>NC_091259.1:24565454-24868484 GCF_042477335.2 Ovis canadensis | reverse complement strand
GTATCTTAAGTGGGGTCTAATTAAATTGGGGCTTCAAATATTTGTTTAAAGCTTAAAACCAAAATTGATGTAGTCTTTAAATTCTAGTAAATTTGGTATTTTTCTGATTAAGGTAATAAACATAAAACAAAAATACATAAGCTTTTTTTACCACTTTCATCTGTTTCAGGTTACTCACATAGAAATATTATATTTTCTTTTTCTCACTGAATACACATGGTTTCCATTGTTAATGGGTATATGTCTGTGACTGTGTGAAGTACATGGGAGATACAGTCTTAAGAATGTCAAAGTTAAATATTCAAGAATCTTAAGAAACGAATTTTTCTTTCTTATGTGGATGCTTAACTATACGCCATAAATCTAGCATAGTGGCTTGGAAAATCTTGAGTATAAAGTTAAATGATTTGGATATTGAGGAACTAGCAGAGAGATAACACCTCTTATTTCCATGGAATATTTATGATTTGGAATGAGATATAAAAAGGGATGAATTCAACAATGAAGTAATATGTGCAGCATAAATCTGTCTGGAAATTCATGAGTGCCTGCTTTTAGATAAAAAGCACAAGTGGTTTGTGATGGGAAAAAATTCTTTCTTCTCAGCTGTGTCCAACTCTTTGTGACCGCATGGACTGTAGCCTGCCAGGCTCTCTGTCCATGGGATTTCCCAGGCAAGAATACTGGAGGGGGTTGCCATTTCTTTCCCCAGGGAATACTTCTGACCCAGGGATTGAACCTGGGTCTTCTGCATTGCAGGCAGACTCTCTACCATCTGAGCCATCATTGGATGGGAAGCCCATAGACAAAGGTATATTTTGTTTCTTAAAATTTTTACTTTTGGATGGTTGGAGGTAAGCCTCCAAGTGAGAAGTTGCTGAAAAATACAGAAACAATTTTACTTACCTTACTTTTTGAATCTCTCAGTGACGTTTCTGGAAAAGAGATAATTTTAAAAGCTATTCAAATATCATCTTTTAAAGAGATAATTTTAAAAGCTATTCAAATATCATCTTTCACAAGTGGTTTACAATTATTGTACTGAAATATAACACTGTATCCTCAATTACAGAAAGCCTACATTTTGCTTACTTCTTTGTTTCATGCTTACCAATTTTCATGGTTCTAGAAGCTCCAGGCTTGGTATTATAACAGATTCGTTGCAGTTCACATCTTCCAGTCAGTTTTCTCATTACAAATTTCAGGCAACGCCACAAAAATTTACAATAAAAATACAGGCACACCTGGATCAGCATTCTGTCAAAAATAAAAGACAGCACTCTTCCAACAGAACTCTGGAAGAGAACAGAAAGCAGCCACCACCAGCAAGCAACAAGCCCAGAAGAAAATCAACCATTAGACTTCTTGGGTTCACAAGCATATTTCATTATTTCAATCCCTTGTTACTTTATTTGAGGTAGCTACAAAATCCATCGTCAGGAGTGAAGCCTTAGTGTCCTGTAAGGACATACCTACTATGACAGCAAGCTCCAGAATGCCTACTCTAGTAAATTTTATACACCAACAGAGAGTGAAGCATGGGAATCCTTTCTTTTCCTACCTTTGCCTAAAAATATTTTTAAAACAAATCAGTACCTCGAATACAGAATCCTTCTGTTTTAGAAGCTGTCTCTCCTATAGACATGGGGAAGAACATGCTATATCAACTCTCATCTTCTGCCTCCATGAACAGCCTCTCAGCTCACCCTAGTAAATTTCCAGCTTTTCCTTGGTGCCTTTTTTGGCTGCTTATTTATTTCTTCCCGTGCTCCCATTTTTCTCCTTTCCTCTGCTTTTGTTTTGGTACTACTGTCCTCTGATGCTTGATTGTGTGGCCACCTGTCTTTTCTGCTGACCAATCCAATACTTCTTTCTTTTGTTTGAAATTTTACTTTATGATACTGTATTGGTTTTGCCATACATCAACATGAATACTTCTTGGATGTGCCAGAATGCCTCCTCATCAGCTCACTGAACAAGCATGTTGACCTTTGGTTCTCCAACATTCTGATTTAAATTTTCCAAAATCTCCCCCTCTTGACAAGTTTGTTCCTGGCTCCTGCTAAACAAAGTTTTCTTCATTGTACACCCTATCTCACTTCAATAAAGTACTGGAACTATACTTTACTGGACAAACTATAAGGTATATTGTCACCAATCTTGTACTTATCCACAATGTCTCTGGCACATGTGAATTTGTGTTTTATGCCAACTTTTAGTTTTTAATATGAGTCTACATATTTAATACATGAGTCTACATACTTAATATGTAAGTCCACATATTTAGTTTTTAATATGTCTACTACTTCATGATACTGTTCGGAGTCTCAAATGACTCAGGCTATAGAGGTAAAGATTTATTATCCAGGAACTTGTATTCAACTCATCTTCTCTGAATACTAGAGTTTCCCTAGAAGGTAGAGTTATTTTCCTAGAAGGCAGAATTATTTATAATACTTCTTATTGGTGTCATTTCTAAAAGATATTTTTCTCACATGTTCACTAATTTTCTCCAATTCTAACATAAGGTGATCCAGGGTCATTCAGATGAATTAGTGTAGTTAACTAATTAATTAATTAGTGTAGTTAAGCCTCAATGATGTGATGAATCCCTGATTTGAACAAACACCTTAATTGTATTCCCATGTTCAGTTGCTCTGGCTCCAATAATCTGAACAGCCTAAGTTAAAAACAACAATTCCAACAAACTAACTTGTACAAAAGCATGCAGTTTATATCATATATGCAAAGGGAACAGAGGAAACATATAAGTAACCAAAACTGCTACACTAAAATATGAGAGAATCCTTTGTAGATAATAAAATTGGATTCTAGAGTACCTAATAACATAAAATATCCAAAGAACATATATGGAATAATATATCTTTTCTTATTATAAATAAAACAAAAACAATTTAACGATGATATACAAACAAGGAGAAAAAGATTGTCAGGATATACAACAAAAAGGTTAACAGAGGTTTTTCTGGGTAATGGAATTATGAGTAATTTTTACTTGCTTTTCTGGTTAAGTAATTTTCTTTTTTAATATACATTATTTTAAAAAATAATATATATTATTTTAAGAAAAAAGAAAGTTATAACAGTGATCACCAAAATGATTACAAACAAGTACATATGAAATTTCTATATGACATCAGATTCTACTGGAAGACAAAACAAATGGATTTACTGTGTTGTGAAGTCTGCAATTCAACTGTTCCAGTTAAATATGTTCTAAGATCTGTTAAGATTTAGATTACCAGCTTCTAAAAAATGTAACCCTGAAAATAATTAACAGAACATTTTAATTACATGAGTGAGAAATTATACAAAACTTCAACTTGCTCTCTTAAAAAATTGTCTATTTTTCCAACTACTGGATAGCTATGACAGAAGAAAAGATTGAGCAATATCCTTACTAACTGGTTATCAGCCAAATGGTAATGATATTAATGACTGGCTGGCATTAATCCTATTCAGTTCAGTTCAGTTCAGTTGCTCAGTCGTGTCTGACTCTTTGCGACCCCATGAATTGCAGTACGCCAGGCCTCCCTGTCCATCACCAACTCCCAGAGTTCACTCAGACTCACATTCATCGAGTCCATGATGCCATCCAGCCATCTCATCCTTGGTCGTCCCCTTCTCCTCCTGCCCTCAATCCCTCCCAGCACCAGAGTCTTTTCCAATGAGTCAACTCTTCACATGAGGTATACAAAGTACTGGAGCTTCAGCTTTAGCATCATTCCTTCCAAAGAAATCCCAGGGCTGATCTCCTTCAGAATGGACTGATTGGATCCCCTTGCAGTCCAAGGGACTCTCAAGAGTCTTCTCCAACACCACAGTTCAAAAGCATCAATTCTTTGGCACTCAGCCTTCTTCACAGTCCAACTCTCACATCCATACATGACCACAGGAAAAACCATAGCCTTGACTAGACGGACCTTAGTCGGCAAAGTAATGTCTCTGCTTTTGAATATACTGTCTAGGTTGGTCATAACTTTTCTTCCAAGGAGTAAGCGTCTTTTAATTTCATGGCTGCAGTCACCACCTGCAGTGATTTTTTTTTTTTTTGTAAAAGGTCTTAGTTTATTTTCTCTTTCATGAAAAATCTGCACAATCACCACAGATACAGTCACTGCAGAATCTTTACTCCTTCTGTTGTCCAATCTCCAGCTCACTTTTTGCCAGCACCAACGTTGGCCTTTGCAGTCCCCCTGACTTTCTTCATTCTGTTCTTGCGTTCCTTTCGCTGTTTTCTTGAGGTCTTTTTCTTCTCATACAGGCCATGTCTTGCAAGCCTATGTTTGGGCTCATTCTTCTTCGCGTAATCCAAGGAATCGTAAATCATGCCGAAGCCAGTTGTCTTGCCACCACCAAAATGAGTTCTGAATCCAAATACAAAGATGACATCTGGTGTGGTCTTGTACATTTTGGCCAGCTTTTCCCGAATTTCTGTTTTAGGTACTGTTGCCTTTCCAGGGTGAAGAACATCGATGACCATTTGTTTCCGCTGAAGCAGTCGGTTGGTCATGAACTTCCTAGTCCGGATAGTTACTGTGTCGTTCATGATGGCGGCTGATCTTCAAGCAGCCAGGGAGGAAAAGAGCTGCAGTGATTTTGGAGCCCAAAAAAATAAAGTCTGACACTGTTTCCACTGTTTCCCCATCTATTTCCCATGAAGTGATGGGGCCAGATGCCATGATCTTCGTTTTCTGAATGTTGAGCTTTAAGCCAACTTTTTCACTCTCCTCTTTCACTTTCATCAAGAGGCTTTTTAGCTCCTCTTCACTTTCTGCCATAAGGGTCGTGTTATCTGCATATCTGAGGTTATTGATATTTCTCCCAGCAATCTTGATTCCAGCTTGTGTTTCTTCCAGTCCAGCGTTTCTCATGATGTACCCTGCATAGAAGTTAAATAAGCAGGGTGACAATATACAGCCTTGACGTACTCCTTTTCCTATTTGGAACCAGTCTGTTGTTCCATGTCCAGTTCTAACTGTTGCTTTCTGACCTGCATACAGATTTCTCAAGAGGCAGGTTAGATGGTCTGGTATTCCCATCTCTTTCAGAATTTTCCAGTTTATTGTGATCCACACAGTCAAAGGCTTTGGCATAGTCAATAAAGCAAAAATAGATGTTTTTTTGGAACTCTCTTGCTTTTTCCATGATCCAGCGGATGTTGGCAAGCGCAGGCGGCTGCAAGCCGGCTCACTAAGCACGGCTGAGAGGAGCTACCCGATGTCGAGGTCAGAGGCAGCAGCCTAGAGTGCCAGGCTGCAATGCCACAGGAACCGCTGAGAGGAGTTACCCCGCGTCCGAGGTCAGTGGCAGCGGGAGGAGACACCCCGCGTCCGAGATGAGGGGCGGCCAGGAGAAGCCACCTCGCACCCGACGCCAGGGGCGGTGACCTTGAGGAGCCACCCCAAGCCCGAGGCCAGGGCCGGCGGCCGGGAGGAGCAACCCGAGGAGCTGTGGCTGCGCAGGCACAGGAGGGCCAAGGGAGCTATCCCACGTTGAAAGTCAGGAACGGTGGCGGTAAGGAGATACCCCTCATCCAAGGTAAGGAGCAGCGGCTGTGCTTTGCTGGAGCAGCCGTGAAGAGGTACCCCACGCACAAGGTAAGAGAAACCCAAGTAAGATGGTAAGTGTTGCAAGAGGGCATCAGAGGGCAGACACACTGAAACCATACTCACAGAAAACTAGTCAATCTAATCACACTAGGACCACAGCCTTGTCTAACTCAATGAAACCAAGCCATGCCTACGGGGCAACCCAAGATGGGCGGGTCATGGTGGAGAGGCCTGACAGAATGTGGTCCACTGGAGAAGGGAATGGCAAGCCACTTCAGTATTCTTGCCTTGAGAACCCCATGAACAGTATTAATCCTATTACTGTCAAAAATAAAGCTTTCCATGATATCTGCCCTTATGGAACCCATGTGCACCTTCCTGTAAAGTTTGTCTAGCATGTGGGCCGGCTACTCAGATGAAACCTCTTTAAGTCTATACATTAGGACTGCATAATAATCAGGTTCTTATAGTACTAAATCTTCCTAGAGAAAAGGTTCTAATTACTGTTTAGGTACAGTACAAGGCAATTAAGTTAAACTGCAGAAAATTTTCCCCATGCAAATTCTTCATCAGTTCAGTTCAGTCGCTCAGTCATGTCTGACTCTTTGTGACCCCATGAATCGCAGCACGCCAGGCCTCCCTGTCCACCACCAACTCAGATCTATACAAAGATGTGGCTTGAGACCTAGAGGTGTCCTTCTAGGTGGCAGGAAGCAGTCAGATGTAGAGTGACTTATAGCCCATCTATAATTTCTCTCACTGGCCTCCTTGCACATGGGAAGAAAATGCTTGGGGAATTATTTTGCATCAGATAGTATTACACAAAAGGAGAGAAAAGATATCATGTTCTATGCATTTCTTTTTTTCAGTTCCCCTGAGGATATTCACACTGTCAAGATGACAAAATCTGGTGGAAACCCACAATGAGGGGTTAAAGATGATCCCTCATTTCTTTTTTTTTCTTTTTTTCTTTTTTTTGATCCCTCATTTCTTAGGGCTCACTGCTCTGTAAAGTATTATCACAGTCACAGGAAGAATATCACAAATCATGAAAGAGAAATGCTCCTTTCAGTTGTGAAAGTGTTAAGTCACTCAGTTGTGTCTGACTCTGTGACTACACGGGCTGTAGTCAGTCAGACTTCTCTGTTCATTAATTCTCCAGGCAACAGTATTGGAGTAGGTATCCATTCCCTTCTCCAGGGGATCTTCCAGATCCAGAGATTGAACCTGGGTCTCCTGCATTACAGGCACTGACTTTTATACACTGCTTCCTTACCCTTTCATAATTTCTGGGCTGATAGTCCAATTATGCTATTTATTAATACTATTCGGGATATATTTTGATTTTTCCCCCTTGTTTTTCTAATTGGCCAACATGACTACAAATATTTCATTAAGCAACCAGCTTGTTATGGTAGGCACTGTACTTTGTTTCTATGAGAGGTATTTTCCAGTCAATCATCAGATCAAACTATGTTTTGCCAGATACTATTTATTTTGCATTTAGATCATAAGGCATGGTCAGAGAAGGAAACATCAGTGCTACCTCTTAATTTGGAAGCCTTATTTTGATAAGAACAAGTACCCAAGTTGCTTCCTCATGAAAGGACCAGATCAGCAAAACCTCCATATGAGCACCTCAGGATGGCTATTCTTCATCATCAAATGCCACCTACCAGTAGGTCATTCCTTAAATGTCTGAATCTATTTAAGTGCATTAATTGTAAAGTTTGTGAAAAAACTGCTTAAGGTCCAGAGAAAAAATAAAAATAAGTAAATATTTGGGAAGAATGTTAAAGTGGTTTGTCATGTTTATCCTGAAAAGGAAGAAATTTAAGAAGTGGATCTTTAAATGCTCTTAAGCTAATCAGTAGTTGGTTTAGGAAAAAAGAAAGAAAGGGAGGAGGGAAAAAGGGAGAAAGGTGTGTCCCTTTCCATTCTGTGTTTAGGAATAGGAACTTTTGGATTTATAGTGCTTTTCCTTCTTTTATCTCCTTTCTGACTGCCTGCTTAGAGTGAAGGCATCTCAAGATCAATGGAACAAAATAGAAAGCCCAGAGATAAATCCACACACCTTATCTTTGACAAAGGAGGCAAGAATATACAATGGAGTAAAGGCAATCTCTTTGCCAAGTGGTGCTGGGAAAACTGGTCAACCACTTGTAAAAGAATGAAACTAGATCACTTTCTAACACCGCACACAAAAATAAACTCAAAATGGATTAAAGATCTAAATGTAAGACCAGAAACTATAAAACTCCTAGAGGAGAACATAGGCAAAACACTCTCCAACATAAATTACAGCAGGATCCTCTATGATCCACCTCCCAGAATTCTGGAAATAAAAGCAAAAATAAACAAATGGGATCTAATTAAACTTAAAAGCTTCTGCACAACAAAGGAAAATATAAGCAAGGTGAAAAGACAGCCTTTTGAATGGGAGAAAATAATAGCAAATGAAGCAACTGACAAACAACTAATCTCAAAAATATACAAGCAACTTATGCAGCTCAATTCCAGAAAAATAAATGACCCAATCAAAAAATGGGTCAAAGAACTAAATAGACATTTCTCCAAAGAAGACATACGGATGGCTAACAAACACATGAAAAGATGCTCAATATCACTCATTATTAGAGAAATGCAAATCAAAACCACAATGAGGTACCACTTCACACCAGTCAGAATGGCTACGATCCAAAAATCTGCAAGCAATAAATGCTGGAGAGGGTGTGGAGAAAAGGGAACCCTCCTACACTGTTGGTGGGACAGCCACTATGGAGAACAATGTGGAGATTCCTTAAAAAATTGCAAATAGAACTGCCTTATGACCCAGCAATCCCACTGCTGGGCATACACACCGAGGAAACCAGAATTGAAAGAGACACATGTACCCCAATGTTCATCGCAGCACTGTTTATCATAGCCAGGACATGGAAACAACCTAGATGTCCATCAGCAGATGAATGGATAAGAAAGCTGTGGTACATATACACAATGGAGTATTACTCAGCTGTTAAAAAGAATACATTTGAATCAGTTCTGACGAGATGGATGAAACTGGAGCTGATTATACAGAGTGAAGTAAGCCAGAAAGAAAAACACCAATACAGTATACTAACACATATATATGGAATTTAGAAAGATGGCAATGATGACCCTGTATGCAAGACAGCAAAAAAGACACAGATGTGTATAACGGACTTTTGGACTCTGAGGGAGAGGGAGAGGGTGGGATGATTTGGGAGAATGGCATTGAAACATGTATACTATCATGTAAGAATCGAATCGCCAGTCTATGTCCAATGCAGAACACAGCATGCTTGGGGCTAGTGCACGGTGATGACCCAGAGAGATGTTATGGGGAGGGAGGAGAGATGGGGGTTCATGTTTGGGAATGCATGTACACCCGTGGTGGATTCATGTCAATGTATGGCAAAACCAATACGGTATTGTAAAGTAAAATAAAGTAAAAATAAATAAATAAATATATATATATATATACCTGTGTGGCAGATCCCATTTGCTTTCTTTAATCCTATCCTATTCTTAGAAGAATTACTGCCATATACTCTTTACCACCTGAACCCTATGTTCAGAGGGTTTAAAGCACAGTTTGTGTTGTTATCTCCTAACTTGAATCATCAAACCAACAGTCTTAGTTTTATTTAGGAAAATAGTTTGCTTTTATTTTTCATAACACTATCCTAGGTTTTCTTAGTTCTTATGGAAGATTCTCAAATCACTACTGTAAAGATCTGCTATATCTTCTAGGAACTTAACAATCAAATTCTCAAGACTAAAAAAAGAAAATACTGTCACATCTCCTGTTCTTTTATATGTGTGTGCTTTTCTGTGTGTTTGTTTGCCATGCTGCATAGCTTGCTGGATCATAGTTCTCTGCCCAGGGATTGAATCAAGGCCCACACTGAAAGCACAGAGTCCTAACCACTGGACTGTCAGGGAATTCCCACCATCTCCTATTTTTAACAACTATATGTACAGGTTTTTTGTGTTTGTTTCTCTTTTTTCAATCACAGCTTTTTGATCATGTTCCAAAAGGAGCTACTGCAGTTTCAAAGATGAATGCCTTGCTTAAGCACTGGAAGAATCTGATTTAAAATAAGAGCTACTTATACAGTCTTATACAGCTACTTATACAGGGCTCAGGGTTCATGTCCCTGTCCAGGAGAGAAAAATGAATAAATAAGAGCTACTTACGCATGTTCTATTTCCAGCATTTTCTGTTACTGTTATTTACTAATACACTGCAGAGTGAAGTTTATGGTGGAATTCACAGCAATGCTCTTCCATAAGGCAAAAATGATCACTTTTATCATTTAACATTGATCCTCTAGTTTGCACAAGAATAGCCACCCAATGTAAATTATTCAAAATGAATCATATCTCTACCAAATAAAAGTGAGCTCCTGTCTTGTGCATCTTTGTTAGAGGAATCCATTCAGCAGTGATAAGGCCTGAAAATAGGACATGTACCTAGGACCAGGTAGTCTGCTTGTGGGGTGGGGCTGTGGGTACCTGTACGCTACTCTGTCATCTTAAATTTGTGATCCTGATATCTTCTTTTGAAACAGGAAAAGAAAAGTAGCTTATTTTGAATAGTTTCAATGACTTTGCTACTGAAAGTTAATTCTTCCTTGAAGGAGTCCTATAATAAACAAGAAGTACACTACTGGTGAGGAAAGACACATACAAAATAATCACAATTCTTGGATCAAAACAACTTTATTAAACAAAATACTTTTCATCTGAATGGCCATAAAGAACAGCAGACTACTAAATGTTTCCAACATCATATATACTTTCTGAAATGACATTTAAAACATTTTTAGTTGCTCTATTGAAGTTCCCAATTAGGAGCATTGGCTGCTGCTGCTGCTGCTAAGTCACTTCAGTCGTGTCCAACTCTGTGCGACCCCATAGACAGCAGCCCACCAGGCTCCCCCATCCCTGGGATTCTCCAGGCAAGAACACTGGAGTGGGTTGCCATTTCCTTCTCCAAAGAGCACTGGCAGTCAGCTGGAAATTAACTTGTCAACAGGTATTTGGCATAGTAAATGGGCCCTTCTAAATAATGAGAATCCATAGGAAAAGATGCTCTGGAGGACTTGATACATGAATTAGAAATGTGAAATCATACAAATAAACCATTTGTGGGCCTCTATCAATAACCTCAGATATCCAGATGATACCACCCTTATGGCAGAAAGTGAAGAGGAACTCAAAAGCCTCTTGATGAAAGTGAAAGAGGAGCGTGAAAAAGTTGGCTTAAAGCTCAACATTCAGAAACGAAGATCATAGCATCTGGTCCCATCACTTCATGGGAAATAGATGGGGAAACAGTGGAAACTGTCAGACTTTATTTTTGGGGGCTCCAAAATCACTGCAGATGGTGACTGCACCCATGAAATTAAAAGATGCTTACTCCTTGGAAGGAAAGTTATGAGCAACCTTGACAGCATATTAAAAAGCAGAGACATTACGTTGCCAACAAAGGTCCGTCTAGTCAAGGCTGTGGTTTTTCCAGTGGTCATGTATGGATGTGAGACTTAGACTGTGAAGAAAGCTGAGCGCCAAGGAATTGATGCTTTTGAACTGTGGTGTTGGAGCAGACTCTTGAGAGCCCCTTGGACTGCAAGGAGGTCCAACCAGTACATCCTAAAGGAGATCAGTCCTGAGTGTTCATTGGAAGGACTGATGTTGAAGCTGAAACTCCAATACTTTGGCCACCTCATGCGAAGAGTTGACTCATTGGAAAAGACTCTGATGCTGGGAGGGATTGGGGGCAGGAGGAGAAGGGGACGACAAAGGATGAGATGGCTGGATGGCATCACCAACTTGATAGACATGAGTCTGAGTGAACTCTGGGAGGGTGATGGACAGGGGGGCCTGGCGTACTGCAATTCATGGGGTCGCAAAGAGTCAGACATGACTGAGTGACTGAACTGAACTGAACTGAGAGAAACAAGATTATTTCCCCCACACTGAGCAGCAGTGAGGCAGTGTACAGCCCCTTGGATGGAATTCCATCATCATTATTATTTTTTTTTTTTGGCCTTGTGGCATGTGGGATCTTAGTTCCCTGACCAGGGATGGAACGTGCATGCCCTGCAGTAGAAGCACAGCATCCCAGCCACAGGACCAGCAAGGAAGTCCGTCCCCGACTCTTTTCCATCATTCTTTATCTGAAGAGACATGCTGCCTTCTAAAAGTAGTGGGTATAAATCTATCATGAATAGACATTATTCCAAATGCTATTTCTATAGTAAAGGACACTATTTTTTAATTCCAGGGACATTTTATATGAGGGATTAAAGAGCAATAGCTGACTGTGGTACAACTGAAATAATAAATTAATGGTTTATTCTTTTCCTTTCTAAGAAAAGAGACATTAACTTCTCTTAAATTACTAATGAGATCACTATTCAATTAAAAACAATGTTAAATCCACACATTTTACAAGATTTATTTTTAAAATTCAGGTTTTTTTCCTACTTGGACAACATGTTTACTAGTCTATTTATAAGGGAATCAGCAAACACGTTATACTTTGGCATTTAGGAAGCATTTAGACAAGGGGACTGATCAAGATGGCAGAGTAGGAAGACTGCTCACCTCCTTCATGGCACACCAAACTTGTAACTATTTACAGAGCAACAGTTGATAAGAAAGACCAGAAGGCTAGCAGAAAAGATCTTCAGAAAAGATCTTCTACAACTAAAGATATAAAGAAGGAACTACAACAAGACAGGTAGGAGGGGTGGAGATGAAGCACAGTCAGACTCCTGGGTAGGTGAGCCACAAATGAGAGAACAATCACACCTGCAGAGGGTGTCCACAGGAACAGAGTTCAAGCCCAACATTAGACTCCCCAGTCTGGGGATCCTGCACCAGGAAGATGAGTCACCAAAAGGTTAAGGTCTGAAGGCCAGTCAGGGGACCTGGAGAGCTGTAGGAAAAAAGACCTCACTGTTAAATGGTGCACACAAAATCTCACAGGGCTTCCCTGGTGGCTTGGTGGTAAAGAATCCGCCTGCTAATGCAGGAGATGCCAGTTTGATTTCTAGGTCAGGAAGATCTCTGAGAAGAAAATGGCCATCAGCCCAGTATTCTTGCCTGGAAATTCCCATGGACAGAGGAGCCTGGTAGGCTACAGTCCATGGAATCCCAAAGAGTCAGACATGACTCAGTGACTCAACAACAACACAAAATCTCACATGCTCTGGTAACTAGGGCAGAAGCCGTCATTTGAAAGAAGCCTGGGTCAGACCTACCTGCTGATCTTGGAGAGCCTTTTGGAGAGGCAGGAGGCAACTGGAGCGCACCCTGGGGACACAGACACTGGCAGCAGCCATTGTGAGGAGTGTGTGCTACCACAGGGACATGTGTGCCGGCAATTGCCATTTTAGAATCCTCCCTGGGACTTATTAGCTCTGGGACCTGGCCCTACCCACCGGCCTGTCAGCACCAGTACTGGGATGCCTTAGGCCAAGCAACCAACTGGGTAGGAACACAGTCCCATCTACCAACAGGACTCCTGCCTTAAGACCCCCTGCCCACCAGACGGCCCAGGACCTGGCCTCACACACCAGGGGAATGGGACTAGCCCTAGGACCCCAGGGCCTCAGCCCTACCCACCAGCACACTGAAACCAGCTCCAGGACCCCATGTCCTACAGCCTGAGACCCTAGGACCAGGGCTCATCCACCAGGAGACAGACATCACTTCCAGGACCACAGCAATACCCCCACAGCCTAACATGTCATAACCCAGCCTACCCAACAGCAGGCCAACACCAGTTCTAAGACCTCTCAGCCAGGCATCCTAGGATTCAGCCCCTAGATCACTAGTGGGCTTATATAAGCTTTGGGACACCCCAGACTCTGCAACCAGCTGCGTCAGGAGTTGGCCTCACCCAGCAACACACAGACACCACCCTATATTGGCTCCAGGACCCCCAGGGCTGTGCATCTGGAACACCCAGAACCTGGCTCTGCCTACCCCAAGCTGATAGGATACCAGTTCTAAGACATTTTGGACCCCTCAGCCAGTCATTGTGGGATCCAGCCCCACTCACCAATGAGCTGAAACTATTTGGGGACACTCCAGGCCATGCAGTGGGCCATGTAATGAACAGGCTCTGCCCATCAACAGGCCAACATTTGATCAAAGACCCCCAGCCCCACAGACACTTGTCCTAGATCCCAGGTCAACCCACAAGAGGGCCAACACTAGCCTCTGGAATCCCCAAAGTGCTATACTGAGCTGTCTTGTGACCCATCCCTGCCCCCAGCTGCCAGCAGCTTCTGCACAAAGCAGGCTTTGCAACCAACTGAGCAAGGCAGGGGTGGGGGTGAGGGGTGAGAACAGCCATGCCAACCAGACCATCTACAGTATTCAGCCCACTACTGTAGAAGGTGGAGAAGGAAATGCAACCCACTCCAGTACTCTTGCCTGGAAAATTCCATGGATGGAGGAGCCTGGTAGGCTGCAGTCCATGGGGTCACAAAGAGTTGGACACGACTGAGCGACTTCACTTTCTTTCTTTCTATAGTTCCTTTTGGGGAAGGAAATGGCAGCCCACTCTGATGTTCTTGCCTGGAGAATCCTATGGACGGAGGGGCCTGGTGGGCTACAGTCTATGGAGTTGCAAAGAGTCAGACATGACTAAGCAACTAACACACACAGTAGAAGGATGCATGTAGTCCACATAGGGGCCACCCCACGAGCACAGAGCTCTGGTGATAAGAGGTGAGTGTACTGCTGGGACACGTAAGACATCGCCTATGAAAGACCACTTCTCCAAGGTCAGAAAAAAATACATACAAATAAAAACAGCAGAAACTGGAGCCTATTATACAGAGTGAAGTAAGCCAGAAAGAAAAACACCAATGCAGTATACTAATGCATATATATGGAATTTAGAGGGATGGTAACGATCCCTGTATGCAAAACAGCAAAAGAGGCACAGATGTATAAAACAGTCTTTTGGACTCTGGGGGAGAGGGTGAGGGAGGGATGATTTGGGAGAATGGTATTGAAACATGTATATTAACATGTGTGAAACAGATCGCCAGTCCAGGTTCGATACATGAGACAGAGTACTTGGGGCTGGTGCACTGGGATGACCCAGAGGGATGGGATGGGGAGGGAGCTGGGAGAGGGGTTCACGATGGGGAACATGTGTACACCTGTGGTGGATTCATGTCAATGTATGGCAAAACCAATACAATACTGTAGAGTAATTAGCCTTCAATTAAAACAAATTTATATTAAAAAAATTAAAATTAAAACAGCAAATCAGGCAAAATGAGATGACAGAGAAATATCTTCCCAAGGAACAAGATAAAAGTCCAGAAGAAGACCTAGGTGAAGTAGAGATAGACAATTTACCTGATAAAGAGGTAAAGTTCATGACTTTAAAGATGTTCAAAGAACTTGGCAGAAGATTGGATGAACAGAGTAAGAAATTAGAATTTTTTAATAAGATTTAGAAAATATTAAGAAGAAGCAAACAGAGGTGAAGAATACAATAATTGAAATAAGAAATGCTCTAGAAAGAATCAACAGTAGCTTAGATGAGGGAGAAGGCAATGGCAACCCACTCCAGTACTCTTGCCTGGAAAATCCCATGGACAGAGGCGCCTGGTAGGCTACAGTCCATGGGGTCGCAAAGAGTTGGACACGACTGAGCAACTTCACTTTCATGCACTTTAGAAGGAAATGGCAACCCACTCCAGTATTCTTGCCTGGAGAATCCCAGGACGGGAGCCTGGTGGGCTGGCGTCTCTGGGGTCGCACAGAGTCAGACACGACTGACAACCGTTAGCAGCAGCAGCTTAGATGAGACACAGGAACAAATCAGTGAGCTGGAAACACAGTAGTGGAAATCACTGAAGCTAAACAGAGAAGAAAAACAAATGAGGCCAGTTTAAGAGATCTCTGCGACCACATCAAGTATACTAACATTCACATTATACGGGTCCCAGAAAGAGAAAAGAGAGAAAGGGACAGAGAATATATCTGAAGACCTAAGAGTTGAAAACTTCCCTAACCTGGGAAAGGAAACAGACAGAGCAGGAGAACAAATATTGCAGGTTCAAAAAATATGTCATGGCAAGCTCTGGTGAGATCACCTATAGGAAACTGCCTAGAAAACTATTCAGGTTAACATATTTCAACAAGGGTATGGATACTTTGTTTTAATACAGGAAACAAAATAATTTGAAATATATATGTGTAAACATGTATACCTCTGTATGGGTCTATATATAATATATATACATACATACAGATATATATACATTATACATATGTATATTTATGTATGTATATACATATGTGGTATGTATGTATGCGTCCTAAAAAAAAAGAGAAAACTATGGCTAAAAGTACCAGTCTACAATGAGAGAGGTATTCAGATGCACCATAAATCTACCATTTATTCAGGACTTTGCTTCAACATCCAACAAATAAGCTCAGTTATAGTCTCAAGCGAGGCTAGTGAAATTCTGCAAGAACTACATGACCCTGCACCTTCAGCCCTTCAAAAGCAGTGGAAATGCTACCCAATTAAATAGGAGTGTCTGAAGTCTGACTTCAAATCTAGCCTCAATAAAGCTATGAGCTGTGTGACTGTGCTCAAGCTACTCATAATGGAAGGACTGGACTAGATATCTGGCTCTAAGATAAAGTTAGACATATGTTACAAGGGAAAAAGATTTTTTTTTTGATCTGACATATTTTTCTATAAGGGTTTCCCTAGTGGCTCGAACAGTAAAGAATCCACCTGCAATGCAGGAGACCCAGGTTCAATTCCAGGGTTGGGAAGATCCCCTGGAGAAGGAAATGGCAACCAACTCTAGCATTCCTGCCTGGAGAATTCCATGGACAGAGGAGCCTGGTGGGCTACAGTCCACAGCGTCACAAAAGAGTCGGACATGACTAAGTGACTAACTTTCACTTTCAGGTTCATTTTTTTCTTTAAGGTCCATATTATTTCTTGGTAAAAGTGTTACCATGGTTCTGGGCTGTTTTATGCCATACTTCCAAAGGTGTCCAAGAACTGCCCCCAAATTTATCTTTGAACCTTATCTTGTACTGACCCTAAACAGGATTTACCTCCAATAAACCTTGACCACATGATGCTTGTGGCAGCTGGTCAGACTTCCTTAGGCTTTGCTCATAGCACCTTCTCCATCTATTACATCCTCAATCTCTTTCCTTCAACATCAACTCAGTGAAGCCTTCCCTGAATATTCCTGTCACAAAATAGCTGCAGCATGTCACCAATCACATTCCTTCTTACACCTTAATTTTGTAAGTGTGGCTTTATCTCGTTACCAAGTGGTATGTTAGCTTAGAGAAGGGGCCACCTCATATTCACTTTTGTATCACCCAGAATGCCTCACAACAGGTATACAGTTAAGGGAGTAACATGATACAAAAATTAAGAGAAAAAAAACTTTGAAGTCAGATAGGCGTGCATTCAATATCTGTGTGCTTTGCACGAGTTTGTTTTTAACTTTGCTAAACTTTTTGCCCTGTGCTATAAAAATGAAGTATTAATGCCTATTTTGTTACAATTGTTAAGAAGAGAAAATGAAAGTTAAAATGTGGCACAGTACTGGAATTTTTAGTAGTACTAAACGCTTGCTTACTAATTTAATCAGTGGATGAAGATATTAACCAAGTGTGAATGACTTCTAAAACCCCATTTACAGATATTTTTGTGAACTGGAAGCCTAGATCTACTAATCATACTACTGAAATATTGTTTTTCCCTCTGCTGTTTCACAGCCAGGATTTGGGTACAAGTCTGCTCTATATCTCAGTTTCTCCCATGGAGTTTTGAGGTTGGCAGATGTTTTCATTTTCCTCTCTTCTGCCTAAGGAAGGAAAAGTAAGCAGTAAGGTCCATGCCAAGAAACTGAGATCTTGAGGCTGAAATAGTTGGAAGCAATTATCTATATGGGGTGACTTCTAACATCCCCTTTATTAGAAAAATTCAAAATTAGTAATGTTCCAGTGATCTTAAATGTATATAATCTCAATAACTAAATTCTAGTAAAGGAAAAGATCTTAATATAAGTGTTAGGTCCTCTCTATTATAAACATCAATTGAATTGAAATTAATGAAATATATTAAATAAACTAAACTCTAAGCTTCAGTTCTATTTCAGATTCAAGTGTCCCCTCTTTCTGATCACACATAGACACACTTTCTTCTCACTTTTATTCCCTCACTTTTATTCACTTTTATTTATTTTTTTAATGTAGATCATGGCTAAAGTAATATTGAGTGACTATGGGGTACTTATCCAATATCCCATATCTAATGTCAATTTAAAACACACCCTTCAGCTGGGTGTATTAATCCTATAGCATTTATTTCTAATATCTCATGTAATGTTTTTCTATTCCCTTAAGCTTTACATATGTGATGGTAGCAGGTAGTCACAGAGAAGAGTGTGGGTTCCATGTACCTTAAATGTGGATTAAAATTCATTTTTTCCTCACACTTGGTTTCTTTAAGATTAACTTCATTTCTTCTGAGGCTGTACATGACCTCAGAAATTGCTCATTCTAGAGTAACTCAGAAGTTGATGAATCACTCTGTGGGCTTTTAAATGACACTGATTCTCCTCAGTGAAAGTCAGCACCTTATTCTGCATAATATATTTGCTGAGCTCAGGAATTAACACATGATTTGTTCAAGTTATATTTATGTAACTTTCTCTTTGGTTCCAATGAAAAGATTGCCAAATTGTCCAGCATCTGTAGGAACGGACCACAGGGAACAGAAGGAAATCTAAATGATCTGATAGAGCCTGTGATGTAGGATTCTTGCTCCTTGCCCTCTTATTCCTCCAAATCCAACAAACATTAACATATAATGAATACACACAAGTTATAACTTAATAAAAAGAATTAAAAACAAAAATTAAAGTCAAAAGCAATAATCAACTAAGAAGAAATGATGATTGAGTTTCCTTTTGTTATTTCAAAACCAAGGATTAATGAGAAAATCCTCGTTTCTTTCTTGATGTGTAGCTTATTATCCTAGCTTCAGTTTCAATGTTAAGTCATGTTTATAAAACAAGTGTGCCAAATTAAAAGAGAACAATTTGTATCAGAACACATAACTGATAGGGATATGCCAGTTCCATCACCCTTGGTGCTGCTCTGTGTGAAATTAGAGTGGTAGATTTTCCACTGTATCGGTTTTAAATCATCAAATACAAATTAATATTAAAAATATAATCTATATACTTATGCAATTTAACATAAACTAATAGAAACAAATGCTATTTCTCTTTAAATGGCTGGTTGTGAGGCCACTCAAGTTTTTTAAAACAAATAAAACATTGAAGAAGAAATTCAGTAGTTCAAGGCTTGGTACATGCTTCAGCACTACCTCCCCCGCCTTTACAAAAGGAACTCCTAATCTTCAACCAATACTAAAGCTCTCTGTTAATATGATTCTACAACTAAAAAATACCACATTTACATTCAAGGGAGATTTACAGTTACTAATTTTTCATGAATGTGTAAACAGATAGGTTAATTGCCATGGCAACCAAAAATGTATGAGTTAAATCCTTTGATGGTAAATGCCCCGATGATTTTTCAAATACTATCTTTTTACACATCTAAAATAAACAGGTTGAGGAATATTCTGTACAACAAAATAAATGCTAATATATGTAAATAATTTAATTCTAACCTTCTGAGAGATTTTCACAATTCTAAGATTGGATAAACACCAGTAGCCACACCAAAACATAGTGAATTCCACACAAATGATTTAGGTGCTCCAGAAATAACAATGCAATGAAAACCAGTGGGAAAAAGAAAATCTTAAATTGCATCTACTGAAAGAATTAAATCACTTCGTAAAAGAAATAAGCCAACTAATTATTTTCTTAGAGAAAATAGCCAGAACAAGGGATGAGAATATGAAATATAGGTAAGTCACCATCTTGCAGGAAAGAAACTCAATATTGTAGAAGGTGTGTTTTATTTTGTAACATTCAGGATCAAATTAACTTTATTTTGTCATATTTTAATTTAAAGTAAAATTTCTCTGAGCATTTTATTTATTGAACTGTGAATGACAGTCAATACTCTTAAAAATAATTATGACCATATGTCCAACTAAATGGCTTTCAAAACAAAACAAGATCATTCTAAAATACACAAACATATGGCACCCTATACGACAAAATATTCAGGGAACCAAAAATTAATGCAGATTTCAGAGGCATCACTGAGGCAGGAAAAGCAAAAGTTTAGAATATATATTTTTCTCCAAAAATGAAGATTTGAAAATGCTTGTATGGATTGGCCGGCCAACCAAAATCTATATTCAAAATTACTTTTTTCAAAGAAAATGATTCTATACAAATTATACTGATTCCTTGACTACTAATTCCTCAAACCTAAACCTTTGGGCTTTATAAACACAAAGCATCCAAGTATACCTGCCCCATGCTTTTGGCCTATATTCTCTTGTAATCTCCTATTTGCAAGTGCTCTTGTAATCTCTTGTAATTTTCTATTTGCAAGTGTTCTATCTTAGCATCAGTATGCATATAAAGTTAGCAGAAGGAACTCTATGGCCAAATTATTCTTAGCCAAAATAGAATGCTATTTCATGCAATCCAAAGAGACCTGCTTATAGGATCACAAATGGTGAACCGAAATACTATACTAATTGTTAAGGAAATCTCTCCATTTCATAGGGCTCATCCAGGAAACCATAAATACTCACCTCAGGAAGTGCTTCATTGTGACTATTTTGATTATCCAGATGTTATACAAACTGTTCTTAAGTAATTGTCTCCAAATTTGCCTTTGTCAAAGTAAATGTAAACTGTGGGAAGAAATTAGATATATTGTTAATGGGGCTAGAAAAATCAAACCCCAAACTTCTGCTAATCTTAGTAAGCAGATAAGGTGCTATGTACCCAAAACTTTAACAACCAAACTGACCACACAGCAATGCAATTCAATGGGTGGAGATTAAAGCTAAAGCCTTTCACTTTATAATTATACAATGTCTTTCAAGTCACTTGCTGGAGAAATTGTTAGTTTCATGAACAATCTCTTCAATAGTAAACTTTTCATCTATTTTGGATACTGTTCCTATATCTTGAAGAACAGTATTTATATGAAAGATAAAAATGAAAAACCAATAAACTAACTATTCTGATTTCCAGATATCTGATGGTCTTAAATCTGGTAGCCTCAACCTTTCAGAAGTATAACTCAAAAAATAACTAGAAGCAACTGGTGATGTTTTTTTAAGCCAAAAAAAAAAAAAAAAAGCTGATAAAAAGCAAGTACTCCAAACAAATGAATAATACGTCCCTAACCCCATCTCTGGAGGGCACTCTAAATAAAATGGTGAAATTATATATTTCTTTCATGCATGTCAGTTTACAACACACTTTCACAAAATCCACAATATCAAGGTAATGGTCTTCTTCCAACAAGGAAGGACACCAGCAGCTGCCTACAAAGCAGTAAATTGGGATGAGATATGAAGAAACATATAGAGAAGAGAGAGGGGCTGAGAGCAACAGCAGAATGAAGTTACCTCAATGAAAAAGAGAAAAACAACATTAGTTGCAACAAAGACAAGGCAAGAAACTAAATGTGTGGACAAGTGGCTTTCAGTAGAGACACAATTGCCAACTACAACAGCCTAGGAATGTGGAAACAGCCTAAACAAAAGCCAGTCTCTTCTCTTTTTAAGTTGAAGTATAGATGATTTACAATATTACATAAGTTTCAGATGTACAACATAGTGATTCATAATTTTTAAAAGTTATATTCCATTTATACTTATTGTAAAATATTCAATATATTCCCTGTTCTATACAATATATCCTCATAGCTTGTTATATACATAGTAGTTTATATTAATCTCTCTTAATCCCCTACTTCTCTCTTGCTCTTCCCTCATCCCTTTCCCTACAGGTAACTACTAGTATGCTCTCTATATCTGAATATGTTTCTCTTTTGTTCTACTTACTAGTTGGTTTTATTTTTTATGTTCCATATGTAAGAGATAGCACGCAGTATGGTATTCACTTATTTCACTTAGCATAACACCCTCCAAGTTGCAAATAGCAAAATTCTGTTCATTTTTATGGCTGAGTAGTATTCCATTGTGTATATACACCACATCCTTTTTTACCCACTCATCGGTTGATGGACACTTTGGTTGCTTCCATATATTGGCAACTGTAAATAATCTGCTATGATATTGAGTGCATATATCTTTACAAATTATTGCTTTCATATCTTTTGGGAACATACTCTGGAGTGGAACTGCTGGGTCATATGGTAGTAATATTTTTAGTTTTTAAAGAATGCTACATATTGTTTTCCACAGTGGCTATAGCAATTTATTTTTCCATCAACTGTAGACAAGATTTACCTTTTCTCCACACTCATGCCAGCATTTACTGTTTGTAAACTTTTTGATAATGGCCATTCTGACCAGTTTGAGGTGATACCTCATTGTATTTTTGATTTATATTTCATGAATAACTAGCAATGTTGAACATCTTTTCATGTGTTTTTGGCCATCTGTATGTCTTCTCTGGAGAAATGTTTATTTAGCTCATCTGCCCATTTTTGATTGGGCTGTTTGTTTGTTTGTTTTGAGCTGCATGAGCTGTTTGTAGATTTTGGAGATTAATCCCTTGTTGTCACTTAATTTGCAAATATTTTCTCCCATTTGGTGGGCTGTCTTCAATTCATTTATGGTTACCTTTGTTGTCCAAATGTTTTTTAATTTAATTAGGTCCCATTTGCTTAGTTTTTATTTTCATTATTCTACGTGGTGGATAAAAAAGACCTTGCTGCAATTTATGTCAAGGGATGCTTTGCCTATGTTTTCCTCTAAGAGTTTTATAGTATCTGACCTTAACTTAGGATTTTAATCCATTTATAGTTTATTTTCATATACGGTGTTAGAGAATGTTCTACTTTCATTCTTTTGCATGCAGTTGTCCAGTTTTCCCAGCACCACTTATTAAAGAGACAATATTATCTCCATCATATATTTTCACCTCTTTCAGTTCAGTTCAGTCACTCAGTTGTGTCTGACTCCCTGTGACCCCATGAACTACTGCAGCATGGCAGGCCTCCCTGTCCATCACCAACTCCCAGAGTTTACCCAAACTCATCTCCATTGAGTCAGTGATGCTATCCAACCATCCCATCCTCTGTCGTCCCCGTCTCCTCCCCGCCTTCAATGTCTTCTTAGTCAGAGATTAATTGACCATAGGTGTGTGCATTTATTTCTGGGCTTTCCATCCTGCTCCACTGATTTCTGTTTTTCCGACAGCACCACACTGTTTTGATGACTGTAGCTTTGTAGTATAGTCTGAATCCATTTTTCTTTCTTAAGATTCCACCATCTTGTCTCTTGCCCCTCTCAACAGTACAATTTTTATTCTTTAATTTGTTAATATGGTATATCACATTGATTGATTTATGGCTACTTGCATCCCTGAGATAAATCCCACTTGAGTATGGTAAATGATCCTTTTAGTGTATTGTTGGATTCAATTTGCTAATTTCTTAAGCTTTTTGAAACTATGTTCATCAGTGATACCGGCTTTAATTTTCTTTTTGTGTGATATCTTTGTCTGGTTTTGGTATCATGGTGAGTTAATCAAATGAATCAGAAGAATTTCTTCCTCTGCAATTTTTTGGAGCAGTTTAAGAAGGATAGATATTAAGTCTTCTCTAAATGTCTGGTAGAACTTTTGAAGCCATCTGGTGGCTAGACTTTTGTTTGTTGGGAGTTTTGCCAGTATTTTAATACAAAGCAATTTCTGTAAATATTTTATGCATGAAAAAAATGTTATGTGTCAACTTAAGATTGTGGTTGCTTCTGAGAAGAGGGAGGGTTTTAGGATTGGGGAGTGAGATAATGGCCTCCAATTTTTTAAATATTTTATTTATTAAAAAGCAAAATAAATGGTAAATGTGTTCATTTTGAGTGGTGGGACTGTATACTGTTCTTTGTACTTCTGTGTCTTTTAAAAGTATGGAGCTTAAGGTAACTCATGAATGTGGCTTCATGAAGCAGTTTTTCAATGCAGACAGAACAGTCTTCTATTGGAAGATGCCATCTAGGACTTTCAGAAATGAAGAGGAGAAGTTATTGCCTGACTTCAAAATTTCAAAAGACAGGCTGACTCTCTTGTTAAGGGCCAATGCAGCTGGTGACCTTAAAGTTAATGCTCATGTATCATTCAGAAAATCCTAGGGTCCTTACGAATTCGGCTAGATCTACTATTTCTGTGCTCTATAAGTGGGACAACAAAGCCTGGATGATAGCACATCTCCTTACAACACGGTTTACTGACTCTTTTAAGCCCACTGTTGGGAACTTTTGCTAGAAAAAAGGATTCCTTTAAATATATTACTACTCAATACACCTGGTCACCCATGAGCACTGATGGAGATATACAATGAGATCTATACTGTTCTCATGCTTGCTAACACAACATCCATCCTGTAGCCCATGGGTCAAGGAGGCACTCCAACTTTTAAGTCTTAATATCTAAGAAATATGTTAGTAACACTATAGCCGCCATAGATGCTGATTCCTCTAATGGATCTGGGCAAAGTCAATTGAAAATTTTTTGGAAAGGATTCACCATTCCAGATGTTACTAAGAACATTCATGATGAACAGGATTTTGGAAGAATTTGATTCCAACTTTCATGGATGACTTTGAGGGGCTGAAGATTCCAGTGGAAGAACTAACTGCAAATATGGTGGGAACAGTAAGAGAACTAGAATTAGAAGTGGAGTCTGAGGCTATGACTGAATTGCTGCAATCTCATAAAACTTGACCAGGTGAGAAGTTGCAAAAAAAGTGGTTTCTTGGGAAGGAATCAACTCCTGGTGAAGATGCTGCGAAGATTATTGAAATGACAACAATGGATTTAGATTATTACATAATCTTAGTTGATAAAGCAGAAGCAGGGCTGGAGAGATTGACTTCAATTTTGAAAGAAGTTCTTCTGTGGGTAAAATGCCATCAAACACTACAGAGAAATTGTTCATGAGAGAGTCAATTGATTCACCAAACTTTGCTGTTGTCTTAAGAAATTGATACAGTCATTCCAATCTTTAGTAACCACCACCGTGATCAGTTGGCAGCCATCAACATCAAGGTAAGACAGTCCACCAGAAAAAAGATTATGACTTTCAGAAGGCTCAGATGATGGCCAGCATTTTTAGCAATAAATATATTAATGATAAGGCATGTACATTTTTTAGACATAATGCCATTGTACACTTAATAGACTACAGTATAGTTTAAACATAATGTGTATATGTACTGGCAAACCAAAAAATTCTTACAATTCACTTAATTGCATTGGTTTAGAAACAGGCCCGCAAAATCTCTGAGGTATGCCTGTAGTGACTTCCTGAGTACAATATGGAAAGTGGAGAAGTAAGTAACTTTACAATTGAGAAAGCTGACAAATATTAACTTGGGCGGATGATAAAGATTAACATTACAGTGATAATTCATGTTGACAGTATATACCCTTGATATAATGTAATGAAATCATACTTTAAGAAATGCAGCCCCAAACCACAAATTTGCTGGACCCACAAGGGAGATGGTCATCCCTTCTTTCAGGTGCTGGTCTGCCCAGTCCACAGTGACATACTGACCTTGTCTGGCTACCTTCAAGGAATCCTAAGAGTTTTGGTCCAGCTTCTAGATGTCCAGATTCAGACAAGAGTATACATGATGTAGGACTTTCTCCATGGACTTGTGACTTGTGGTCAATACCCTGTGGAGTTAGGATGCAGAAGTTGTGGGGGGTGAACAGCTGAGATCTGTGAGCTATGTACAAAGCTTCGGCTAGGTACTTAGAATATGTGTTTGGAATAGAGTTGGGCTTAGGAAGACCTTGATGTCTCTGAATGTGAGACTCCGTGTTTGGGATGCTGGGTGAATAGGAAACTAGAAGGATATAAAATCAAGGCAGTATGATCGTCAGAAAGTATGTCATAGTATTGAAGATGAGGTCTGTGAATATATGAAAGTTGTTAACCAGTGATGTTTATCTTTGAGAAAACTGATAAAACTTTGCACTTTCTTGGAGCATCAGTATATTTCAGATTTGGAGGGACAAAAATTAAATCCTTTAAAAAAAGAAAAATAACAGCAATTTACCTCTGTGGTTTTCCTCCTTTAAACCCAGATTAATCATGATAAAAACATCAGACAAATACTTAATGAGGGATATACCAGAAAATAACCAGTATTGCTCAAAACTCTCAAGATCAAAAACAAGGAAAGTCAGAGGAGCTGTCTCAGTCAAGAGATGCCTATGGAGTTATGATTATTAAATACAATGTGGTATCAAGGATCAGATCCTAGGACAGAAAAAGGACATTAAGTTAAAACTAGGGAAATCTGAATAAGCAGAGATTTTAGTTAACAGGGATCAGTATCTGTCCATTAGTTGTGACAAATGTAACATATTAATATAAGATTTTAAAAAATTAGAGTATAATTGCTTCACAATGTTGTTTTAGTTTCTTTGTTTTATACAACAAAGTGAATCAGCTATGTGCATACATACATCCCCTCCCCCTCGTACTGCCCCCATCTCACCCCTCTAGGTCATCACAGTGCACCAAACTGAGCTCCCTGTGCTATACAGCAGCCTCCCCAGCTATCTGTTTACACATGGAGTGTATGTCTGTCAGTGCTACTCCTCCCAATTTGTTCCACCCTCCCGTTTCCACACCTCCATTCTCTACATCTGCATCTCTATTCCTGCCTTGCAAATAGGTTCATCTCTACCCTTTTTCCTAGATTTCACACATATATGTTAATATATGATATTATATGATTTATCTTTTTCTGACTTACTTTAGTCTGTATGACAGACTCTAGGTCCATTCACCTCACTAAAAATGGCCCAGTTTTGTTCCTTTTTGTGGCTGAGTAATGGCTCAGCTGGGGAAGAATCTGCTTGCCAATGAAGAAGATGCAAGAGATGTGGGTTAGATCCCTGAGTCAGGAAGATCCTCTGGAGAAGGAAATGGCAACCTGCTCTGGAATTCTTGCCTGAAAAATTCCATGGGCAAAGGAGCATGGCAGCCTACAGTCCATGGGGTCACAAAGAGTTGGACACAATTGAGCACATATGCATACACACACACACACACACACACACACACACACAATTAACAACAGAGGAAACTGGGCACAAGTACAAGGAAACTCTACAGTATCTTTGTAATGCTTCTATGAATCTAAAGCTATTTTAAAAAATTATTACAATATGTTAGTGCCTGCTGCTGCTAAGTCACTTCAGTCATGTCCAACTCTGTGCGACCCCATAGACAGCAGCCCACCAGGCTTTGCCGTCCCTTGGATTCTCCAGGCAAGAACACTGGAGTGGGTTGCCATTTCCTTCTCCAATGCATGAAAGTGAAAAGTCAAAGTGAAGTCGCTCAGTCGTGTCCGACTCTTAGTGACCACACGGACTGCAGCCTACCAGGCTCCTCTGTCCATGGGATTTTTTAGGCATGAGTACTAGAGTGGGGTGCCATTGCCTTCTCTATGTTAGTGCCTACTATGCTCTAAACACAGTGTTAGGCACTAAGGATACAGGGTGAACAAGAGGTATGAATTCCATCTTCCAGACCCAACAGTCTTAAGGAAGAGAGAAGATGGTGTATCAATACAAAAACAAATTGGTACTTAACCACAATATTATAAGTAAAAATGGGTGCTGTGACAGTGAATGTAAGAGGTGCTTACCTTAGATATAGGGTTCGGGGGTTTCCCCAAATAGCACATGCAAAATCCTAGAAGCAAGAATATATTACACACAATGTATGGAGGGGAAAACATTCAATATGACCTAGTGTAGTGCTCAATGAGCGGAAAAGGCAATGGCAACCCACTCCAGGACTCTTGCCTGGAGAGTCCCATGGACAGAAGAGCCTGGTAGGCTGCAGTCCATGAGGTCGCAGAGAGTCAGACACGACTGAGCAACTTCACTTTCACTTTTCACTTCCATGCATTGGGGAAGGAAATGGCAAGCCACTCCAGTGTTCTTGCCTGGAGAATTCCAGGGACGGCAAAGCCTGGTGGGCTGCCATCTATGGGGTCGCACAGAGTCGGACACGACTGAAGCGACTTAGCAGCAGCAGCAGTGCTCAATGAGAACAGGTAAAAACTGAGATGGCAAAATATGGATGGTCAAGAAAGGATCAGGTCATTGAAAACTTTATGTGATATTAAAGACCTCTGAAACTTATCCTATGAGCAGTGAAGAACTACTGAAAGTTATAGACTGGAATGTGTCATGATCAGAGTTGTAGTCTTAAAGATGTAAACTCACTGTAGTATGGAGAATAGATTGTGGTGAAATATAAATAGGTGCATCATTTTTAAGGTTGTTACAATCACCTAGGCAAACATAATAATGGTAGGATAAGGCAAAAGACAGAGACAAATTGTGATGGATCTGAGAGATATTTAGAAGGCAAAATCAATAGAACTTTTGTTAACTGACTGATTGAGTGTTCTTGCCTGGAGAATCCCAGGGATGGTGGAGCCTGGTGGGCTGCTGTCTATGGGGTTGCACAGAGTCAGACATGACTGAAGGGACTTAGCAGCAGCAGTGAAGGAAAAGGAGGAGTCAAACATTATGCCCATGTCTACGGCTAGCAACTAGGTAGACAGTGGAATTTTCCAGTAAGACACTGAATTTTGGAAAAGAAGATTTGGATGTCTGGGTGTATCTGGGGATATTAGGTTCATTTTGAATTTTCAGGCTCAAGAAGGATTGTAGATATACATGTCAGGAGAGAAAGGTCAGGAGAGAAAGGTCAGGAGAGAAATCTTAGTTGTATACAAAGATTTGGGTTTCCTCAGCATGTAAATGGTAATTAAAACTACAGCCCAAAGAAAATGATAAATAAATAGCATATGCAACATTTGTGTTCCTAAGAATACTTTTTGTTATCAGGATAATATTAAATTAGGATTGTCATAGGACTAAGGCAATAAAGTAATGGAGTACATTTCAGAAAGATTTTTATAAAAATTTGGGGTTCAGGATGGGCAACACGTGTACACCCATGGAGGATTCATGTTGATGTACTGCAAAACCAATACAATATTGTAAAGTAACTAGCCTCCAATTAAAATAAATAAATTTAAATTAAAAATTATACTTAATGGTTTAATTTCAGTTAGCTAGAAAACTGGTTTACCTAAAAAATAACCAACTCATTCATAACGATGCAGGATAAATGAAGTATCATAATACTTCAGCTTCATGACCTGTACATAGCGGTTCCTGAGTCTTTCTATTAAAACAAAACAAAAACTTATTGAATATTTGTGTGCCAGTACTGTTCTGGGTAACATGTGCATGTGTACTAAATTGTGTTGCTTCAGTTGTGTCCAATGTGACCCAATGGACTGTAATCCACCAAGTTCCTCTGTCCAATGACCTTCCTGGGCAAGAATACTGGAGGGGGTTGCCATGCCCTCCTCTAAGGATTGAACCTGAATCTCCTGCAGCTGCTGAACTGCAGGTGGATTCTTTACCACTGAGCCACAGGGGAAGTCCTTTCTGGGTAAGGCAACTTAGCTTAATACTACAAAGGAGCCTTACTATTTAAGGGAAATTTGTCAAATATGGCAGAGAATATGCATGGTGGTTAAGAGCACAAGTTTTGGAGACAGAATTCATGTCTGAGTTTCACCAATAGCCAAATGGCTTTAGACAAGTTGCTTAATCACTCTGGGGTTCAGTTAAATGGGGAGAGAAATCACAACTACCTTTAGAAGGGTTGCTCTAAGAAGTGAATCAACTGAAGCATAGCATTGTTAAATGTAATACGTAATCAATGAGTTGCTACTCATTTCTAGTATTATTATTAATGTTGTGTCACTCTTATTATATCCTCCCCTGTAGTAAAAGCTCATTTTGTCAAGAATCACTTAGGAGACTGTTTAGATAAATTCTGGCAGGTTGTGACCTGAACTGGCACACCAAAGATGGTGATAAAGAGAAGCAAACAGTGGGAGAGGGAGAGGGTGGGATGATTTGGGAGAATAGCATTGAAACATGTATAATATATAAGAAACTAATCACCAGTTTCCAGATTCAATGAAGGATACAGGATGCTTGGGGCTGGTGCACTGGGATGACCCAGAGGGATGGTACAGGGAGGGAGGTGGGAGGGGGGGTCCAGGATGGGGAACATGTGTACACCCGTGGTGGATTCATGTTGATGTATGGCAAAACCAATACAATATTGTAAAGTAAAAAAAATAATAAAAAATTTTTCTTAAAAAGAAGTAAAAAATAATTCAAAGGTAGAATCAAACTGACTTGCTGGTTGTGTAGGACAAGTGATGGGAAGGAACACAGTAATTAGTCTTAATTATTTGTTCTCCAAACAGGAAACAAAAATAGCAATTAGTTCTAATTATCTGCCCCTAAAGAGGAAACACCAAAAATGGCTTTGGGTGGTAGATGAAAGCATTTTGTAAATGGTATTTAAGTCCCTGCTCACTGGGTGCTTATTAAATAACTTCTCTAAATCTTTCCTATAGAAAGCAAAAAGAATTACTTTATTTTTTAAATCTAGCTTTGTTTTAAAGGAGGCATACCTATTAATATACTAATTACTGTTAACTAGAAAATCTATATAAAAGATGGGAACAAATCATAATTGGTATGCAATGTACGATACTCTGAGACACTACTGGTGAGAAAAGCCCTTTGAATTGTTTTTCCATAAGTGGTGCTGAGTTGATCTACTCCTTTGTAGCCAAAACAGCATTCTGAAGTGGCTGGGCATGGCCTAAGTGCAGAGAAAATTTGAATTTACTTTTTGTTTGCACAGCACTCTTAACAAAATAGTAGCCTTGATAGACTTCTCAAGTATTTTATATGCCAGCCTGCTGACTTTAACTTGACGAAGCTTCAGTTCAGTTCAGTTGCTCAGTCGTGTCCGACTCTTTGTGACCCCATGAACCACAGCATGCCAGGCCTCCCTGTCCATCACCAACTCCCGAGTCCACCCAAACCCATGTCCATTGAGTCGGTGATGCCATCCAACCATCTCATCCTCTGTCGTCCCCTTCTCCTCCTGCCCTCAATCTTTCCCAGCATCAGAGTCTTTTCAAATGAGTCAGCTCTTTGCATCAGGTGGCCAAAGTACTGGAGTTTCAGCTTCAGCATCAGTCCTTCCAATGAACACCCAGGACTGGTCTCCTTTAGGATGGACTGGTTGGATCTCCTTGCAGTCCAAGGGACTCTCAAGAGTCTTCTCCAACACCACAGTTCAAAAACATCAATTCTTTGGTGCTCAGCTTTCTTTATAGTCCAACTCTCACATCCATACATGACTACTAGAAAAACCATAGCCTTGACAAGACGGACCTTTGTTGCCAAAGTAATGTCTCTGCTTTTTAATATGCTGTCTAGGTTGGTCATAACTTTCCTTACAAGGAGTAAGCATCTTTTAATTTCATGGCTACAATCACCATCTGCAGTATGATGAAACATAAAACATATTCTCTGACACAAATATTTTTATTCAGGTTAAACCAGGTTGTTGTTTAGTCACTAAGTCATGTCTAACTCTTTGTGACCCCATGGACTGTAGCCTACCAGGCTCCTCTGTCCATGGGATTCTCTAGGCAAGAATACTAAAGTGGGTTGCCATTTCCTTCTCCAGGTAAATCAGGTTAATTAAGTCTATAATATGTTATAGGGTGATCACATATGATTAACTCATGTCCTTCTTAGCCTCAAAAACAGCCTCTCAACTCTATACTGCATAGTCTCTCTGAGCTCTGATTCCCTTCCCCTGTCATAGTTATCACAGTCATTCCATTCACATTCTCACCTATACACAGGGTTCAAGACTACTTCCTTATACAACAAACATCACTCTGACCATAAACATCTCAGGAATGATAAACATTTATCTATACATAGACTGAGTGAGTATATAAATGTTTGGTTGAAGGCAGAGCATGGTCTAATCCAAGCTCTATTTTCTTATCTTCATTTGGTATGATTTCATGTGATGCTACTGCTTGAAAGGTCTGCTTTTGGCTTCCATGTTTCCATGTTCTCCTGATTTTCTGTCTATCTCACACTCCTCCTCTGCCTGCCCTTTAAGTATAGGTGTTCCCCAATGTTCCTATTCTTCTGCTATACCTTTCCTAAGTGACCTTGTGTGGCCTCAAACAAATTCAATAAATGATTTATCCAAGGACAGACAGCCAATTGGTAGAAAGAGACCTCAGTTCTTATTCTAGTCAGTAAACATCATTGTGCACTTATTATGTTCACTAGAGACTCAAAATAAGTAAAACAGTCTGCCCAGAAGCAATGCAAAATCTAGCAGATCTCACATAAGGGATTTACTGCCCTTTCTGACGTCAATATAGAAGCTCTGAGCTTTTTCACTCTCCTCTTTCACTTTCGTCAAGAGATTCTAGTTCCTCTTTGCTTTCTGCCACTAGGGTGGTATCAACTGCATGTCCTAAGTTATTGATATTTCTCCCAGCAATCTTGACTCCAGCTTGAGCTTCATCCAGCCTGGCATTTCGCATGATGTACTTTGCATAAAAGTTAAATAAGCAGAGTGACAATATACAGCCCTGACGTACTCCTTTGCCAATCTGGAACCAGTCTGTTGTTCCATGTCCAGTTCTAACTGTTGCTTCTTGACCTACATACAGATTTCGCAGGAGGCAGGTAAGGTCATATGGTAGTCCCATCTCTTGAAGAATTTTCCAGTTTGTTGTGATCCACACAGTCAAAGGCTTTGGCATAATCAATAAAGCAGAAGTAGATGCTTTTCTGGAATTTTCTTGCTTTCTCTATCACCCAACGGATGCTGGCAATTAGATCTCTGGTTCCTCTGCATTTTCTAAATCCAGCTTGAACATCTGGAAGTTCATGGTTCACATACTGTTGAATCCTGGCTTGGAGAATTTTGAGCATTACTTTGCTAGTGTGTGAGATGTGTGCAATTGTGTGGTAGTTTGAACATTCCTTGGCATTGCCTTTCTTTGGGATTGGAATGAAAACTGACCTTTTCCAGTCCTGTGGTCACTGCTGAGTTTTCCAAATTTGCTGGCATATTGAGTGCAGCACTTTCACAGCATCATCTTTTAGGATTTGAAATAGCTCAGCTGGAAATCCATCACCTCTACTAGTTTTGTCTGTAGTGATGCTTCCTAAGGCCCATTTGACTTCACATTTCAGGATGTCTGGCTTCAGGTGAGTGATCACACCATTGTGGTTATCTGGGTCATTAAGATCATTTTTGTATAGTTCTGTGTATTCTTGCCATCTAAACATGTTTATAGACTTCCATCTAAACATGACAAATAAAACACATGTAATCCAACACATAATCCAACTAATACCAACCTAGACAGCATATTAAAAAGCAGAGACATTACTCTGCCAACAAAGGTTCATGTAGTCAAAGCTATGGTTTTTCTAGTAGTCATGTATTGATGTGAGAGTTGGACTATAAAGCAAGCTGAGCACTGAAGAATTGATGTTTTTGAACTGTGGTGCTGGAGAAGACTCTTGAGAGTCCCCTGGACTGCAAGGAGGTCAAACCAGTCAGTCCTAAAGGAAATCAGTCCTGAATATTCATTGGAAGGACTGATGCTGAAGCTGAAACTCTAATACTGTGGCCACCTGATGTGAAGAGCTGACTTATCTGAAAAGACCCTGATGCTGGGAAAGATTGAAGGCAGGAGAAGGGGATGACAGAGGATGAGATGGTTGGATCACCGACTCAATGGACATGAGTTTGAGCAAGCTTCCCAAGTTAGTGATGGACAGGGAAGCCTGGTGTGCTGCAGTCCACGGGGTCACAAGGAGTCAGACACGACTGAGAGACTGAACTGAATCTAACTAACATAAAGAAACCAAAAAGCATAAATCCATAAGGCTAAGGGCAATAGGAGTACACATGAGATGTCAGCAGAATCTGGAAGCTGAAAGATAAGCAAATGGTAATTTACTTCACCTACCTGACTAAATCTACAATGAGGGAAGTAACCCAAAGGCAATATAATTCGGAGTACAGAATCTCAGTCATGTTCAGGAGTTAGGGGTGCCAAACTCCTCTAAAAATGGGAATGCAGAATGAATCAACACAATTTGATTGAAAGTTTTCATGAGGATAAGTTAGGGTTTAGATCTCCTCCCCACCTAAAGAGAATAGGCATAACCCTTCTCCATTCCATCAGAAGAGATTAACTCTTGAAGGGGATGAGCTAAATAGGTTCCGAGCTTCTAGAAACAAGAAATGAGGCTGAGCTCTATACTGAATATTAGGAAGTTAAATGAAAGTCTACATGATAAAGGTGAGATTTATCCAGCCTTCTTCTCCCATTCAGCTCCCAGAACAGTGGCAGGCAGATCACTAGTCCTCAGATTTACCCTTCAGAAAACCATCCAAACCAAGATACATGTGAAACTCTCTTAGGGAAAAACAGAGATAATGGGAGAACTGAGGAAAGAGAAAAGAATGTATATCAGGGGAAGATGTTAGGTATTAAAGTTAAATCTTCACTTCCATAGTAGAAAATCAGTAGATATGATATTTTTAAATATTGAGAAATAGCAATATTAGCATATTATTTAAAAGTAAGGTGGAATACAACAGAAGAATAAGCTAAAAGAATTAAAGTGAGTATACTTGAGAAACACCTGTGGAATGAAGAAGGACTGGGCAACAGGTCTATTTTACATTATAATACTGTATAATTATACGATGTTTTAAATGATATGTATTACTTTGATTAAAGACAAAAGCTTTTTTTAAAAAAATGTGACATACATAGGGTGGTATTTCCAGCCTCCTGAGATCCAATGGCCTTAAACCCTGTGAACCCACACTTTAAAAAAACAAAAAAGAAGAAACTAAGATTCAAGGAACCAGTCAGTTGCTTACATCAAGTAGATGGATTAAAAAAGACCAAGTTACTTTAGAATAGTACACCACCAGATCACACACTGTAGGTTGTTTGTTGAATCTGACACAAATTAAAATGTATTGAAAATATTTAATGGGAAAGTGGAAGAGTTTGAGCTGACAAATGTTGACACAGTTCAAGTCATTTGATATAATAACTAGGAATCCTCCTCTTGGGGCCAAAAATAATAACAGAATAGATATGACATTTCTGAAGGTTGCTTTGGAAATGGCAAGAACAGCAGTATATTCTTTAAACAAATCTTCAACTAGAGAACATATTCAAAAGAAAGTTACAAAGTGGAAAATCAAGATAGATATTACTTCAGGATTATGATATGACCTACTAGCATCATATAAATGTCTTAAAAAGAAATCAGTGGACACTGAAGTATTCTTCATACGGTTTTCTTTTTAAAAACCTCTCCCAAAAGGTAGCTTAAAACCTAATTAAAATAAACAAACAATTTATTTAAAAAGGTGCTACAAACTATAAATTTTATTTTGAGGAAAGTAGAAACAATATTTTGAGTATGTGTTTTAGAGATATACACTGAAATATTTACAAATGGTATGGTATGATGTCTGAGATTTGCTCCAAAATAAAATTGGGTGGATAGACAGTAGGGGCTAAAAATCGAACAACATCGATCATGAATTGATAATTGTTGAATACGAGGATCCATTATGTTATTTTGTTGACTTCTGTACAAATAGAAAAGTCATCAAAAATAAATGTGCAATCACAAACTGCAAATCAGGCATATTTTATAGTCAAACAAAGCTAAAATGATTAGTGCCTGAATTTGTTCATAACATAAATCTACTGTTCTTTAACAGCTTTGGGAGACTACTAGAACAATGAAATGGAATTTGGTGTTTAACTCATAACATTTCCATGATTGGCCTAATTATCTTTTTGTTTTGTATTTAAAAATGAATGCTTTTTATTTACTTTTATTTTTTTAATATAAATTTATTTATTTTAATTGGAGGTTAATTACTTTACAATATTGTATTGGTTTTGCCATACATCAACATGAATCCACCACAGGTATACACATGTCCCCATCCTGAACCCCCCTCCCTCCTCCCTCCCCATACCATTCCTCTGGGTCGTCTCAGTTTAGAAAGATGGTAATGACCTAATTATCTTAAGTTCTCTTTAAATCTACTCTAGAGCCCCCAGTATGCTGTTACGTATCATCATTTTTTAGTAATTACTTACAGAGCCTTTTTTCTTAATAGTAAAAATGTAGCAGTATATAGTCAATGACATCTTAGATTTGGTGAAATATGTTAGATGGGTTGAGGAGAAAAAGGTGGCAATTAAAACATGGCACACTTGTTTTCTAATTTTTCTAATTTCCTAAATGTTAAGATGAAGAAAACAATTTGACTCTTAGAATTGATGAAACATATATTTTCCCCCCAAAGCATGCTTTCTCACCCCAACCTTTCATCCCTACACTAAATCAATCTTGAGAGTCAGAAATTCAAAGAATATCTGCCTTTATCAAAGTCTGACAGTGGCATCCCTACCTTCTCCTACTTGTCCTCATGGCACTAATTTGAAAATACCAGTTTTGCTTGCCTCTCCTACAAAATGCCAAGCAAGATGCCTTGTTACAGAAATACTCAGAAAATGAATCAGTATTTCCTTTTGAGCCTTTCAGAGTACTTTGTACTCAGTAGGTCCCAGTGACTGACTAAGATGCCAATGTAAGTATGGACTTGTTTGCCTTGTACCAGTTAGGGTTTTTTATTATCACAAGGAATGGAAACTAGCTCTGCCTTAAGCAGAAAAGGAATTTGAAGGTAATCTGCAGAATCTCCAGAAGGGCTGGAGAACTGGGTTTAGAGGTTACGTAGACAAAAATAATGCTTAAAATGACAACATAGAGCCCAGTCTAATACAGACATCTTTACTTCCATTATACTGGCAGATTCATATATAAGTGCCTAAGAACTCAATGTAAAATTCATAATCAGATTTAGGAGGTGCTTTTAAGGTCATATGAGCCAACATCCTACCCAGGCTCACAAGAGTCAGGCATTCCCTTCCTTCATTTCCTGATAGATGGCCCAAAATGCATCACTTTCAGTACAGTGCATTCATAGTGTCTATTTTTTTATCTTTTTCATATGGACTCTATGAATGCAACCAAACAAAGTATTAATTTCTTCGGTACTGTTGGTTAATACTCAAGTGAACTAACTTTTACAACTCAAACTGTTGTTAAAGAAGGACTTCCACTCCCTGACCTCAGGGAACTAATTTTAGAAACTAAATGAAACCAACTCTTTCTGCACATAATTTTGTTTCAGCTCTTGCTCTGAGCTAAGGGATATTAAGTGTAATCCTGATTGTCATTCAAATTCACTAGTTCTGGGAGGTTTGCATTATCAACACACCTGATATATGTATAGTCTATCTCTGTGTGTATGTGCTCGGTCACTCAGTTGCGTCTGACTCTTTGCAAACCCATGGACTGTAGCCTGCCAGGCTCCTCTGTCCATGGGATTTTCCCAGCAAGAATACTGGAGTGGCTTGCCATTTCCTCCTTCAGAGGATCTTCCTGACCCAGGGATTTAGCAGACATCTTTCCAGCATCTCCTGCATTGGCAGGGGAGTTCTTCACCACTGAGCCACCTGGGAAGCCCAAGTATATCTGAGTCATTGATAAAATTGTAGAAATATCAAGGTCAAGGGAAGAGATCTGAAGCAGGCCAAAAGAAACAAGCTTCTATGTGGCTTTCACACTTAGAAACATTCTTTGGTTACAGCTGATGAATCCAGCTATTAGATCTCATCCCAGATCTCATTTTTTCATTTCACCTACAAAGATTACTCAAGAGTCTAGTTGACAGATGTATTCCAGAAGGTTGGTGCAGATGTAAAAATTTGATGAGTCTGGCTCTATTTTAAATATTCTAGGTTATCTACAATTTAAAGGAATAATAGAAGAAATACTTGATACAAAACATCAAAAACTATAATCCAATCCTTCTGTTTTATATCTTGATTTTCATGTACTAGTTCACATATTGGGCTACACACAGATCATCCATGAGACAGAATATGAAATCAAATTTCTATGCCAGATATTTTAATGTAAGCTTTCAAAGTTTTAAGTTATGTATTTAGATGGTCCTATGTTGGGTGAATATATATTTACAACTGTTATGATTAATGATGTGCATAATATGTATTAATTAAAATAGCTTTGATAAATGTTTACCATTTTAAAGAATATATGATAAAACTTCTCAATTAAAAACAACTGTTTTAAGATTTTTGCTAATCTAAATGGACTCTAAGACCACAGAAAATCTGAAATTAAAATGTAACTGCTCTACTAGAATACAGAATCTTCAGAAAATCTGGCTTTCAAATACTGAAGGATACAGCATCTTGATTCTTCTTCTGAAGCAAAAGGAAGAAATATACTTGTATAGTTAATTCATGCCAGAGACTGATTTACACTTAAAATATTTATAATGTAATGTAAAAATAGGGAACAGAGTTTATGTTATCATTGATGACATTTCCTAAACCAAAAAGCAGCCATGGTACAAATAAGTTATGAGTTTTATCATGAATGAAAGCTTCTAAACATATGGCAGCTTTACGTATACAAGGGAAAAAAGGACTGAGAGTTATATCAGCTGAAATAAGACCTTATACCACACATTCTAATTAACAAAGTCCCAATCCCAATAATTAAAATGGAAACTGCATTTAAAAGTTATGTAAAGATTTTGAATATGTAGTCATTAGCTTATTTGAAGCAGATTTTAAGGGGGCTTACTGAGCTCTCCTTAAACATTTACCACAATCATCTCGATTTATATCAAAAAAAAGCAAAAGATCAAACATAGCAAATTCTGAATTATTCTGATGGCATCAAAAACATTACAGATTGTACACAGACAATATAGAAATTATTTAATTACATTGAGATTGAAGTTATTTATCCCTTAGAACACAGTTAATGTTTATTTTATAGACAAAGATGATTGGAGTTGACACAATATTCTTTTTTGAAATGTGTATATCTTTCATTTTTCAGCACAGAAACTGAAGTTAAATAAGACTTGCTCACGGTCAGCATAAATGAACTGGAGGGCTAAAAGTTCCTGGGATGCAAAAACATACTGTCTTCAGATTCTCTAATTCAGACTATTTACTGAAGACTTAGAATGTGAACTGAGCACACAATTTCAGTTAAAGCTCTTTCTGGGTGACAGTTCGCATAAGCTGTCTTTAGAGATCACTGAAGTAAGGCTTTCTTTAATAAGTCATATCACTTTAATAAGTGAAACCCTGCTGAAAATAGAAACTGTAGTCTAATTGATTCGAGATTTTGGCAACTTCAATACGTCTTTGATCATTCTTTTTCTCAGGTACTATCAGAATTATAAGGCAGGATATGTTTGCCAGACACTACAAAGAGGAACAATATAAATACTTGAAATAGAGTGTTTTCTGTTCTATTTTTAAGGAATAATCATTTGATAAGAAAAACCTGAATTAACTGCTTCACTATGCATTTTAGCATAGAGTAATTTTGTGATTTAAAAAGCTTACTGTAATTTAAAGTTTATATTTTATATGCTTATTTACTGTAATATAAAGTAGAAATTTAACCATACATATGGATACTCAGGGCTTCCCTGGTAGCTCAGCTAGTAAAGCATCCGCCTGCAATGCAGGAGACCCCGGTTAGATTCCTGGGTCAGGAAGATCCCCTGAAGAAGGGGTAGGCTATCCACTCTAGCATTCCTGGGTCTGGTGGCTCAGATGGTAAAGAATCTGCTTGCAATGCGGGAGACCTGGGTTTGATCCCTGGCTTGGGAAGATCCCCTGGAGGAGGGCATGGCAACCCACTCCAGCATTCTTACCTGGAGAATCCCCATGGACAGAGGAGCCTGGCAGGCTGCAGTCCATGGGGTCCCAAATAGTTGGACACGACTGAGCTACCAAGCACAGCACAGCACTGCATGGATATTCAATCATATGAAGCTTTTCTGAAGATGGTCCCTAGAGATAACTATATCTGTTGACAGACATGCAATCTAGAATGGCACTCTATCATCATTTGCTTGAGACTGGCAAACAGGAACCTTCAGAAAAAGGAGATTTTCTGTTCTCTACTTGGACCATAGTGGTTTGATTTCAACTTCCCTGGAAAATTCCTATAATGATCAATACTGAAAGTACCCACTGGGTCTTCAAAGACACAAATATAAGCAGTGTGTTTTTGGAATTAATTACATTTGAAATATTCTGAGTAGGTATTCTCTAGTACTATAAGCATATAGCCATTTTCATATAGTTCTATTTCTGTAAAATCTGCATTTTTTTCCATTATCAGAATCTGCTTCCTTAAAAGATAGCTGGACTAAATCAGAAAATGATTGCAATTTAGTATCTTTTCCTATTTGAAGCAATAGACTTGCGAAAGCCAAAACATCTGCTTATTTCAGGAATTTGCATGAAAGCAACCAAATATTGATCAGCATCACAAATATCAAATTTAAATATCATCTTTTACATAAAAATAACAAAACTTTAAAATGCTATACACCAGATTTGTTTGATGATGATTTTTTTTTAACCTGAGGAAACCAGGAAGTTAGCAGAACTGTGAAGAAGCCCTTTAAGTATTAGTCAAAAGGCAAATGAACTATTTTTTTTAATGCAGTGAGATGCAATCACCCAAGTACCGTTTACCAATCCTTGGACTTGTCCCTTTTCAGCTCCCTTTTCCATTCCCATCACCTACTATGTAATGTCATTTAGCGTTCTCTTTTCATTTTCCTCATTCTCAGCAGGCTTCTTTGTCCTCTGAGGCATCAACCTCTAGCTCCACTCCATTAGGTATAAAGGCATGAATTTCTTTATTCCTTGCCTCCCAGGGTAAGATCTCTCTCATTCAAGGTCAGACCTGTCAAACTGCTCATCATTTTTGACTAGAGCCGCTAAGCAGAATTCAGTGGCTTTCCTAGGCTCCTTGAGTGGACCCTGGAAGTCTCATATCTTATGATACAGAGCTCTTCCTCTACCTCCACTTCCCTTTCTCATCTTTGTATCTTTTGGCACCTCTCACTAAATCTAGCAAGCAGAGATGTGTTGAACGATTTAAAAGTATTCAATCGTTCACTTTTTAAAAGTATCAAAAAATTTTTTTAATTGGAATATAATTGCTTTACAATGTTGTGTTAGTTTCTGCTGTACAAGGTGAATCAGAATGTGTATGCATCTCACTTTGAAGCATGAGTTATTTTCAACAGCCTGAACCATAACTGGACTTGTCCCAGATTGTCTGTACAAAAGCATATGATTTCTGCTCCACTTTCATTTTTCAAAACACATGACCCCAAAAAGAGGACCGAAACATTTCCAGTGAGTATAGAGTTGCCAGATAAAATACAGGCGCTCAGTCAAAACTGAATTTCAAATGAACAACAAATAAAACAATTTTTAGTATATAAGCATACCTCAAATTGTGGACGGGATATACTTGTACTAAAAACAACTATTCATTGTTTATCTGAAATTCAAATTTAACTCATGAGCAGCTTATATTTTTATTTGCTAAATCTGACAGCTTTACCAGTGACTCTTTAAAAATTCTCACAGGACTCAAAGAATGCTTCTTTAGAGCACCTGGAGGCTTGTATCTGAGCTCTGCAAACTTCTCAACTGGCCATATTTTATGTCTGTTAATGATACTGGGTTACTTTCTGAGCAAGTTAGTAACATACTTTAGGAAATGCTGTTTCTTATACAAAATTTTTACTTATTTTATTAATTTCATAGAATTCCCTTCTAATACCATCTATCAATAATTTCAGGACAGAGAATATTGTAATGTTGCCCCAGATTTCTTTGAAAGCTGATATTCAGAGTCATTATCAGTATTTCTGAATTAAGTCCTTACATTTATGTATTAGTAACAAAAATTTTTTTGAAATTTTAATTTTGAAAACACAGTATGAGAAATATATGTCTTTCATTCGGGGATTCCTTTTCTTCATCAAGCACAGTGAGACATACTGTCCTCACTAACAGGCTGGGGAGAAGCAGCCTGGGAGGCGGAGGTGGAGCCTATGATGTAACTGCAGTGGGTCTTTGCTAGAAAAGTCTTCTCTAAATGAAAAATATCTGTACACCGAATTGTTCAGCTTCAATGTGCATGGTCTTACAAGAGATGAGACTTGTCTCTTTCAGCATAATGTAAATCTTAGAGGCTTGAAATCTTGGTCAACAGAGGAATTCCTCACAAGTTGTTTAGAGATATACCAAGAGTCTCACTAAGGGAGGAAAAAGCAGGTTTCTTCAGCAAAGGAGTACCACTGTAGAGCATTAATGGTGTGTGTGTTATAGTAGAAGTTATAACCCAAAGTGTAAGGAAAGATGCCCTACAGCTTGTTCCAATCCTGACAGTTTCCTACATTACTGTGTTCTTTCATTATTCTTGACAGTGATTATGAAAAAGACCTTCATTTCTTATTCCCATGGAAGAATTTAGGAGAGATAAACGCCTCCCAGTTGTAGAAGGATACAAATTTTGCCTTCCTCAAAATTTCAACTAGATCTCAGATTCAACTTCTAGGGAGAGAATGACTGATTCTGTGTAACTACTTGGTGTCTTAAGATGATAATGAATTAAGACGTTTATTCCAACATAAGCATATTACCTGCTTTCCACCATATTGGAAGCTCCGGTTTGTCAAGCTCCAGGTTCAACACGCACACTGCAGAGATGCAGAATAACGCTTGGATATCTGCCCAAGACTGGTCTCTTCGAACGACAGACTCAAATTTAGGGTACCAATCTAAAGCTCACCGGGGGGTTGGCAGTATCCTTTTCCTAGTTGGTATAGGAAAGGGATGAGATCTGGCAAACTGAGGCACGGGGCTTCTACCTGCCTGTGCAGAGCATAAAGGCTGACAAACATATTCATTAAACTTGATCTGAGGCAACCGAGCCTACGAGGTAGTTCCTGAAATATTTATAAGGTGTGTTACCAGACTCGCCACTTGGAGGTCGGGAGGAAACACGGTGAATAGGAGCACCCACACTTGGGGGGCGGGAGGGGGGGCGAAAGGCACTCACAATGGCACAGCTCACCACCACACTTAACTGTTTTGCTTTTAATAGCTCTGTCAGCCGTCGCTCCCCAGTCGCCTGTTCAATTCTACCTGCCTAGGAAAGAGATGTTCTCCTAAGTGAGGGGTTTCCTGGTGGTAGGAGGCACCGCGCGTCAGCTCCTAAGACAGGTCCCCGGGTTCCGGGCGCTGGTGACCCTCCAGCTCTGCGGCTCGCCAACCCGAAGTCCTGCACTGCCCCTGGGGCCTCAGGCAGTGGGGCAAGGGGCCCCGAGATCCCGACGGGCCACTCGCCTGGCCGGGCCGCGCTTGTCTCGGCTATTTTGGTCTCTGCCGACCATGCCTCCTCAAAAGCCTTCGGCGTTCGGTCAATAGGTGATTAGCGCCCCAGCCAAGATGTAAACAGCCTCTCCTGCCTACCTGCATCCGCCGGGTGCTAATTTGGGGTGGCAAGATGTGGGGACAGATGATGGTCCTCAATGAACACGAAGCCCCTGCACCGAGGTACTATGCACTTTTCATTCCAACACCCTCTGCCCACACCCGCAGCATTCCTACTGTGCCCCACACGCTGCACAGCTCGCGCGATGCCTCGCGTCCTCGCCGCCGCCTCGTTCCTCTTCAAGGGCATTCGCGCCTCTCCTCTCCGCTCGCGGTGGGTAGCCCCAGGACGCCGCTACTCACGTGAACTCGGCAGCCGCAGAAGCTCAGCAGGTCCCGGCGAGCGGCAGTCGGGTCTCCATCTCTGTCCTCCCAAGCGCTCCGGCTGCGCGCTCCGCCCGGCGCTGGACTAGGTCGGTCCCAGCGCGGAGCCTGGACCAGGGCGGCCGCGGCTGCCGCACTAGCTGCGGACGCGGGCGGAGCGGGGGCAGGGCCGGAATTTGGGTCGCTAGGAGCTAAGCAAGCTGGAATGGGCCCCGGGCGGCGGGCGGCGAGCAGGCAACCGAGAGCAGCCCCGGGTAGGGCGTGCGGAGGTTTCCCTGGAAGCACAACCCAGGAGGCCACTGAGCATGCCCAGTCGCGGGGGAGGGAGCGCGGGCGTCTGGAGGGGAAGGGTTAAATCTGCAGACCTGGCTGCTTGGGCAGAAAGCAAGGAGTACAGGCTGAAGATGGTGAACCTCAGGAGGCTTGTCTATGGGGTTCCTAAAGAATCCTGGAATCAGAAGGCAAGGTGTATTCCTCGCTCCCTTCTCAGAGAATTGTTCAGAGCGCCAAGTTTGTTTTTTAGCTCAGCTTATTTTACCAAGTGAGATCTCTCCAATCCAGACATTCACACCTCACCTGCTTTCCTGAGCCTGGGGTCTTCACCTGCAGGGATGCCTCAGCAGTACCCTCCTTTCCCGATTGCTAGACCAGTCCGGTCAAGTTAAACAGCCAGTTCTTTAGTTCGGTTTGTAATTGAGGTCGCGTCAATCCTCTCAGGTTACATATTTGCATTTTTATCAGGTTTCAGAAACAATACCTTAACCCTGGGGTTAATTATAAGGATGAATTATGAACAACAAGACCTGGGGCTGTTTGGGGAACTTTGCTTCACAGTGCAGGAGGACTTGGCTCTGAACTCACTTAACCCACACACACTCACACACACACGGAGACCTGTGCCTTTGTTTTGTATTGTGTTTCGTATTAAGGAAGAACGTTTTTCTCTCTAATTAAACAGTTTCTTAAGTTAGAAGCAGGACAGAGTAGGGGAAAGACTATGACCTTGGAGGTAGGCCTTGATTTCGGTTTCATTTACTACTCGAGTAGTTTACCCAGCTATTCTTCCTCTCTGTTACCTCATCTATAAAATGTTGAGTCCTGGACTCCTCTCTGGACTGGTGTGAAGATTAAGTGAGACAATGATTGTGAAGCAACTGTTACATAGTAAATGTTCACTGAGTAAAATTCCTGTAGGTTCCACCCCCACCATACAGTTTTTATGAAAGGTTAGGTTAGTGATAGTCCTTAAATGGTGAAAAAATTGTGTTCTTTCCTCACATCATATGACCATTACCCTTTATCCTTCTAATTTTTTTTACTGTTGTTAGAAGCATTATCCTTCCCTTTATACTCTTCAGTTTCTTCATACATTTTAATTAAAACCTTTTGGGCGACCATATATGAGTCCTCTTTGGAAGGAAAAGCTTTTTAGGAAAGATTCACTGTTGGCAGGTTTATCCACATGACAAAAGAATTTCACTCCAAAGTCTATTTTTAAAGTAATTTAATATTCTTTTACTGCTATTCCATAAAGTAAAGTATACTTGCACGGGAAGAAATTTACTTTCCATTGATACTGCGTACATTTTAAAGTACCAGTGCTCAAAAAATAAACTTTTCAATAGCTCCCGAACATTCCATGTGTTTCGTAATGCTTTGCCTTTATTTATGGCGTTCCAAACTTTCTGGAAGACTCTTCTCTTTCCATTCCACTTTACAAAGTCCTATCCATTCTTCAAATTCAAATGCCACCTTCTTTCAGAATGCTTCCCCTAACTCCAAGGTAAAGCTAATGCTCTGCTTCCAGAGCACCAATGCATTCTGATGTTACAGCACTTATCAAAGTCTACTGCTATTGTTTACACAAAGTAAAACAATTTACTGTCAGGCATTGTTCTGGGAAAACAATTATGAACAAGACAGACATGGTCTTTGCCCTCATAGCGCTTGAAATCTAGCTTGAAGAAGATTGGCAATAGACACCTACAAAGTAAATAATCTCCAAGAACACAAACCAAGCAGTTGTCCTTGTGTTCATCAAATTAATCTATAGGCCTTGATTCCTTCTCTCAAAAATATCAATAAAAATAATGATAGCCCTTGGTCAACCAAACTACATGGACTTGGATCCCTGCCAATTATTTTTATTCTTTTCATTTGACTCCTTCAGCTAGCTCCTGTAGGTAGGGACCTGCAATTCAAATGATGAATTGGAAGGGGTATGGGAAGCCCACAGAGTTTAATCCCCACACCAAATTATATCTTTTTTTCTAACCTCAAATAACGGCATTTCTTCAGTGGCCAGATTCAACCTGGACTCTCATATCTCCTACATCTCAAACATCTCTTCCAGGATCATTTACCTCCTAAACCTTCACCTTCTTACCAGCTTTGACCTCTGTTTATGTTCCTAGTTATTCTCTGTCATGTATTAGTTGATTGTTTGGTTCTATCTACTGTCTGAATAATTTAAGCTTTTCTCTCTGTTTTTCTTATAGTCTGAATGTGAGACAGCCTTGGCACCACTTAGAACCAACTTTTCCAAAATATACTTGTATACATGTATTCCATGGTATTTAGAGACAGCCTTGCCATGTATTAATGTTTAACTAGGAGCAGGATTCATTCATCCTTGTATTAAAGAATTTAACAGATAACTAATATGTGATAGATCCTCCATAAAAGATTGTGAAATAATGAATGAATACATACAGGTTCTCAACTCTTCTCAATTTCTTAGACTATATCCATCTTTTCTTATTAGTCTTCTTAATAAGCCTAGGATTAGAGACAGTTTTTCCTTTCCTACTCTATTAATTTCCCTCCAGTCACAAATTCACAGATTTCTACCCTTAAGGATCCACAGAGCATTGTGGAAGAAAATCCTAGCCACAATTCATTACAAATTTGTGTGTTTTAGCTAGAGCCACAATCTATCATCTATAAATCAGTATTACTATTATCTCCTCCAATTCACAGCAGCTATCCTTAAAATTTTTTTCTTTTCCACATTCTCAACCCACCATGTTTTTAAAAATGGACATCCACTGCACCAGATAAAAAAGACTACTGAGCGTCATCGCCCTAGGAATTAGCTTCTTATTGTAAGTTAGTCACTTAGTCATCTCTGACTCTTTGTGACACCATGGACTGTAGCCCACCAGGCTCTTCTGTTTCATGGAATTCTCCAGGCAAAAACACTGGAGTGGGTTGTCATTTCCTTCTCCAGGGGATCTTCCCGAAACCTGGGTTTCTTGCATTGCAGGCAGACTCTTTCCCATCTGAGCCACCAGGGAAGCCCAACCTTTCTTTCCTTTTCCTAGTCAGTCTCAGTAGAGTAGGCATTCTCTTCCTTTCTTGAGCTAGTCTATACCAATAAAATATCCCTATCCTAAAATATCGTTTATCTTTTAGCTGACTACTAGGTACTGTTTCAAGGAAAACTACTATGATACATAGCTTTATCATAAGAAAAACAAAGCATTTCTCATCAGTTAATAAACTTTGGGAAAATACAGCTAATAGACAACCTAGTAGGATGACACATAGAGAGGTTTATAGAATTTCAGGTTATAGACTTGTTGGGACTAATATATCTTTGAATTAAATCAGGAAGTCCTCATGGGCTGCCAAACTGCCAGGAACTTATACTTAGGTAATTTGAAAGCAATTGATACCAACCAGGATTCTTGGTCTTCCCCAATCAATAGAAGTTGACTAAGTGCCAGACAAGAAATTCAGGGAAGGCTTTATTGAGGCTTCTGTGGCTGCAGAAAGGAGTGAAAACAAGTAATAGCTTTCCTTGCCCACTTCCCAAAGTGGGGGCAAGCTAGTTTCTTATATGGAATAAGGGTAGGGGTGTGTCCATAGGTCAGGCAGGAGGGGTAGCTTAAGTGTTTGTCTACTCTTTAGGTGGTGTTAAGTGTGGAGGCCATGCACAGTACCTTGCTTCTGCTCCTGACACCTGGCTTTTGCACTCAGCTCTTCAGAAGTGGCATTTGGGTCTTTTGGTCTTTTTATATCTTTTTGTGCCCAATTTGTCCCAATTATGTATGCCTACAGTTATTTTTAGTCTCTTATAGTTTCTTTGTATTTTGTTGCTTAAGGAGATGTTTGTCTAGGTGCAAGCATTACATCACTGCAGCAAAGGTCCCAGGTTCCATCCTGTATCACAGTTAATTGCTTGAATTAATTGTGTTTGGTGACATTTGCTACAGCAATGTTACATAATGTTCAGGTACTAGCCTGGAAGTTAAGCGACCTGGGCTTAACCTCTTTCAGTTTTATCTCTAGAGTGAGGATGATAATAATAATACACTAAAAGATATTTACCCTGTGTTGTTGCTGGCAGAATTAAATTCTTAAGTTATTTGTTAAGTGCTTAGCATAATTGTTGTCCCATAGTGGTCCATAACGGAGAAGGCAATGGCGCCCCACTCCAGTGTTCTTGCATGGAGAATCCCAGGGACGGGGGAGCCTGGTAGGCTGCCGTCTATGGGGTCGCACAGAGTCGGACACGACTGAAGTGACTTAGCAGCAGCAGCAGCAGCAGCAGTGGTCCATAAATGTTAGCCATGAATCCACTTGCCACTATTTCCACATAAAAAGCATATTTACCAGATTACCATGAGATTCACAGAGAGGTAATTGAAGAAACTGAAATCACCTGATGTAGTGTTTAGATATGATAAGCAGGGAATTGGAGGAAGAAGTTGTGCCTCTAAAGTCTGCCTCAGCAGTGGAACTGAGGAGGAAGGGAAAACCTAGGAGATGCTACGCTCTGTCATCTATTTGGACTCCAGATTGGTCCATTACAAGTGACACAGGGCTTAGTCTTTTCCAGACATGTGACTCTCTTACTGGGCATCATCCTTAGGAATTTATTTGCATAAGAACTTCTCCACCCAAAGGTCTCTTTCTTTAGCAAGGTTAGGTTGAGCAATGGGTAAGTAGAAATTTCCTGCTTGGATCATTTTGTGGGTGGAGTGGGATTCATGGCCCATTTATTTATTTTCAATCTAGCTTTGGTCTTAAGTGTTGTTACTTGAAGAATTTATAGTAGAACATGTATGTGTTGAATGTATCAGTTTCATAATGAAAGTAGAAATGAAAACTATGGGCTTAAAAACCATTAGGCTGTTGCTTAACTGTTGTGTAAAATTTTAAAATTAATTTAAGGCCACTCTTTCCTAATAGAACAAATTTTATAGGCCTATGGAGTTCTGTGTCCTAAACAGAAGTGAGAGTTGGACCCAGAATAGCTTTTAATGTCTGTGTTGATAAAACTGTGACTGAGATTACATGAGTTATTCATTCTGCCAGGGAATGCTTTAAATAAAATAAAGGAAGAGTTATAGATATGTTGCTATGGCAGTAGTTCTCAAAACATGATCTGGAGAAGGCTTTCCAGTTGGCCTAAAGACTGGTCCGAAATGTAATTCACTTAATAATCATTTATTGAGTGCCTCCACTCCAGTATTCTTGCTTGGATAATGTAAGGCTGGACCCTGGGAGCCATGCTGGGCCACCCCTCCTCTTCCTTCCGCCGGCGGGGGAAGTCCCTAACGAAGGAGCCTCCCAGATCCGGGGGACCAATGACAGCACACTTTGCCAGCTAAAGCTGCCCCACCCCAGCCACATAGAAGGACCTGTCAGCCCGTGACACCTCGGCTTGGTGACCTATCTGAACCCCCGTCCATCTAGCCTGACCATCCCTCGCAACGAACATATAAAAGCCACCCCCAACACGGTCCAGGTGCGGACTTCCTCGACCTGCCTCATTCTGGTCCGGGAACCCTGCCCGGTAGCGCTTTGCCATTAAAAAGCCTGTTAGACACTTTTTTGGTGTCCTGGTCTTTTACCTAACAGATAATTCCATGGACAGTGTTTATAATCCATGGGGTTTTAAAGAGTCAGACCCAACTGAGCAACTAACACTTTACTTAGTATGTATAATACAGTGTCTTAGATGTTGGAGATACAAAGATGGATAAAATACCTTGAACTATGAACTTGAGGTATTGAATGTAAAGATGATCAAAGGACTTGAGAGAAGAATGGATGAACAGAATGAGAAGTTAGAAGTTTTTAATGAGTTGGAAAATATAAAAATGAACCAAATAGATGAAGAACACAATAACTAAAATGAAAAACATGCTAGAAAGAATCACCAGTAGATTAAATGATACAGAGGAATTTATCAGTGAGCTGGATGACAGAGTAATGAAAATTACTGAAGCTGAACAGAAAAAAGAATAAGATGAAAGTAGTCTAAGAGACCTCTGAGACAATGCTAAGCATAATAATATTCACATTAGAGCAGTCCTAGAAAGAGAATAGAAAGGGGACAAGAACATATTTGAAAATGTAAGAGCTAAAAACTTCCCTAGCTTGGGAAATGAAACAAGACATTCAGGTTCAGGAAGCACAGAGAGTTCCAAATAAGATAAACATAAAGAGGACACATAGTAATTAAAATGGCAGTACTTAAAAATAGAGAATATTAAAAGCAAAAAGGGAAAAGCAACAAGTTTTATACAAAGGAACTCCCATAAGGCTATCAGCTGACTTTTCAGCAGAAACTTTGCAGGTCAGAAGGAAGTGGCATGATATATTTAAAGTGATGAAAGGGAAAAACCTGCAGCCAAGAATTCCTGGCACAGTTTTCATTCTGATTTTAAGGAAAGAGAAAAAAAATTTTATAGGGAAGCAAAGCTAAAAGAGTTCATCACCATGAAACAACTTTTATAAGAAATGTTAAAGGAATTTCTCTAAATTAAAAGGCCATAACTAAAAGCATGAAAATTATGAAAGGAAAAATTCATTGGTAAAGGTAAATATGGTAAAGGTAGTAAATCAACCATGTACAAAAATAGAAGGAAGGCTAACATACAAAAGTGGTAAAATCATCTATTTTTACAATAAGTAGTTAAGGAACACACAAAACAAAAAGATGTAAAATATGATGTCAAAAATAGTAAATATGTTGCAGGGAGTAAAAATGCAGTATTTAAAAAATGCACTTGAAATTAAGAGATCAGCACCTAGTAATAATTACTATATATTTAAATTGCTATAAATAAACCTCATGGTAACCACAAACCAAAAATCTATAATAGATACAAATACCAAAGAGAAAGGAATCCAAATATAACACTAAAGATAGTTATCAATTCACAAGGTAAAAGAACAAAAGGAAAAGAAAGAAAGAAAAAAAGAACTACAGAAACAACTCCAAAATAATTAACAAAATGGCAGTGCTGCTAAGTCACTTCAGTCGTGTCCCACTCTGTGCAATCCCATAGACAGCAGCCCTCCAGGCTCCTCCATCCATGGGATTTTCCAGGCAAGAGTCCTGGAGTGGGACATACCTATCAAAAATTAAGTGTAAAGGACAAAATGCTCTAGTCAAAAGACATAGAGTGGTTGAATGGATACAAAAACAAGACTCATGTATTTACTGCCTACAAGGGACTCACTTCAGATCTAAAGACACACAGACTAAAAGTGAAGGGATGAAGAAAGATATTCCAGGCAAATGGAAATTTTTTAAAAATCTGGAGTAGTAATACTTATGCCAGACAAAATAGACTTGAAAACAAGGACTGTAACAAGAAACAAAGAAAGATAATACATAATGATTGAGAGATCAATTCAACATAAAAATATAACAATTGTAAATACATAGTGCCCAACATAAGAGCACCTAAACACATAAAGCAAATACATACAGACATAAAGGAGAACTTGACAATAACAAAATAATAGTCTGAGACTTTAATATCCTACTTACATAAATAGATGGATCATCTAGAAAAAAAATCAATATGAAAACACTGACATTAAAAGTCACATTAGACAAAATGGACTTAGATATGTGTAGAACATTTTATCAAAAAGCAGCAGAATACACATTCTTTTCAAGTACACATGGGATATTCTCCAACATAGATCACATGCTAGGTCAAAGACAAGTCTCAATTAAATTTAAGAAAACTGAAATAATATCAAGCATCTTTTCCAACCACAATGCTATGAGACTAGAAATCAACTACAAGGAAAAAAAAAAACCTGCAAAAAGTAACCACAAACATATGTGCACATTCACACACACACATACACACACACAATTGGGATTTTTATTCAGATTTGTTTCCAATAAAGAACTAAATCTCTACTAAGCCTCTTTCTCCTCTCATCTCAGTCACCCAGTCAGACTCCTTTGTGCTTGGCATTTGTTTAATATGTCATTCCAGTATGACAATGTAGGCTCAAAACATCTATGAGTCTTGGTTCTCAGGTACAAGAAAATTTAATTAATCTCTGAAAGATGGTTGATCCTGCAGAAATCTAAGAATAAGAAACTAGTGTTAGACAATAAGATAATAGTTCAAATATACTGACACTGTGCATGATGCTCCTACTTGGAAATTTTAATAGGCTCATCTTACAAAGGCTTTTACAGATGGGCAGCCTCAGGCAGGGACATTGACATTCAATCAGTGGCAACTTACCAGAATCTATTTTTAAGGGGAAAAATTTACATTTTTAAAACAGTTTTGAAGAACAGTCAAGTTTAGCAGAAAGGAGAAAATTTAGGCTTCTATGGGTCCAGGAAAACCAGGCTCTGAATCAGATTTGTTATGTAATTTTTTGCTAGAAATTTATCTTACTTAGGTTGAAGTGAAACCTTTTGGTGAAATTCCAGATGGACACGTTTTCTGTTTTGATGCCAAGATAAACTTTGAAGACAATTCACTATATCTACAAAATATGTATTTGCCATGGACAACAAATAAAAAATACATCTACTAATAAGTTATCAGATGTGACCTAAAATACATAAAATTAAATGGAAATACCATGTGCTTTGTGAATGGTGCTGGGCTAGACATTGCTCCATATGACATCAGTTCTCTTCATGGTCAAAGCCCAGCCAACTTCGTGGATCTCAGTGTTAGGGAAGCTCAAGTGTATTAAATATTTTCATTGCTTATTGCTGATCCTGAGGTGAATAGTGAAATTTGCTAATATTACTGATGACATCATCAAAGACTGCTGAAAACTAGAACTCACATCTCTGATGATCAGGCTTGAAGGAATCAAGGTCCAAGAGTCTCAGAGCATATTCAACAACATCCAACTCCCTGCTACTTCTGGCATTGACTTGGAAGATGCAGTCAGGAAATCTGTGGCCAGCATGACAAGGAAGTGGTTCCTCTGTTTCTAATCCATTATGGATAGAAGTCTCTGCTGCTAAGTCACTTCAGTCATGTTCAACTCGGTGCGACCCCATAGACGGGCAGCCCACTAGGCTCTCCCATCCCTGGGATTCTCTAGGCAAGAACACTGGTGTGGGTTGCCATTTCCTTCTCCAATGTGTGAAAGTGAAAATTGAAAGGGAAGTCACTCAGTTGTGTCTGACTCCTAGCGACCCCATGGACTGCAGCCTACCAGGCTCCTCCATCCATGGATTTTCCAGGCAAGAGTACTAAAGTGGGCTGCCATTGCCTTCTCCAGGATAGAAGTCTCTATTCTTAGAAAAAGAGACAGTTCTTATCACTAGGAAAAAAATAGTGTCCATTGGAGGTAGTGGGGGGAAATGAGTGAGGGTCAGGAATCATAAACAAAAATTTTATATCTGGACATTTTTCAGGACTAGATACCTAAGTAGCTTAAATAATTCTGATCTCACATACAACTTTCATTAAATAATGGCCTACTTTGTTTTATATTCTTTATCATGGTAAATCTGCTAGCAAACAACATTTTGTTGAATTTTGGGAGCAATCTATTTGATCATCGTGGATAGAGTGAAAAATTCAACTCAGGACCTAGTTTATTTAAGATAATTCTGCAGGACATATAGTCCAGAGTTTAAAAAAAAGGTGAAAGAAAAAAATGTCAAGCATAATTACACTTAAAACAGATGGTTTGAAAAGATACAACTGAAATATAGCTGTAACAAAAGCTATAACAAATAGCTATTACACAACATAATAACAAATTTCTTATTCTAAAGCATATTGTGAATTAATTGTTCTTCCAAAAATATTTTTGTACTGTTTATCCCACATATGTATCATACATTTGCTTCATCTTCTATATTCTATTATCTTAAAATCAACATGAAACCTGAAGGCTTATTTGCATCTGTGAAACAGAATTTTTATATTTCAAAGCTGAATAATTTTGACTCTTTGAAAATCTATATACTTAATTCATTTTCAAGTAACACAGCACTGAAGATTAAGTTTGTTATAGACATTAGTGCTTTAAATACATTTTTTTTTCTTCAGAATCTATCAGCCTGTTGTTGAAAGAGGGGAAGATATAATAAAGAAAGCAGGGTTTTGCTTTTTTTTTCATGATATATATGTGGTAGAGAAGAATTTGATTTAGGTTTTTGTTAACATGACTGAGGTATTCATCTGTCCAGAATTTTCTAAGACTCTTCAGATCTCAAATATTTTCATTGTCAGATTGTATTTTAAATGATAAGTGTCAATATTTGGTTCATAAAATATGTTACCATATACATGGAGACATTTCTTTTTTTAATTTAATACAGAAACTGAAAAACATGAAGATTACAATGATACTCTATTTTCATTCAGCATTTATTGGTGGGCAATGAAGACAGAAGATAAATAATGTGAAGCCTGCCCTCAAAAATCCCTAGAAGCAGAAAACATCATGGAAAAGGTGAATTTAATGCTGAAGAATAAGTGGTAAACTACAGATATGAACAGATTTTGATAGGACCCCTTTGGAAGGAGTGTCACTGATATATCTTTCTTTAGTATGCCCAGAAATTTCCTACATATAGTAAAAATATTCCACTGAATTGCATGTTTCTGCTTAGTTCAGTGGTGTGTCATATAAAATTCTATAACTTTATATTTCATGGCATGGTGTATTTAAATATTTCAGTGAAAATCTAGAGCAGCCTTTGAAAATCTGACTTTTCGTTCTTGAAATTCCATGTAACAGTAGGGTTTAGCATTTCTGTCCTTTCTGTTGTTATTGTAGAAAGGGAGTTTCTTCTATGAAGCATTTTTGAAATGCAAAAACATTATTTATAAATTCATAATTCTTTAACTTCAACAAACTGTTCTTGAGTACCTACTAAAGTTAGTCAGTTCAGTCACTCAGTCATGTCTGACTCTGTGTGACCCCACGGACTTCAGCACACACGTTTCGATGATGGCTGTTCTTACTAATGTGAGGTAATAACTCTTTTAGTTTTGATTTGCAATACTGTAATAATTAGAAATGTTAAGCATTTTTTCATGTGTTTCTTGGCCATTTCAGTGTCTTTGAAATGTTTGTTTAGGTCTTCTGCCCATTTCTTCATTGGACTGTTTGTTTTTTTTTGATATTGAGCTGCATGAGCTGTTTGGAGATTAATCTCATGTTGGTTGAACTGTATGAAAATATTTGCTTCCATTCTGTGGATTGTCTTTTCATTTTGTTTATGGTTTCCCTTGCTGCACAAAAGCTTTAGAGTTTATTAGGTCTTATTTGCTTATTTTTGTTTTTATTTCCATTACTCTAGGAGATGGATTGAAAAATCTGTTGCTGCAATTGAAAACAAACAGTGTTCTGTTTATGTTTTTATTTAAGAGTTTTATAGTATCTGACCTAACATTTAGAGCTTTAATCAATTTTGAGTTTAGTTTTGTGTATGGGATTAGAGACTATTCTACTTTCATTCTTTTGCTTGTAGCTGTCCAGTTTTCCCAGCACCGCTTGTTGAAGAGACTGTCTTTTCTCCATCATATATTCTTGTTTGCTTTGTCACAGATTAATTGACCATAGGTAATGGCACCCCACTTCAGTACTCTTGCCTGGAAAGTCCCATGGACAGAGGAGCCTGGTAGGCTGCAGTCCATGGGGTTGCTAAGAGTCGGACACGACTGAGCAACTTCACTTTCACTTTTCACTTTCATGCATTGGAGAAGGAAATGGCAACCCACTCCAGTGTTCTTGCCTGGAGAATCCCAGGGACGGGGAAGCCTGGTGGGCTACCGTCTATGGGGTCGCACAGAGTGGGACACGACTGAAGCGATTTAGCAGCAACAGCAGCAGCATGGGTTTATTTCTGGGTTTTCCATTCTGTTCCATTGATCTTTATTTCTGGTTGTTTTTTTTTTTTTTTTTTGCCAATACCATACTGTTTTGATGACCAGTATCTTTGTAGTATAATTTGAAGTCAGGGAGTGTGATTTCTCCAGCTCTATTTTTCTTCCTCAAGATTCCTTTTGCTATTCGGGGTCTTTGGTGTCTCCATACAAATTTTAAGATTTTTTTTCTAGTACTATGAAAAATGCCATTGGTAATTTGATAGGGGTTGCCTTGAATCTGTATGTTGCTTTGAGTAGTATATTCATTTTCACAATGTTGACTCTACCAATCCAAGAACATGGTATATCTTTCCACCTGTTTGTGATATTTTTTATTTCTTTCATCAAAAATAAGAAAGATTTATATTCTTTTCATTTTGGAGTACAGGTCTTTTGTGTCCTCAGGTATGTTTATTCTTTTTGCTATGATAGTAAGTGGGATTGTTTCAGGCTCCACATGTAGTGCTAGTAGTAAAGAACCCACCCATCAATGCAGGAGACATAAGAATTGGGGTTCCATCCCTGGGTTGGGAGGATCCCTTGGAGGAGGGACAGCAACCCACTCCAGCATACTTGCCTGGATATTTCCATGGACAGAGGAACCTGGCAGGCTACAATCCATGGGGTCACAAAGAGTCAGACATGACTGAAGTGACTTAGCATGCACGCATGGAATTGTTTCCTCAATTGCTCTTTCTAATCTTTTGTTTTTAGTGCATAGAAATACAACAAGTTTCTGTGTATTAATTTTGTATCCTGAAAATTTACTGAATTTGTTGATGAAGACTAGTAGTTTTCTGGTAGCATCTCTAGAGTTTTCTATTTATAATATCATGTCATCCTCAAACAGTTACAGTTTAACTTATTTTCCAATTTGGATTCTTTTTATTTATTTTTTTCCTTCTCTGATTGCTGTGGCTTAGAATTCAAAAACTATGTTAAATAAAAGTGGTGAGAGTGGACATCCTTGTCTTGTTCCTAATCTTAGAGGGATTGCTTTCAGCTTTCCCCACTGAGTATGTTATTAGCTATAGGTTTGTCATATATGGCCTTTATTATGTTGAGGTATGTTCCCTCTATACCCACTGTCTGAATAGTCTTTATCATAAATGGGTGTTGATTTTTTCCAAAAGCTTTTTTGCCTCTATTGAGATGATTGTATGGTTTTTAATTCTTACAGTTTTTGATGAGCTGCATCAAACGAGTTGATTTGGAGTTACTGAAAAAATTTTGCATCCCTGGGATAAATCACACTGCATCATGGTGTATGATAATTTTAATATATGGCTGGATTCAGATTGCTAATATTTTACTGAGGATTTTTGTGTCTGTGTTCATCAGTGATATTGGCCTGTAATTTTCTTTTTGTTGTTATTGTTGTGTTTTTTTCTGGTTTTGGTAGCAGGGTGATGGTTGCCTCAAAGAATGGGTTGGTGAGACTTCCTCCCTCTGAGACTTTTTGGGAATAGTTTCAGAAGGATAGCTGTTAACTCTTCTTTAAATGTTTGATAGAACTAACCTGCAAAAGTCCTGAACTGTTGTTTGTTGAAGTTTTAAAATCACAATTGCAATTTCAGTACTTTTGCTTGAAGGTTCATATTTACTATCTTCCTGGTTCAATCTTGGTAGATTGTACCTTTTAAAAAATTTGTCCACTTCTTCTAGGTTGTCCAGTTTATTGATGTATAGTTGCCTGTAGTAATCTTTTATGATTCTTCATATTTCTGTGGCGATTGTTGTAACTTCTCCTTTTTCATTTCTAATTTATTGACTTGAGCCTTCCCGCTCTTTCTGGATGAGTTTGGCTAAAGGTTTATCAATTTTATCTGTTCAAAGAACCAGCTTTTAGATTCACTGATCTTTTCAATTGTTTTTTTTTAATCTTCATTTCATTTATAGCTGCTCTGATCTTTATGATTTCTTTCCTCCTACAAACTTTGTGCTTTGTTTGTTTTTTTATCCAGTTGCTTTAGGTAAAAAGTTGGGTTGTTTGAAGTTTTTCTAGTTTCCAAGGTAATATTACATTATTACAAACTTCCCTCTTAGAACTACTTTTGCTGCATCCTATGGGTTGTATTTTTTTAAAAAATTAGATTATGGTTGCTTACAATGTTGTGTTAGTTTCTTCTGTGCAGCAAACTGAATCAGTTATACACACACATATATCCACTCTTTTTCAGATTTCATTCCGATTTTAGTCATCAGAGTGCATTGAGTCGAGTTCCTTATGCCATGTAGTAGGTTCTCATTTGTTATTTGCTCTGTACATTGTTAGAGCCGAATGTGGAACAGCAGACTGGCTCCAAATAGGAAAAGGAGTGCGTCAAGGCTGTATATTGTCACCCTGCTTATTTAACTTATATTGCAGAATACATCATGAGAAATGCTGTGCTGGAGGAAGCACAACCTGGAATCAAGATTGCCAGGAGAAATATCAATAACCTCAGATATGCAGATGACACCACCCTTATGGCAGAAAGTGAAGAGGAACTAAAGAGCCTCTTGATGAAAGTGAAGGAGGAGAGTGAAAAAGTTGGCTTAAAGCTCAACATTCAGAAAACTAAGATCATGGCATCTGGTCCCATCATTTCACGGCAAATAGATGGGGAAACAGTGTCAGACTTTATTTTGGGGGGCTCCAAAATCACTGCAGATGGTGATTGCAGTCATGAAATTAAAAAATGCTTACTCCTTTGAAGGAAAGTTATGACCAACCTAGACAGCATATTCAAAAGCAGAGACATTATTTTGCCAACAAAGGTCCATCTAGTCAAGGCTATGGTTTTTCCAGTGGTCATGTATGGATGTGAGAGTTGGACTATAAAGAAAGCTGAGGACCGAGGAATAGATGCTTTTGAACTGTGGTGTTGGAGAAGACTCTTAAGAGTCCCTTGGACTGCAAGGAGATCCAACCAGTCCATCCTAAAGGAGACCAGTCCTGGGTGTTCATTGGAAGGACTGATGTTGAAGCTGAAACTCCAATACTTTGGCCACCTGATGCAAACAACTGACTCATTTGAAACCCTGATGCTGGGAAAAATTGAGGGCAGGAGGAGAAGGGGATGACAGAGGATGAGATGGCTGGATGGCATCACTAACTCAACAGACATGGGTTTGGGTGGACTCCGGGAGTTGGTGATGGACAGGGAGGCTTGGCGTGCTTGCGGTTCATGGGGTCACAAAGAGTTGGATACGACTGAGTGACTGAACTGACTGACTGACTGACTATATATTGTAGTGTATATATGTCAGTGCCAGTCTGTCAGTTCATCCTATCCTCCCTTTCTGCCCTATATCCCATAGGTTCTGGATCATCTTGTTTTCATTTTCATTCGCCTTTAGGTATTTTTTTGATTACCTCTTTAATTTCTTCACTGATCCAATGGTTGTTTATTATCAGATTGTTTAGCCTCTACATATTTTTGTTTTTTTATAGGTTTTTTTTTCTCTTGTAGTTGATTTCTAATTTCATAACATTTGGGTCAGAAAAGATGTTTGATTGATTTAAATTTTCTTAAATATTCTGAGACTTGTGGCCCAGCATGTGATCAACTCTGTACACTTGAGAAGAAAGTGTATTCTACTGTTTTTGGATGGAATGCTCTATAAATGTGAATTAAATCCTTCTGGTTTACTTTGTCATTTAAGGTCTGTTTTTCCTTATTGATTTTCTGTCTGGATGATCTGTCTGTTGATGAGAGTGGGGTGTTAAATTCCACCAGTATTATTGTATAGAGTTGATTTCTCCTTTAATGGTGGTAAGTTGAGATTCTTCTAGATGGGTGAGTATGTATTTAAAATTGCTATAGGTTCTTCTTGGGTTGATCTCATCATCATGATGTAATGTCCTTCTTCATCTCTTGTAACAGTTTTTATTTTCAAGTCTATTTCATCTAATATGAGTATTGCTATTTCAGTTTTCTTTTGATTTCCATTTTGATGGTATATCTTTTTCCATCCCTTCACTTTCAGTTAGTATGTGTACCTAGATCTGAATTGGTTCTCTTGTAGACAGCATTTTTATGAACATTGTTATATATATATATATATATATATATATAAATATAAATGTTTTCATTCAGTCTTCATCTATTGTCAGATCATATAATCCATTTACATTTCAGGTGATTATTGATATGCATATTCTTACTGCCATTTTGTTAATTGTTTGTGATTTCTTTTTGTAGGTGTTTTTTTTTCCCCTTTTATTGTGTTCTCTCCTCTTGATATTTGATGACCAACTTCAGTATTGTGTGTGGATTCCTTTTCTTTTTTGTGTCTATCTATTGTAGAATTTCAGTTTGTACTTACCATAAGGTATTGATACAGCAATCTATATAAAAAAAAAAAACTGTTTTAAGTTGTTGGTCTTTTAATATCAAATGCATTTCCAATATTTTACATTTGTTCTCTCTTCACAACTTTTGGTTTTGATATCACATTTGTGTGTGGATACCTTTACTGTATGTTTGCCTTTGCCAGTGAGTTTTTTCCATTTATAATTTTCTTATTTCTAGTTATGTCCTTTTTTTTTCTGCCTGGAGAAGTTCCTATAGCATTTATTTCATAGTGGTTCTGTTGGTGCTGAATTCTCTTGGCTTTTGCTTGTTTTTGATTTCTCTGTCAAATCTGAATGAAAGCCTTGCTGGGTAGAGTATTCTTGGTTGTAAGTTCTTCCTTTTTGTCATTTTAAATATATTGTAAAACTACCTTCTCGTTTGCAGAATTTCTACTGAGAAATGATCTGACAGCCTTATGGACATTCTTTTGTTCATTATTTGTTGTCTTCCCTCATTGATTTCAATATTTTTCTTTGCCTTTAATTTTTGTCAGTTTGATTACGATGTGTCTCAGCATGTTCCTCCTTGGTTTTATCCTGCTTGGAATTTGGAAAACTGTTTCCTTTCCCATGTTAGGAAAGTTTTCAGCTCTTCAAATATTTTCTGAGGTCCTTTCTCTTTCTCTTCTCTTTCTGTAATCTCTATAATGCAAATGCTTGTACATTTAATGTTGTCCCCCATCTCTCTTACACTGTCTTAATTTCTTTTCATTCTTTATTCTGTTTTACAGCAGTGATTTCCACCATTGTCCCCTAGGTTAACATTTGTTCTTTTTTTTTTTTTACTGTGATTAAAAACACATACAAAATTTACTATCTGATAAATTTTAAGTGTACAGTTCAGTAGTGTTGCATGTATTTGCATGATTGTAAAATAGATCTCCATAACTTTTTCATATTGCACATTTGAAACTCAATACCCATTAAAAACAGTTCTTCCTGTTCCCCCTCTTCCAAGCCTAAACCCATTCTACTTTCTGTTTCTATGATTTTGACTTCATGAGGTATCTCATGTGAGTAGAATCATATAATATGTGTCCTGTTTCCACCCCCCACCCCCAAACTTTAAACTTTTTATTTTGTATTGGGATATATAGCCAGTTAACGGTGCTGTGTTAATTTCAGGTGAACAGCAAAGGGACTCAGCCATACGTGTATTTGTCCTCTTGTAACTGGATTATTTCACTTAGCATAATGTCCTCAAATGTATCTATGTTACATCGTGTGACAGAATTTCTTTCCTTTTTCAGGCTTCATTCTATGTATATACCACATGTTATCCATTTATCTTTTGATGGACATTTGGGTTGACTTTACTTCTTGGCTATTATAGTAATGCTACTTTAAGTTTAGATATGCAAATATTTCTTTGAGGCCCTGCTTTCAATTCTTTTGGATATCTACCCAGAAGTGGGATTGCTGAGTCATATGGTAGATTTATTTTCTGTTTTTTGAGGTACTCTTACATTGTTTTCCATAGCAGTTGTACCATTTTACAATCTTATCATCAGGATTGGAGCAAGGGTTCCAATTTCTCCACATGCCCACCAATGTTTATTTCTTTTTCGTTTTGTTTAATAGCAGCTGTTTTAATGGTGTGGAGGTAATATCTCATTGTGCTTTGAGTTTGTATCTCTCTGACAGTTAGTGATTTTGAGTATATTTTTGTATGCTTATTCACCATTTGTATATCACATTTGGAAAAATGTTTTTTCAAGTCCTTTGCTGATTTTTAAAAATTAATTTATTTTTTATTGAAGGATAATTGCTTTAGAGCCATTGCTGATTTTTAAATTGAGTTAGCTTTTTTTTGTTGAGTTGTTCAGTTCAGTTCAGTCGCTCAGTCATGTCCGACTCTTTGCGACCCCATGAAACACAGCACACCAGGCCTCCCTGTCCATCACCAACTCCCAGAGTTCACTCAAACTCATGTCCATCGAGTCAGTGATCCCATCCAGCCATCTCATCCTCTGTTGTCCCCTTCTCCTCCTACCCCCAAACCCTCCCAGCATCAGGGTCTTTTCCAATGAGTCAACTCTTCGCATGAGGTGGCCAAAGTATTGGAGTTTCAGCTTCAGCATCAGTTCTTCCAGTGAAGACCCAGGACTGATCTCCTTTAGGATGGACTGGTTGGATCTCCTTGCAGTCCAAGGGACTCTCAAGAGTCTTCTCCAACACCACAGTTCCAAAGCATCAGTTCTTCGGCGCTCAGCTTTCTTCACAGTCCAACTCTCACATCCATACATGACCACTGGAAAAACCATAGCCTTGACTAGACGGACCTTTGTTGGCAAAGTAATATCTTGTTGAGTTGTAGTTCTTTATATATTGTAGATATCCTTTATCAGGTAAGTGATTGTAAATATTTTCTCCTATTCCATAGGTTGCCTTTTTATTCTGTTTGCTGTGTATTTTTATGAATAGAAGTTTTTAAGTTTGATGCAGACCCATTTGTCCATTTTTTATTTTTGTTTCCTGTGAATGTTTGTTTATTCTTTCAGCACTTCAACATGTTCTTTCTTTTAAAAAATTTTTTGGTTTATTTTTAATTAAATTATTTTAATTGGAGTCTAATTTCTTTACATATTGTGATGATTTTTGCCATACATTGACATGAATCTGCCATGGGTACACATGTGTTCCCCCATCCTGAACCCCCCTTCCACCTCCTTCCCTACCCTATCCCTCTGCATTGTCCCAGAGCACCAGCTTTGAGTGCCCTGCTTCATGCATAGAACTTGTGCTGGTCATCTATTTCACACATAGTAATATACATGTTTAGATGCTATTCTCTCAAATCGTCCCACCCTTGTCTTCTCCCACAGAGTCCAAAAGTCTGTTCTTTGCATTTGTGTTTCTTTTGCTGCCTTGCATATAGGATCATCATTACCGTTTTTCTAAATTCCATATATATGTGTTAATGTATTGGTGTTTCTCTTTCTGACTTACTATGCTGTTTAATATTCTTCAGTTTCATCCACCTCATTAGAACTGACTTAATTGTGTTCCCTTTTATAGCTGAGTAATATTCCATTGTGTATATGTATTATAACTTCCTTATCCATTCATCTGTGGTTGGACATCTGGGTTGCTTCCATGTCCTAGCTATTGTAAACAGTGCTGCAGTGAGCTTTGGGGTTTATGTGTCTCTTTCAATTCTGGTTTCCTTGATGTGTATGCCTAGTAGTGGGATTGCTGGGTTGTATGGCAGTTCTGTTTCCAGTTTTTAAAGAAATCTCCACACTGTTCTCCACAGTGGCTGTACCAGTTTTCATTCCCACCAACAGTGTAAGAGGGTTCCCTTTTTTCCACACTCTCTCCAGCATTTATTGTACATAGACTTTTTGATGGCGGCCATCCTGAGTGGCATGAGATGCTGCCTCATTGTGGTTTTGATCTGCATTTGTCTAATAATAAACAATGCTGGGCATCTTTTCATGTGTTTAGTAGCCATCTGTATGTCTTCTTTGGAGAAATGTCTGTTTAGTTTTTTGGCCCACTTTTTGCTTGGGTGTTAAGTTTTCTGGTATTGAGTTGCATGAGCTGCTTTTATATTTTGGAGATTAATTCTTTGTCAGTTGTTTTGTTTGCTATTATTTTCTCCCACTCTGAAGACTGCCTTTTCACCTCGTTTATAGTTACCTTCATTATGCAAAATCTTTTAAATTTAATTCAATTCAGTTCAGTTCAGTTCAATTGCTCAGTCATGTCCGACTCTGCAACCCCATGGACTAAAGCATGCCAGGCTTCCCTGTCCATCACAACTCTTGAAGCTTGCTCAAACTCATATCCATCGAGTCAGTGATGCCATCCAACCATCTCATCCCCTTGTGTCCTTTTCTCCTCCTGCCTTCAAACTTTCCCAACATCAGTGTCTTTTCCAATGAGTCAGTTCTTCGCATCAGTGGCCAAAGTATTGGTGTTTCGCTTTAGTGTCAGTCCTTTCAATGAATATTCTGGATTGATTTCCTTTTTGCTTGGGTGTTAAGTTTTCTGGTATTGAGTTGCATGAGCTGCTTTTATATTTTGGAGAAATATAGCAAAAAGTTTAATTAGGGTTCCACTTGTTTATTTTTGTTTTTATTACCACTACTCTGGGAGGTGGGTCATAGAGAATCTTGATGTGATTTATGTCAGTGAGTGTTCTGCCTATGTTTTCCTCTAAGAATTTAATAGTTTCTGGTGTTACATTTAGACCTTAATCCATTTTGAGTTTATTTTTGTGTATAGTGTTAGAAAATGTTCTAGTTTCTTTCTTTGACAAGTGGTTGACCAGTTTTCCTGGCACCACTTGTAAAAGAGACTGTCTTTTCACCATTGTATGTTTGTAATAAACCGTGCTTAGCTGCCACAAAGTAGGAGGCAATGCCTTAACCATACACATGTTGTCAGGCCTGAGAGCCTCTTCTGTCCTCGTCAAGGGGAGTGCTAACCTTCTCTCCTTTCATACAACACTCTTCTGGGGTTTTTATCTTGTGCCTTCATCTGGGACATATTCTTCTGCCACCTCATTTTATCTAGCTTTCTGTGTTTGCATATCCCATTCCACGAGCTTCAGGGTTGTAGTTCTTCTAGCTTCTGCTCCTTGCCCCCTGGTCAATGAGGCTGTCTAGAGACTTGTGCAAGCTTCCTCATGTGAGAGACTTACACCCACTCTCTGGTGGGTGGATTTGGGTCTTGTCCATCTAGTGAGTAGGGCTGTGTCTGGGTCTGTGTTTTTTATCAAGTAGTTGTTTATTCATGGAGACTTTCAGCAGTCTGTCTGCTGATGAGTGGGGCTGTGTTCTAGTCTGATTGAATGTTTGGTCTGAGGCTTCCCAGCACTGGAGTCTACAGGTGGTTTGATGGAGCCGCCCTCTTATCCACAAAGGCTCCCTTTTCTACTCATTAAAATGGCAGAAAATCTCATCCAAAGAGTTGCTGGTACCTCAATCCAAGTGGAACATAATTCATAATTTCATGATTATAAACTTCAACTATAGACATTTACTTCTGTGATTGGATAATTTGTTAAGAAATCACTGGTATACCTACTTATATGGAGAGGCCATAAAAATTGTGGGTGATTTTTTTCTCTCCAGTAGTTGAAATTGCTTTTGTTGAATGGAAGGCAATGAGCCAGGAATACTTGGAACACTAGTTTTACATCAGAATCACTTAGGTAAACAATTCCAAATAAACATGCCAGAACATCACCTAGGCCTAGTGAATCAGAATCCTTTAGGGACAGAGCCCAGGTATATATTGTTTGTAAAAACTCCCAGGTGATTCTAAAGTGCACAGCTGATTAAAAGTCAAACACATAGGAGATAAGCCAAGTTATGTAAAAGCATGAACTGTAGCTCACTTGTTTTTTATATTCTTACAATAAAATTATAAAATTTTTGTTGCCCAAGGCTAAACCTCCTAAACAGGCCTATTGTGGATATATTATGATGTCGTTACCGCCTTTCTTTGCCTGAGTGAAACTAGTATTTTTCTAGCAAAACAGCAAGAGTAATAGCCATTCCACAGAGAGAAGCAATGATTGCTGTTGTTTACCATTAACATTTATTAGGCTGTGATAGGCATGGTAAGGCCACAAGAGAGTGGGCCAATGCATTTACAAAGGAACATGATGTGTTAGGAAAAGGTGGGGGCAAAGCTGTAAAGCAAAACATTTTTTTCAGAATAAGGTTCTTACTTTGTGCCAGAACTTACTCAGAACATTTTACTTGTATCATCTTATTTCATCATCATGACAGTTGTGAAGGTGAGGTCCATTATTATCCCATATTAAAGAACCTGAAGTACAGAGAGATCAAGATCAGAGCTGGCAAGATTCCAGATCGTTTATCTATGGAGTTCACATGTGACCTACTATGTGATATTGTCTTTCAAAATCATGCTAGTTGACTGCTATTTGATGAGATGAAAGAAAAAGTGCGAGTTTTTAAAAATTGTTAGCCAAAGCAGTGCCATATTTAATGGCAGTTTGGAGTATGTTTTAGAGAAGCAGAAGAAAAGAATAAATATCACTGTATACCAAGATGTTGTGTTCTCTCACCCGTGCACAGTAAAGCCAGTCTGAGACCACAATGTGGTGAAAGAAATTACAGTGTTTATTGTAAAGTGGTAGACAGGGTGTCCAGGGCGGCTAATGCTCAAAATATCTGAACTCCCTAGGGGTTTAAGGAATGCAAATTTAAAGGCAAGGTGACAGGCGTGGGGGGTTCACAAGGTATGTAATCAAATCATGTACAATTCTGATTGGTTGATGGTGAGGTAACAGGGCCATGTCACAAGAGCTAATGTTATCAGTTTTGGGACTTGTGTAGGTCTGCGGGCTATTATGTGCTCCTGGTCATCAAATAGTTAACTTCCATTTCATGGTGTTTTTGTATCTGTAAAACAATTTAAGAAATGTGCATCAGGTACTGTTATCTATGTATTTCAGAAAGGAACTAAAGATTCTCTGATGTTTAAATTGTTACCACTTTTCCTTGCCCAGCTGCTACATATTCACATCTTTTTATTAGAACAGATATATAGCTAAATATGGGCTTCCCAGATGGCTCAGTGGTGAAGAATTTGCCTCCCAATGTAGGAGATGCACATTTGATCCCTGCATCAGGAAGATCCCCTGGAAAAGGAAATGGCAACCCACTCCTGGGTTTTTGCCTGGGAAAGCCCATGGACAGAGCAGCCTGATAAGTACAGTTGGAGGGGTCACAAAAGAGTAAGACATGAATTAGCAACTAAAACAACAAATAACAATCACTAAATATGAGCAGAGAAAGGGGGCCCGGCTAAATGGCAGGAAACCATACATCTTGTAAACAACAGGAGTCTTTTGGCAAACAAGGAAAAACAGAAACCTCAGACTGACAGGAAGCCATATACTTTGAGGAGATAGGTGTCCTGGAGGTAGACAAAGATAGGTGGGAAAATGCAGGAATTTTCAGCCTGCATTAATGTAATCTTTCGCTTATTCTCTCATTAAAAGGAATTAGCCTTGCAGATAAGTAGTACCCATCATGCACTGATGCGGTAACACTTCTGTTCAAGGCTTTGTTGTTGTTCTTCAGCCATTAAGTCATGTCCAACTCTTTGTGACCTCATGGACTACAACTTGCCAGGCTTCCCTGTCCTTCACTATCTCAGAGAGTTTGCTCAAATTGGTGTCCAGTGAGTCTATCTAACTAGACTATCTAGTTAGATGCTATCTATCTCATCCTCTGTCGTCCCCTTCTCCTTTTGCCTTCAATCTTTCCCAGCATTAGGGTCTTTTCCAATGAGTCAGCTCTTCACATCAGGTGGCCAAAGTATTGGCGCATCAGCTCCAGCATCAGTCCTTCCAATGAATATTCAGGGTTGATTTCCTTTGGGATTGATTGGTTTGATCTCCTTGCTGTCCAAGGGTAAATAAGGACAAAAATCCTTCCCCTCTTTGGGAAGATAGAGCTGGGATGAAAATCAAGAAATATGACCCCCAAACCATCCCTCCCCAATGACTATTCTGCCCATTCATTTTTATACCCCCATACAACTAGTTTGCCAAAAAAGTTCATGGTAGCTACTTACGTAAGTCTGCCCACTCTTCCCTTTTGAGTGTAATAAAGTGCTTAATAAATTCTTGCTCTTTTTCTTGACCTCCATGTTTTATCTCTGAATCCTTTTTGTGATGAGACAAGAACTCACTCTTCAGTAGCACTTTCAACCATTAATTGTTGAGATAGGCTTTTGTAAGTCAGGGGAAGACTGAGAGACTATAGCTTTTCTGCAACAAGAGGCAGGCAGAGGACATAGAAGGAAAGGTCTGTCCCAGAAAGCCCACATAGGGTCCTGCTTGGTTACATAGAGACCATACATACTTCCTTCTTCTATCACTCCTCTTGCTTTCCTTATTTCCTTTTGTATTTTCCGTTTCTTCTTCCTGTATCATTTTCCCTTCTCCATTGCTGAGTCTGTTAGTCTACAGATTTCACTCATATAAATTTCTTAGTGGTTTTGAGAACCCTTGGGTATGAAATAGGCAGAGGGGTGAAAAAACAAACATTATGCCACCAAAGAAGTAGTAGTAAGAAGTAAGAGGTAAAAACATCATTGAAAGGGAAAAACCAAAAGAAGCAGAGATGTATCTAAGGTTAGCAGAGATAGAGGTGTCTCAGATAACGCTCCTAAAAATTAGAACACTAATTAGGCTGGAGGAAAGGGAAGTTGTCACACATTTGAAATGACTGAACTGAAGGGTGTGAAAGAGGTATGTGGTTAGATGCAAACAACACAGCTGTCTTTATTTCACCTCTGCAAAAGTGGAGAGTGAGGGTAAAGGGAAGCACAGTTCTTGCAGTAGGACGGAATTCAATTAATAAAACTCTTCCCACCTAATGTCTATGAAATTACAAAATCATGTTAAAGTGAAAAGGACCTTTGAAATAATTGAGTTAGGTGACTCAAAAAAATTTAGTCACAGAACTCTTGAAACCGAGCAGGACCCAGTAGAGCCCACCCAGATTTTTTTTAAAAAGGCTTTCCATGTCTCCTGTTTCTTGTTTGTAGGAATGTTTCAGACTCTTAGAGCTTTCTTGAGTTCCAAAGGCAGATTCAAACAGTTATGAGTTAAGGGAGTAAGGGGTTTAAGGGATTACAGAAACAAAGGAAAGGCAGTCAAGGAAAATAGTGCAGCCATGAGGCAGGATCCTGGTTCCTCCTCAAGGGATATACATGACAACGGGATACACATGACAATGGGATACACTTCTGAGTTTTCCTATAGGGACTAAGGCCCCCTACCCACACCAGGTGGAGGATGATAACTTCCGGCTGGGCATAAGCACAAGGACCCCAGACCGGTTGGAACCAGAGGCTGTGATTGGGATTTCAGGAACACCACCCTGTTACCTTACCACCCATCACTCAGAGGAAGGTCAGACTTCACCTGAAATTTTGCCTGTAAGAACTCAGTCATGGAGAGTTTGGGTCATTAGACCATGAGCACCCACCCACCTCTCCAATCTCCTTGATTTATTGGCCCTTGCAATAAGGCTTTCGCTGCTCCAGATTCTGATGTTTTGGTTTGTTTGGCCTCACGGTTTGTTGAACTTGCGTTCAACAACGTTCTTACAAATAAAACTTCAACTCTGAACTCCAAAATGTAAAACCAACAAAAGTGAATCTGCTCTCAATAAAGTGGTCATGGGCCAGTGTCCCTTTCCTCTTTGCACTCCTATTGTGCATGATGACTACCTGAGGCATGTTTAAGAAACTGTAAGTCTCAAAGAAACATAATTTAAAAATTAACAGTTTTACCCCAAACTGGGTTCACCTATTGGTAGGTGTCAAGCCAAAAGACACAAGTAAGCCAAAGATTAGGAGAAGGGAATATTGATTATTACTTGCAGCAAGTAGGGAGAACACCAAGGATCTTCCCAAAGCAGAGTGTCTCAGAACAACAAAACTGAGGAAGTTTTAAGCTTATGGTACATGCATATTCATGAAGGGGCAGAAAGAACTGAAGTGCAGAAAAGTGACAAGATTTGCCAGAATTAAATACTTGTGTTTCTATGCAGGGTGCTTCTCTGTTGTACCATGCTGCCTTTAAATCAGCAGTAGAATGAGTCAGCAAATATATATTAGTACTACTTATGTGCAGTACTTAATCCTGGATGCCAGAGTGTAAGATACAAAAGTATAAGCTGTGGGCTTCAAAGAGTTTATAGCTTGATTAAGAAAAATTGAATTAACAATGTAAAATTTGAATAGTTGAAAGAAACCAGGAGATGGGGCCTACCTGACAACTCTAAGAGGTATAAATCAGATGCCCCCCTCCATCTCTGTGACCTGAAGGCTTGGCTTGTTCTCCCAGTGGGAGCCTTTGGAGCGTACCTGTAGACCCAAAGCAGCTGTTGCCCCAGCTGCTCTCCCCAACAGGGATTTGAAAGCCTCTGTAAGGCTCCTACCTGCTGCTCAGTTTCAGATTTAGTCTGGGAGCCCTTTGAAAGTGCTTCCTGTCCACTACTTCTGAACCCATGTCCTGGGAACGAATTTGCTTTCTATGAGAAGGGAGACCCTGCTTTGCTTTTAGGAGTTCTCCGAAGGAGAGCACTTTGCTTGTAAACTCTTCAAGCCCTTTACCTCCTGGTGGACTTCCTGGTGTGGCTTCCCAGGTGGCAATATTGGTAAAGAACCTGACTGCCAATGCAGGAGATGTTAGAGACAGGGGTTCAATCCCTGGGTCAGGAAGGGACTTCCTGGTGAAGATGCCTGCTGGAAATTCTAAGGTTTGCCTGCTGTTGGATCTCTCTTCCTTTTGTCACTGTTTTGTGATGATTTTGCTACCTTATGTTGCTTGCATGTCACTTACAAGCCTGTCCTGCTTTGTGAATATACTGTTTTCGAGCAACACTGGTGGACTGATGTTTAGTTTCTATGTGCAGTTCTGTACCTTCCCCTGGGGTTTAAGCAGACCCTGCCAACAGTAGTTGAAGAGATCCAGACTCTTCTTGCTGGTGGCTTCTCCTGTTTTTAGCTGCTGCTACACTACCAAATGTATTTTATCCTTACCTGAGTACATGTGTATCTTTTAGGGCTTTACATCCACTAGGGAGTTGGAGAGTTGCCTTTGACAACCTAACTTGCAAATAATAACATGAGTGGACTCTGAGCCTCACCTGTGCCTTCCAGGCCTTGACTTTACCCTGGAAACAATATGCTCTGTGCTTAGTTGCTCAGCCAAGTCTGACTCTTTGAAACCCCATGGACTGTAGCCCACCAGGCTCCTCTGTCCATGGGGATTCTCCAGACAAGAATATTGGAGTGGGTTGCCATGGCCTCCTCCCAACCCAGGGATTGAACCCAGGTTTCCCACATTGCAAGCAGATTCTTTACCATCTGAACCACCAGGGAAGTCCAAAAAGGGATAAGTGGGTAGTTTATCCTTCTGCAGGGGATCTTCCCAATCCAGGGATAGAACCAGGTTCTCCTGCTTTGCAGGTGGATTCTTTACCAGCTGAGCTACCTGGGAAGCCCAAAAATATGCTCTAGGGCATTTAAACCAGCAGTTGCTGAAAGAGAATTCTGCTGTGAGGTCTTACATTCCTTTCTTACTGAGGATGACCAACTCCTGAAGACCCAGCAAATGGGACATCTCATCACAGTGAAGCCTACTTCCTGGGTGATTTGACATGTGAGGAGGAAGTTACAGAAATCTTGTCTAGCTATTTGATGTTGACTTACTGTTTTCTAGCTTTTGGGGCCTAGAATCTAGTCATGAACTCTTTTACCAGTCACATGAAAATAAGGCTGAAGATCATTTGCCTCAAGGGGTAAGCAACTTGCTGTGCGATGCCCATGATGGCATTCAAGGATAGGCCCTGACAAAGTTGTAGGGAAGAAAACAGCAATAGTGTGAGAGAGGAGCAGTAAAACAGTTTTTAAATCCTAGGCTGGAAGTCTTTCTCCAAGAGAAATTGGGGTGTATCACAGCAGAGAAGTGCTCAAGCCCCAGCTGTTTACAGCTGACCTATGTCAGTTGTAGCAGTCAGACTTTTGCAGTCACAAGCCCAGTATACACCAAGGGTGGGGATGGTTCAGCTCCACATTAAAGGCCTTAAGTTCTCTCCTGTCAGGGCTGCTTTATGTTTCCTTTTTGGACACCTGTACATAATGTGAAACTGTGGCTTCCCAGCCCATGCTTGATTATAGAAACTACCTGGTTTGGAGAAATGGGGGTTACATTTTTCATACCCTCTTTGAATAGAACTGGATTTTTGTCAACCTTGGCTACATCTTCATTGATTGACTATTGGCTGCAGCATCAACCTCCAGTTCCATGTAGGACCTCACTGCAGGCACTTCCTCCTAGAACTATGATATCCTCTGTTTGTTGTTGTTCAGTCTCTAAATTGTGTCCAACTCTTTGCAACCCTTTGAATTGCAGCATGGCAGGCTCTTCTGTCTTCCAGTATCTCCTGGCCTTTGCTCAAATCCACATCCATTGAGTTAGTGATGCTATCCAACCATCTCATCCTCTGCCACCCTCTTCTCCTTTTGCCTTTGATTTTTCCCAGCATCAGGCTCTTTTCCAATGATCTGGCTTTTCCCATCAGGTGGCCAAAGTATTGGAGCTTCAGCTTTAGCATCAGTCCTTCCAATAAATATTCAGGGTTGATTTCCTTTAGGATTGACTGGTTTGATCTCCCTGCAGTCCAAGGGTATCTTGAGAGTCTTCTTCAGACCACAATTTGAAAACATCAGTTCTTTGGTGTTAAGCCTTCTTTATGATCCAACTCTCACATCTGTACATGACTACTGAAAAAAACATAGCTTTGACTATATGAATATTTGTTGGCAAAGTGTTGCCTCTGCTTTTTAATACACTGTTTAGGTTTGTCATGGAACAACTGTCTTTTGATTTCATGGCAGCAGTCACCATCTGCAATGATCTGGAGCCCAGGAAAATAAAATCTGTCCCTGCTTCCACTTTTCCCCCTTCTATTTGCCATGAAGTGATCAGACTGGATACCATGATCTTAGTTTTTTGAGTGCTGAGTTTCAAATAAGCTTTTTCACTCTCCTTTTTCATCCTCATCAAGAGGCTTTTTAGTTCCTCTTCCCTTTATGCCATTAGACTGTTATCATCTGCATGTCTGAGGTTGCTGATATTTCTCCCAGTAATCTTGATTACTGCTTGTGATTTCATCCAGCCTGGCATTTCGTATGATGTACTCTGCATGTAAGTTAAGTAAGCAGGATGACAATATACAGCCTTGTCATACTCTTTTCCCAATTTTGAACCAGTCCATTGTTCCATGTTCACTTCTAACTGTTGCTTCTTGATCTGCATACAAGATTCTCAGGAAACAAGTAAAGTGGTCTGGTGTTCCCACTTCTTTAAGAATTTTCCACAGTTTGTTGTGATTCACACAGTCAAGGACTTTAGCATAGTCAATGATGCAGAGATAGATTATTTTCTGGAACTCCCTTGCTTTCTCCATGATATAACGAATGTTGGCAACTTAATCTCTGGTTCCTCTGTCTCTTTGAAACCCAACTTGTACATCTGGAAGTTCTCAGTTCACGAACTGATGAGGGCTAGCTTGAAGCATTTGAGCATTACCTTGCTAGCATGTAAAATAAATGTAATCATATGGTAGTTGGAACATTCTTTATCATTTGCCATTCTTTGGGATTGGAATGAAAACTGACCTTTTCCAGTCCTGTGGTCACTGCTGAGTTTTCCAAATTTGCGGACATATTGAGTGCTGCACTTTCACAAAATCATCTTTAGGATTTGAAATAGCTCATCTGGGCTTCCAACACCTCCACTGGTTTGTTCATGGTAATGCTTCCTAAAGATCACTTGACTTCACACTCCAGGATGTCTAGTTCTAGGTGAGTGGCCACACCATCATAATTATCCAGATCATTAAAACCTTTTTTGTATAGTCCTGTGTATTCTTGACCCTTCTTCATAATCTTTTCTGCTTTGTTAACTCCTCATCATTTTTGTCCTTTGTTGTGCCCATCCTTGAATGAAATGTTTCCTTGATATCTCCAATTTTGTTGAAGAGATCTTTAGTCTTTCCCATTCTATTGTTTTCCTCTATTTCTTTGCATTGTCTAGAAGGCCTTCTTAGCTCTCCTTGCTGGTCTCTGGAACTCTGCATTCAGTTGGGTATATCTTTTCCTTTATCCCTTGCCATACATTTCTCTTCTTTCCTCAGCTATTTGTAAAGTCTCCTCAGACAACCACTTTGCCTTCTTGCATTTCCTTTTCTTTGAAATGGTTTTGGTCACTGCCTCCTGTACAATGTTATGAACTTCTGTCCATGGTTCTTTGGGCACTCTGTTTACCAGATCTAACCCCTTGAATCTATTCATTACTTCCACTGTATAATCATAAAGGATTTGATTTGGGTTATACCTGAATGACCTAGTGGTTTTCCCTACTTTCTTCAATTTAAGCCTGAATTTTGCAATAAGGAGCTCATGATCTGAACCACAGTCAGCTCCTGGAGCCACAAGAGCTCCTGAGCTCTTGTTTTTGCTCACTGTATAGGGCTTCTCCATATTTGGATGCAAAGAACTAAATCAATCTGATTTTGGTATTGACCATCTGGTGATGTCCATATGTAGAGTCATCTCTTGTGTTGTTGGAAAGGAGTGTTTTTTATGACCAGTGTGTTCTCTTGTCAAAACTCTGTTAGCCTTTTGTACTGCTTAATTATGTACTGATAAGGCCAAGTTTTCCTTTTATTCTGGGTATCTCTTGACTTTCTACATTTGCATGCCAATCCCCTGTGATGAAAAGGATATCTTTTTTGTGGTGTTAGTTCTAGAAGGTCTTGTAGGTCTTCACAGAACCAGTCAACTTCAGCTTCTTCAGCATCAGTTGTTGGGGCATAGACTTGGATTATTGTGGCGTTGAATGATTTGCCTTGGAAATGAACTGATCAGTTTTTGAGGTTGAACCCAAGCACTGCATTTTTGACTCTTTTGTTGACTATGATGGCTACTCCATTTCTTCTAAGGGATTCTTGCCCACAGTAGTAGATATAATGGTCATCTGAATTAAATTCACCCATTCCAGTCCATTTTAGTTCACTGATTCCTAAGATGTTAATGTTCAATCTTGCTATCTCCTCTGTGACAATGTCCAGTTTATCTTGATTCGTGTACCTAACATTCCAGGTTCCAATGTTGCCAGGAGCCAGCACGAGGAGTCCCGCCCGTGGCAAAGATCATGATGTTAAGGGGTCCGACAGGCAAAGGCGAGTCCAGCCTTAAGGGAGCCTCACTGAATCTGCTCGTGCATCTGCCCCAAAACCAGAGTCTGCCTGCCTTACTGCATTGTGTTTTTCACCTATTTTTCTGACATTAACAGGGGGCTGTCCCCCGCCCCCACCTTTTTCTGGAAAAGTTAATTTAGAGCTTTTAGTTTCCTGGGCATAATAAGAGTGTTTCAATCCCAAAACCCCTCTGATGGCTTTCTAGCCTGCCCGCCTTCCGGACTCTTACAGCTGCGCATGTGATTGATTGCGGCCTCCAGACTGCGAGAGGCACAGGAAGCTCAAAACATCCTAGGAATGTCGGGGCTCCTGAGGAGTCAAAATCATTAGAATAGGACTGATTAAGGATTTCATTTGTTGAGCCAATACTTGCTGTCAAATTTTCATATCTTTTATTTGTTGATATAGTTGGTATATAGAAAAAACAAGTAACAACATAGATCTTTGAGTTAAGTACCTTCTTTGTTATGACCCACTGTACCTTTGTTTTATAGGGATGTAACTTAAGTGCTTTGAGGGTGATGCAGATGAAAGAAAAACACTTCAGGGGAAATGAGATTAACATTCATTAAGGAAGAGAGCCATAAAGTGTTAACAGGCCTCTTGGCCAGAAGATAATGTAAATCACCTGAGACCTTTTGTATACAAAAGATATACAGAAAGGGTCAGGACTGCTGCCCCTGCAGGACTCTGTATCTTCCATTATGTAAAACTTAGGGTATATAAACACCTTTAAAAAATAAAGTTATAGGGTTTTTGCACAAGCTTGGCCTCCCGCATGTCGAATCTCTCTCTTTCTCTCTCTCCCTCCCTCTCTTTTTCAGGCTGATCCCTTGGAACGCGGAGGCTCCTCGTGTCTACTTATTTGCCCGGGCTTCTAAGACCCAAGCGAGAGGGAGCCCAAGGTGGGGCACCTTCCGCTATTCAAGCGGGCGCCTGTGGCCTAACGTAGACGGTGCAAGTTTCTTGTCTTGAGACTTTATTAGCTTTCCGTGTAAACCAAGGAATAGCAGCCTCTTTTCTCAACTGATTTTCCTACTACACTATTCTTCCCTAATATCTCTTTATATTTCTAAATAAATAAGTTTTTCCTCACCGACTCCGTCCCTGCTTCGAATTCCCTGGATCCACTGGGGCTGGACCCCGACACAATGTAATATTGTTCTTCACAGCATTGAACTTTACTTTTACCACCAGACACATCCACAACTGAGCATCATTCCCGCTTTGGCCCAGCTGCTTCATTCTTACTGGAGCTGTTAGTAACTGCCCCCCACTCTTCCCCAGTATCATACTGGATACCTTCCAACTCTGGAGGCTCATCTTCTGGTGTCATATCTTTTTGCCTTTTCACATTGTCAGTTCTCAAGGCAAAAATATTGGAGTGGGTTGCTGTTTCCTTCTCCAGTGGACCATGTTTTGTCAGAACTCTTCACTATGACTTGTCTGTCTTGGGTGGCCCTGCATGGCATGAATCATAGGTTCGTTCCTGGGCCCATCATTCCCTGTAGTTAACGTCACAGCCCGGCCAGGGCCAGACCAGAGCCTGCCCCCATGCTTTGCTGCTCCTGCTCAGTCCAGGGCTGGCCATGATCATTGATGTCAAGGTTCTGCCCATACTCCCCCAAGAGTTGAGGACCCTCTTGCCTTTCCCACTTCCAATATGGGAGACCAGGGTTTGATCCCTGGGTTGGGAAAATCCCCTGGAGAAGGGAAAGGCAACCCACTCTAGTATTCTTGCCTGGAGAATCCCATGGAGCCTGGTGGGCTACAGTCCATGGGGTCACAAAGATCACAAAGTGTCGGACAGAACTGAAGTGACTTCACTTTCTTTTTCACTTCACTATGTCCTATAACTTAAAAGAAGACTAGGTGACTAATTCTTACTTTGTCCAACCTAATATATGTGGTTTTAACCCTGCTTTAACAGAAAAGTATAGCGAGGGGAAGGAAATAGTATACTGAGTCACAGTTTTCACTCAGGAAATGCAAATGATCAGTCAAATATGAGCATTTATTTAGAACACCAAGCAAAGGTTTTCAGCTGTTCTTCGGTTATTAGTTTGACCCACTTCTCCACTTTGAATATTCCTGGGTACTTATAGCTTCAACCACCATCTTTGTGATAGACTTGTCTAGAAGAACTAAAGACAATTCCAGGTCATCTTGAGACCAAACCATGCTTTATAAAAAGGCACAACCAAGAATGCATGGCATTGTACTAGAAGTGAACTCTTTACTGTATCGTGTTTCCATTTGGTGATTAAGCCTGATAACCTCTCCCTACCCGTGGCTTCCTTGGTGGCTCAGAGGGTAAAGTGTCTGCCTGCAGTGCGGGAGACCCGGGTTCAATCCCTGTGTTGGGAAGATCCCCTAGAGAAGAAAATGGCAACGCACTCCAGTACTCTTGCCTGGAAAATTCCATGGACAGAGGAGCCTGATAGGATATAGTCCATGGGGTCTCAAAGAGTCAGACACGACTGAGCGACTTCAATTTCACTTTCACTTTCACCTGTCTCTTTAACATACAGGTAAAATAATTCATTTGCCTTGTCTTATCTGACTCATTTTAACACCATGGTTTCATCCCTCCATCACTGTATTTACTTCAACGACTAATGTAAAGGAAGGAGGTGCTTGTGATTTACAGCATTCATTTTTAGCTACTCTCGTAGATATCTTCAGTATAACCCAAGAAACTGAACTACCCTTAAATAAACAATCATTCTCCATTGCCAAAATAACATCATAGTCTTGATTTCAGTCCTCCCAGGGAGTCTGTTCATATGCTCCCCACCACTACTCTAGTAATTGTCAGAACCAGGTGCCTAGTTTAGATTTTTGGCACTGACCACTGTGTCAACGTCTTTTGTTCCCAGTCAGATTTGCTTTGGCTCTGTTCAATTACTTGAGTCTTAAATCCTTGTTATCTTTCTGTTTCTTATTATAGTTCTTTGTCTTTGGTCAAATTATAGTTGATTTTTCTTGGTTTAAACGAGGCTGACATCTGAGAAAACTTTTGCTACTGTGGCTTGGTAACAGTTGGTCACTACTCCTAATTTGATTTTAGTACTTAGATTTCTATTTGTTCTCTAAATGGGAGAATATCTGGGATCACTTCAGTGAAGTGGAACCTCCTAAAGGCCTCCATGTCAGCCAGAAGACTTTGGTGATTATGGAACTTTTGAGGCAAGTTCCTGACTTCCAAATATTGTTGGTATCTCTTTTGTTTCTGCAAGTCCCTGCTTCCACTATTGCTATCTCCTGATCAAAAGTACATGCTATATTAAAGGAATATGGCTATGAGCTTACTATAGTTCTTTAGGTTCTAGATTCCCATTTCTTTAACAATTTGTCATTAACTCCTTTTGTTTCCTGAACTCTCATCCAGGGCTTGTCTAATTACCTTACTCACCCTAATCTCCTTGGGTTAGATTAGACCAATTAACATTATGCTGGGCTTCCCAGGTGGCTCAGTGGTAAACAATCTACCTGCCAATGCAGGAAATGTGGGTTAGATCCTTGGGTCAGGAATATCCCTGAAGAAGCGAATGGCAACCTGCTTCAGTATTCTTGCCTGGGAAATCCCATGGACAGAGGATCCTGGTGGGCTACAGTCCATGGGATCACAAAGAGTCAGACAAAACTTAGCAATAAACAACAACATGAAGCCACTGTCAACGATAATATGTATAGTCATTGGACTATAAATTGGAAGAGCATTCAAAACTATGGAGGAATTTGTAATAGAAGCATAAGAAATCTGTCAGAGACTCATAAACCCCAACCAATTATTTTCACAGGCATGGAAAACATTTTAACTTGAGATCATGGCCTACCTTTATTATTGCCTCAATAATTCAGTTTCACTAAGTTTCTTGTTTCAAATGACTTCTCAAAGTTATTTATGTTGAAATTTCATGAAGCGTTCCATAAAGTGAAAAGTGAAAGTGAAATTGAATTCATTCAGTCATGTCTGACTCTTTGCGACCCGTGGACTCTAGCCCACCAAGCTCCTCCATCCATGGGATTCTCCAGGCAAGAATACTGGAGTGGGTTGCCATTTCCTTCTCCAGGGGATCTTCCTGACCCAGGGATCGAACCCAGGTCTCCCACATTGCAGGCAGACGCTTTAACCTCTGCACCACCAGGGAAGGGTTCAGTAATCAATACTAATTATTAATTTCTCATTCTGAGAATGTCAACAGGTTTCTTAGAGATGTTGGAAAGGTCTAGTTAAATTCTAGGTCTAGTTAACTTTCTAGCAACCCACATGGCCCCTATTTCAAATTGGTTGAGAAAATGGTGACAGCCAATCATTTATGACACAAACTGAAACAACGAAAGAAAACAAGATAATTAATTCTGCTTGTCTTTTTCAGAAATTAATAATAAAACATCTAAGCTTTCAAATAAGATTCTGGGTACACTGTATTTATTGAAGGTTTAAAGTTATACTGTGTAAATTATTTCTGCATGTGTTTGCTTAAGAAATACAACCATTTAAATAAAACATTTTTTCATTTGTCATGTCTATATCTGAATCATAACTCTTGGATAGACTTTAAAATATCAAAGACATTTTCTCTGCAATGGTGTTTCTGAGCATAATGATTGCAATTAGAAAAGAGGCAGAGCTTTGGGCTGCTTCTACCACTAATTATGTGATCTAGGAAAAGTTGCTTAACTTCGCTGAGCCTCAGATTCCATATTTGTCAAATTGAGGACATAAAATTTATTCCCAGGGTTGTTTTTTCTAGGATTAAATAATAAAGTATCTTAAGTATAATATTTAATACCTCACAAAAAGGTAGCTGTAGATAGATAAGTTTTAATTTATAAAACTGTGCCCTTTTATTCATATAAGAGCAAAGACATGAAAACAAATCAGGCTTAAAAATTATTTCCTGCTTAAATAGCTTATATAGTTTGTCTTTTAAGTTTAAGTTGCTATATCTATAAAATGGGATGTGGAAATGTCAATAATTAGAATTATTGTGAGATAATTTTATGGTGTGTCATTGATCCTTTTCATAACGCCAGTTGTCTTACTGTTCACACTGTTTGTTGAACCCCAGGTAGGCAAAGCTTGAGCTAGGAGGCTGGAAGGAGACTTGAGGAGCCGTAGGAACAGCAGCACATTCATTCTCTTTTGGCTGGCATGGCATCCATAACACAGCCTCTCTCCTGGCTGATGTAGCAGCTGTAGCAGCAGCCATACAAAACCATAACATAACCATAATGTACCCATAACATGACTTCATATAACATAACCATGGCGCTCCTCCAATGTAGCCTCAATGCAGCAGCCCCTAGGGCTTTTCAGTGGAGGCTTGTGTATGCTTTCCAAACAAAAGTAGCCTGTGGCCAAGAGAGTACCTCATGATGTGCAAGTGCTGTGCTATAAGTGACCTCAGCTGTTACATAACCGTGCAAAGTTACTGTTTACAGAACATGGGGTGAGAGGGCATGAGAGTGTGGGGTGAGAGAACCTGACTTGTGCCATCTTGTTAATTTCCCCACATATGGGTTCTTTAATAATTTGATAATCCGAGCACTGTATCATCTGTATCTTCTTGGTCCCTTGAACCTTATAAAATTACATTTCATTTGAAATAAAAATTCACAATACGTTAGAAACGTGACAGTTTGTTACTCTGGAACAGATTTCTGTCTATGTTGATCATTTTCTTCAATGGTTAGCAGCAAGACTGGTTGTTAAGCAAGCAGATGGTTGGGTGCTGCCCCCAGAGATTTTGAAACAGACACTATAATTCACTGGGGTTCAGAGAAACTATTAAAACATATATTGATTTTAGCTGATTCATTATACCTAACAGGGTATGGACCTTGGTGTTTTTACAAGTACTCCAGTGATTCTGATGCAATTAGTCTGAGGACCATCCTTTGAGACATAAGCTCAAGTGCAGGCCTCTAATGTGCAGTGTGAACAACTTAGGTTATCTGGGAAAATATGTTGGAATTCTACCTATAGTTTTGTCTAAATCAAATTAATCTCTACTTACATTTAGTATACTGGGGGTTTCATTATATCTGCATATCTGATTTTCACATGTCACAGGTTTTAAGAAGTGCTCTAAAAGAAGACATTAGAGTGGGAGTTCGCAGGCAGGGAGGCTGCCTCTGGCCCCTCCCTGCTTTGCTTTAAGCAAGACATAATTCTTGTGCCTGGCAGGCAGGGAAAGCCTTTTGGGATATTATGTATTTATAGTGGAGAAAATATAACACAGTGCTGAATTTTGTCTTAGAGGAAGCAATGAGATTAGTTCACATGGTTTATTGGGAACACCAGAAGTGAGGTGGGCAAGGCAGTGTAGATTTTCCAGCATGTAGACAAGTTTTTCAATTCTCTGAGGTTTTTTAAAAATAAATACCAGATGAGCATGTAATTATGTGAGAGATACTGATTATTATCGTTAGCATTATTATATAACATGTTTGGACTCCTCCTCTATGCTAGACATTGCTGTATTAATAAATGCTTTAAAATATTACATGATTTAATCCTCACTACACATCTGTAGATTGGTGTGAATGTCAGTAGCTGACATATGAGGAGAATGAAGTGGAAGCAGACAAAATAACTTATGATTCCATAGTAAATGCTTATATAACCCAAAACCTATTTCTGCAAAATGGACAAGTGAGTTAGAAAACTGTAAATTCTCTACAGTGAAGATGAAGATCATAATCTAAGCACAAATAACCAACAGAAAATGGCAAAATGGATGCTCCTAATAAGAGGTCTCAGTCATAATGTAAGTAAAAGCTAAGGTCACCTAATCAGCTCTAGCAAGTCTCCCCAGAGTAGAACTGATTATAAAGATTATATGAAACATGGATTTATACCCAGAATAGTTAATGATGAAATTGCCCTCTCTGGGCAAGTATCTTTGTATTTTGGGGTCTTTGAGAGATTAATGATAGTATGAAGCCATTAAAGCAGGTAGACATTTTAAAATTAATTGTTTATATATTTTTAAGAGAATTTTTTTCTTGTAAAGACAAACATTACAGAAATTGTTTTCTCATAACTTAAAAAAATCATAAATCCTACTCCCTTGGCCACCCTAAAGATTTTCCTGCACCCTGAATTCTCTCTCTCTCTCTTTTTTTACAACTTTATTTATTTTTGACTGTGCTGGGTCTTTGTTGCTGCACTGGCTTTTCTCTAGCTGTGGTAAGTGGGCACTGCTCTCTAGTCACAGGGTTCTCTCTTCTCAGTGTGGTGACCACTCTTGTTGCAGAGCACGGGTTCTAGGGCATGAGGGCTTCAGTAGTTGAGGCATGTGGGCAAACTGTTATGACTCCTGGGCTCTAGAGTACAGACTCAATAGTTGTGACCCATGGACTTAGTTGCTACACAGCATGTGGGATCTTCTTGAATCTGAGTCTCCTGCATTGGCAGGCAGATTTTTTTGCCACTGAACCACCAGGGAAACCCTATATCTGTTATGTTTCTACTCTCTTCTACTTGAAAAATATGTCGCAGAAAAATATTCTGGAAGTAAGCAATTTTTCAGCATCAAGAATAAACCATTTTGTGGGGAAGGGGTGGTGGTGGGAGTTGGGCAATACTTTATAGCTAACATATTTTGCAATGGACCAAAACGCAATCCTCCAAGCAAAATTTTATGTTTTATATTACATATTAAAGGCTGGCTCCTTTTCTTTTTTATTACTTTTGCCTCTGTTACTGCGTGGCAATACTTTCATCATATGACTTATAAAACTGCAAACTTTTCATTGAATTTTTATCACTATAGCAATGAATAATGCATTCAGTCCTCAAAATGTCACAAAGAACATCAAGTGGTTTTAAATAATACGTTCTTGATGGAGTTTCAAGAAGAAAGCAATCCAAAGATGCAGCAGAGAAGGTGAAGTTTGGAAAGGAAATTTCATATAAATTTGTCAGTTATCCAGGATTGATGAAATAAGTGGAGAGGAAAGACTGAGAAATAAAACTGTGTCTTTTAAAGATCAAAAATTGGAAAAAGAAAAAAAGCAAAACAAACACACTTGTAACTAGGGACAGAGAGGGAAATACAGGAAGTAGCAAAAAACAGATGGTCTGTAGTGGGGGGTCGAGGGAGGAGGAGAAATTAGGAACTTCGTAGGTGAAGTATAGAAATTGAATTTTTTAAAATTTCTTTTTTTGACTTGGCTGGGTCTTTGTTTCTGTGTGCAGAGTTTCTCTAGTTGCAGTTCAGTTCAGTTCAGTCGCTCAGTCATGTCCGACTCTTTGTAACCCCATGAACTGCAGGGGTTCCCTGTCCATCACCAACTCCCGGAGTCCACCCAAACCCACGTCTATTGAGTTGGTGATGCCATCTAATCATCTCATCCTCTGTCGTCCCCTTCTCCTCCTGCCCCCAATCCCTCCCAGCATCAGGGTCCTTTCACATGAGTCAGCTCTTCGTATTAGGTGGCCAAAGTATTGGAGTTTCAGCTTCAGCATCAGTCCTTCCAATGGACACCCAGGGCTGATCTCCTTTAGGATGGACTGGTTGGATCTCCTTGCAGTCCAAGGGACTCTCAAGAGTCTTCTCCAACACCACAGTTCAAAAGCATCAATTCTTCGGCCCTCAGCTTTCTTTGTAGTCCAACTCTCACATCCATACATGACCACTGGAAAAGCCATAGCCTTGACTAGACAGACCTTTGTTGACAAAGTAATGTCTCTGCTTTTTAATATGCTGTCTAGGTTGGTCATAACTTTCCTTCCAAGGAGTAAGCGTCTTTTAATTTCATGGCTGCAATCACCATCTGCAGTGATTTTGGAGCCCAGAAAAATAAAGTCAGCCACTGTTTCCACTGTTTCCCCGTCTATTTGCCATGAAGTGATGGGACTGGATGCCATGATCTTAGTTTTCTGAGCTTCAAGCTAACTTTTTCACTCTCCTCTTTCACTTTCATCGAGAGGCTCTTTAGTTCTTCTTCACTTTCTGCCTTAAGGGTGGTGTTATCTGCATATCTGAGGTTATAGATATTTCTCCTGGCAATCTTGATTCCAGCTTGTGCTTCCTTCAGCTGCATATAAGTTAAATAAGCAGGGTGACAATATACTAGCTGCAGTAAGTGAGGGCTACTCTAGTTGCTGTTTGGAGGTTTCTCATTGTAGTGGCTTTTCTTGTTAGTTGCCAAATGGCATGTGGGATCAAACCTATGTCCCAGGTGTTGGCAGGCATATTCTTAACCACTGGACCACCAGGGAAGTCCTAGGAATTGAATTTGAAGCTGTAGTGAAATCATATTATATTTTGGAACCATAATATTAACAATTTTCAAGGCTTTGGGAACATTTTCAGTGTTTTCTGAGCGAGGAATCTTGAGTGAAATATAATAACTATTAGAATGCTACCTTTGAATATTTATTAGTTGATGAGAGTACTCCTCTTTCTAGCATCCTTTTCTCTTAGGGTTTGAGATAGACCATATTATGATAATCCAGCCGAATGAAATTTTCAATCCCCAGTGGAGCATGCTGTTAACTGTCTATCCAACAGATGTTCTCTTATTTTTTTTCTTGCTAATAGACTCCTAATTTTATTTTTCTCCAGATATAGAATCAAGGCTTCTTAATCTCAGAGAGTATGGGGCTCATACCAGCCCCTCAGAATTAATCATCACTAGCTTAAAGTAGTCATGGTAATTCCACTCCCTTTAGCTAATGATTGGTCTGGAGTAAGCATGTGTAATAAGAGTTTCCTATTGCTGATGTAACAAATTATCACAAATTTGTTATTTCACTGTTACATAGGCCAGAAGTTTGGGTTGGCTTGCTTGGTCTCTCTGCTATGAGTTTTTTAAGGACAGAATCAAGGTGTTGACTGGCTGAGCTCTTATGAAAATGCTCTGGAAAGATCTGCTTCCACACTTTTCAATTTTTGGTAGAAACCAGTTCCTTGTGGTTGTAGGACTGAGGTCCCCATTTCCTTGTTAGCTCATAGGAGCCTCTCTTCAGTCTTTGCATATGGACCATTACATCTCAGAAAGTAGAAGTGTGTTGAATCCTTCACAGTTGAAACTTTTGACTTCTTCTGCTTGATCTCTTCTTGCTCCAGCTTTGGTAAATGTTTTGCTCTTAAGGAATCATGTTATATTGGGCCCCTGGATAATCTCTTTTAAGTTCTGCAAACTTTATTATATCTGCATATTCACAAGTTCGCAGGATTAGACTGTGGATATCTCTGGGTGTCTATTATCATGCATAACATTATATGGAAGCTATATGTAGTTAAAGAAATGAGGGGGATTCCATTTCCCAGATGAAAAGATGGAGACTCGGCTTATTGTATCCAGCTAGAGATGCTAGTGTGTGGGGGAGGGTGGACAAGGTGTCTGGAGTAGCAGCAGCTACCTTGTAACCAGGGGACATCAAGAATGAAGATTAAACTCAACATACTAAGGATGGTGGAGCAGGAGACTAGAAAGCACCTAGATCCTCTTGATGATATTTTATAATAGTGGAACCAGTGCCAGTGACTGCTTTTGTCTGGAGAGCTTGTCATTTGAGGAAAAATAACTATTTGTTTACAAGCAATCAGTTCAGTTTTCTGTCACTGGCAACTAAAAGCAATTCTAAATAACATGTTGCTCCTATCCCTAATTTTTGGAACTCTACTGCGGGACAGATCTCTACTTTCAGTTCAGTTCAGTTCAGTTCAGTCGCTCAGTCATGCCCGACTCTTTGTGACCCCATGAATTGCAGCACGCCAGTCCTCCCTGTCCATCACCAACTCCCAGAGTTCGCTCAAACTCACATCCTGTAAAATGTAGTAATTGACTAATCTGATTAAATTTGTTTATACTATAATTTGTAATAAGGGTCTTCATATTGTGGTGCCAATCTTAGCTTAACCTTGAGACTGTATTCAGGATTATAGAGTCCAGGAAAGAGGATCTAGGGGTCAGCAAACTACAGCCATAAGCCAAATCCTGCTGGCATAAGCCAGGCAGCTAAGAAAGGTTTTCATATTCTTGCTTTTGGCTGTGCCACATGGCATGCAGGATCCTCCCCAGCCAGGGGTGGAACCTGTGCCCCTGCATTTGGACAGTAAAGTCTTAACCACTGGACTAACAGAGAGATCCAAAACGTTTTCATATTCTTAAAGCATTTGTACTTGTGCCCACCCCCTCCCCGCCACCCAACAACAACAACAACAACAACAACAAGAGGAATATCTGACCAGAGACCATATGTGACCTCAAAGCTGAGAGTTTATTATATGGGCCTTTATGGAAAGATCATGCCAACCTCTGCACTAGTCTCACAGAGGACTCACCTATAATGAACTTGAGAATGGGTTTTACTAAGGTAAGTTATTAGGCAAGCATTTAATACCTTTGAAAAATTATTGTAAATCACGGTGTAAAGCTTTTGGTTCAGGTAAAAATGAGTTCTGTCTTCAAATTAGGTTTCTTTTCAGTTCAACATTTATTGAATTTCTGTTATTACAAGACTATGGAAGACACTGAAGTTACACAATGAATAAATCAGGGTCTTAATGTAGCTGGAAATCACTTCAGGGAGTAATCTTCTCTGGGAAAAATGATCCATGCAATATTCTGAGCAAAAGATAAGGGCTTGTATAAATCATATTGAATAAAAAATTAAAAAAAAATTTTTATGGAAGGATAATTGCTTTACAATATTGTGCTGGTTTCTGCCATACATTAACATGAATCAGCCACAGGGATACATATGTCCCCTCCCTCATAAATCTCCCTCCCACCTCCTACCCTATCCCACCCCTCTAGGTTGCCACAGCTCACTGGGTTGAGCTCTCTGTGTTACACAGCAAATTCCCCCTGGCTATCTGTTTTACATATGGTAATGTATATGTTTCCATGCTATTCTCAATTCTCCCCACCATCTGCTTCCCCACTGTGTCCACAAGTCTGTTCTCTATGTCTGCATCTCCATTATTGCCCTGCAAACAGGTTCATCCATACTATTGTTCTAGATTCCATATACATGCATTAATATACAATATTTGTCTTTCTCTGACTTAGTTCACTCTTTACAACAGCCTCTAGGTTCATCCACCTCACAAAGATTGACTCAAATACATTCTTTTTACAGCTGAGTGATATTCCATTGTACCTAACGACAATTTCTGTATCCATTCATCTGTTGAATGACATCTAGGTTGCTTCCATGTCCTAGTTATTGTAAAAAAACTGCTGAATGAACAGTGGGGTGCATGCATCTCTTTCAGTTATGGTCTTCTCAGGGTATATGCCCAGTAGTTTAATTGTTGGGTCATATGGTAGTTCTATTCCTAGTTTTTTAAGGAATCTCCATACTGTTCTCCATAGTGGTTGTATCAGTTTACATTTCCACCAGTAGTGCAAGAGGGTTCCCTTTTCTCCACACCCTCTCCAACATTTATTGTTTTTAGATTTTTTAATGCTGTCCATTCTGACTGTGTGAGGTGTTACCTCATTGTGGTTTTGATTTGCATTTCTCTAATAATGAGTGAAGTTGAGCATCTTTTCCTCTAATAGTTTTATAATTTTTGGCCCTACATTTAAATCTTGACTCCATTTTGAATTTATTTTTGTGTATGGTGTTAGACAGTGTTCTACTTTCATTCTTTTACATGTATCTGTCCAGTGTTCCCAGCACCACTTTTTGGATTGGCTGTCTTTGAATGAAAATTTTTTTCTGTATTGGGTTTCTGTGACAGTCCAGTGGTTAGGACTTGGCACTTTCACTGCAGGGGCCTGGGGTTTGATCCCTGGTTGGGAAACTAAGATCCCTCATGCCATGAGGGTGGCCAAATTAAAAAAAAATATATGTATCTACTTTTTTTTTTTAAGGAGGAATGGATGGACAGCAAGTCGTTGGAAATTTGGGTCTATAGCTCAGGATCAGTTCAGTTCAGTTCAGTTGCTCAGTCGTGTCTGACTCTTTGTGACCCCATGAATCGCAGCATGCCAGGCCTCCCTGCTCAGGATCAGGAGGGTAGAAAAGGAATGAACAACCACTAATAGCTACTTTCTATATGGTAGTCAAATTGTTACATCAATCCCCATTGATTGATATGGCAAATGTTATTTTGCAATTTCTACTTCAGGTCACACACTCCAGTCTTCATATTGTTTTTACTAAATCAAACTGCCTCCTAAAGGAAAGAAAGGATTGAAGATAAAAATTAGGAGAAGATTCACAGATCTGTTGAAGACGCAGACAGGGAGATTGTAGATAAAAGGGTCAAACACAAAACACGTAGGACTGCCTGCATTTAATCATGGAAAGAGAGAGAAGTTAGTGAAAATCTCTGAAAACAAGTGATCAGAAAGTGTAAAGAAAACTAGGAGTTGTTTCACAGAGGCTAAGAAATTCAGAAGTTTTAAAAGCTCCAGTACCATCAAGCAGAGTGGATATAGAGATGAAATAAACTGAAATTGGTTAGCAGGACATAATGTGATATTTTGTATTGTTCAGTTTGGTAGCCACTAGCTAGTTCTTTACATTTAAATCAGCTAAAAGAATCAAACTTCAGTTCCTTAGTTGTACTAGCTACGTTTGAAATGCTCAAAAGTCAGATGTCACTAGTGGCTAGCATACCAGGGAACTGAAGCCTTTGAGTCATCACAGAAAGTCCTATTGGTATACGCCTTTTGCTGCTGTTATTGTCTGTTTGAACATCCAGTAGAGCAGAAGAAAGATTGCAACGTGAAAATTGAACAGGTTTTCTCTTATGCCCTCTACAGTAGTTTGCAATGTGCAATATCAACTTGATTTGATATCGTTAGCTTGATGTTACCTCTTCCTTTTTGCTATTCAGTTTTAGCCTCACCTTCTTTTTTACTGGACTATCGCAGTGGCCGCCTATCTGCCTTTGCGTCTTGTTCTTTCTTCCTTTTAATTTTTTCTCCATATAAATCATTCATCCACTCAACAACACTCTTATTAATGCCACTTTTCCTGGGCAGCCAACCTTAAGTTTTATTGATAGTCCACTGTGGTATGGTGCAAATGGGGGCACCACATCAGCACCATAACCCACTCCAGTGTTCCTGCCTGGAGAATCCAAGGGACAGAGGAGCAGGGTGTGCCGTCTATGGGGTTACAGAGTCAGACACGACTGAAGCGATTTAGCAGCAGCAGCAGCAGCACCATAAGGAAGTAATTTCTTTCCTACCCCCAAGTTTCCTTCCCTGCACTTACACAGCTTATAATCAATGCAAGCAGAGTGGTTATAATACATTCACATCACACAAATAACATTACAGCAGGAACAATAGCTAACCATAATCATCTCCTAGTGTCTTTTATTTCTGATCTGCTACCAAATCTTTTCCCTTTTCACTTCAGCACTGCAATAACCTGTTACCTAGTCTTCTTTTAGTCTCTCTTTCTACCTTCCACCAGAAGCTCTGATCATATTAGTCCCTTTCAGGGATCCCCTTAGGCGTACACAACAGAATGGTGGAAAGTCTTCCATTATATAGGTAGGACAACCCATCTTTCCTGTCCTACCTCCCTCAACATTCTTGCACACATTTTTTTGCGGTATTCATTATTCCCGAGGCACCTTCATACCTATTCACCTCCCTCTCTCTTGTCCCTGCGAGTCATCTTTCAGACTCCAGAGTTCGCTCCCATACCCCTAAGACGACTCAGGAAGAAAGATACACGCAGTCCAAGGGGGAGATGGGTACTAATCAGGGCCCGAGGGACACAAACCTGTTTGACCATGTCCTTTTGGGAAGCTACTCCAAATAAGCTGCACTCACAATGCTTACTATACCCCCTCAAAAGACAAAGTAATTTTCACTGGAACGGAGAGGAGGCATCTCAGTAACCAAAGACTCTTGGCAGAGACAGAGTTTCAGCTAGTCTCTGGGAGGCGAAAGGGATTGTGGGAGCGCCGTTCATCGTCCCAGCAGGCTCATGGGAAATGTAGTGCAGTTTTTCTCCAACATGGCGGCGCCAGGGTGAGTTGTGTGAGAGTACTCGCCGCGGTTTTCTGTGTTAGAGTGGGAGAACCTGGCGAAGGAGAGGGCTCTCGTTTGCTGAGAACCGCGCCTGAGCCAAGGTGGAGATTTGTGGCCCTTCTTATTGGTGGGAACGGAGGCTGCATGTCTCTGCTTTCCCTTGTTGCCTCTTCCGGTGTCCTCTTTCTGCCCCATGAGCTTCGGACCTCACCAGGGAGAGGAGGGATTGTCCGTGGGCAGTAGGGAGTCCGTGCGTTCGGTGGTTCTGTTCGAGTTTGAGGTGCATGTGCTCACGTGGTGCCTGTGTCAGTCTGTTTTTTTGTTTTGTTTTGTTTGTTTGGAGGGTTGGAGACAAGCGGCTATAATCTGGGGAGTGTTGGTCTGTGATGTTAGCTTCAGGAGTTTTTTTGATTCGTGCCAGTGCAGTGAAGAGAGTGTTGCTGGTAGTCTAGCAGCTTGCAAAACTGTATCTTCCTATGCCCTTTATTTTGAGTAATACCTGAGACTCTTGTGCTTTTCGTAGTGTGAGCCAATAGTTTTGGCTGATTTCATTTAGGAAATATTTGCTGTGTACTTTCTGAATGCCAGGCGGTCAAATTCTGTGCCTTCAATTAGGCGACAGCCTTCTGGGTGAACGCAGCACACAACAAAGTAGTTATAATATGATGTGAAAATGCAGGGATATAGTTGCACATCCTATATTAATGAAAACATTGAAGAGGGCCACCAAACTCAATTCTGAAGAAGAGGTTTAGAACGTAAGATGGCAAATTCAGTAAGTTTAGGCTTACTCAGTAAGATTTATTGATTGGCTACTATGTGCTAGGTCCTGCTCTAGGTGCTGGGTGTTACAGGGTGAATAATACAGACAAAAATCTCTGCTATCATTTTATTGTTCAGTCGCTCAGTGGTGTCTGATTTTGCGACACCGTGGACTGCAGCATATCTGGCTACCATGCCCTTCACTATCTCCAGGAGTTTGCTCAAACTCATATACATTGAGTCGATGATGCCATCCAACCATCTCATCCTCTGTTGTCCCCTTCTCTTGCCCTCAATCTTTCCCAGCATCAGGGTCTTTTCCAATGAGTCATCTTTGTTATAGCTTTTCTTCCATTTTAGTAAGTTAAAGGAGGAAAACAGAATAAACACATTAATGAAGGCATTAAAAAGTATAGAGTAGTTGTTCTTCAAAGAATTAAAGTGAAGTGATATGACAAGTGATGGGGGTCAGTTTTTTCTAATCTTTTTTTTTTTCCTTCTTAAATAGATAGTGCAATTTGAATAGCAAAAAAGTTGCAAAAGAGGAGCTTTCACTCCTTGTTCCTGTACCCAGTCTTCCTATTTTCCCTTCCTTGAGTCAACCCATACTACTGATAATCTTGTATGTCCCTGAAATTTGTATGTATAGTTTATATATCTGTGCCATATACTTTATAGCCAGGCCTCAAATTGTTTCCAATCTTTGCTATTAATTTAATTTATGTACAAGCACAGGAACATTTGTTTATTCTACTTGGTTCATTATAGGCTCTCTTATTCAAGGAGAGCATAGCACATATATTATTATTTCCACTTAGGGCAGTATCCAATAGAATGTATCGGGGTTAAACTTGGCTTACAGAGTAGATGCGATCTCAAAATTCTTATTATCCTGTGGGGAGTGTGCTTAGGCCAGATACAACATGGCTAATATTCTAATAAGATAGTGACCTTGCTCTTGTCACATCCCATGACATGGCAAGGCATGTGCACATCTTTGTGCAGTAGTGGAAATTCCTTGGCCAGGGAATTGGCCTTGTTAGAAAGGGGCCCCTCCACGTCTCAGCAGCTGGTATCAATCTTTTCCTTGTTAAGGTGACTGAGACCTGTCTTCACATGTAGTACTATTGCCTGACTGAGGGAAGGAGAAGGGAAAGGAGATACCAGAAATGTGATTATGAGGCTCCATCTACTGGTGCCGGACTCTTACTGTCAGACTTAAAACAATGTATTCAGATTCTTTTCTTTCTCATTTCTTCCACTTGGCAGTCTTTGCTCGTGTAACATATTTAGAAAAAAACTCTTAGATTCATCCCCATTCTTCATTGCTGACTGCAAAAATGATGATCTTGGAATGGAATGGCAATAAGATAATTCTTTGAGGCCCCCTCAGCTTTTCTTGGTCTTTAAACCAGTCTCATCTGGCTCTTCTGGAAATTAACAGTAATTTAGTAATAGACATATGTAATCATTTAATAAAGTTATGAAATTGTGTCAGAGAGTAGCACAGCCAGACGTTAATTAAAATAGTGAAAACAGATTTTCTTTAGGTAATTATTGACAGTAGGGGAAAGAGCTAAGCTCTGTTACAGTTTGGTTGTAAGTGCTTAGGGTGTGTGTGGCGGGGTGCTCAGTAGAGTGAAAGTGTTAGTCTCAGTCCTGTGTGATTCTTTGCGACCCCCTGGGCAGTGGCCTGCCAGGCTCCTCTGTCCAGGGATTCTATAGGCAAGAATACTGGAATGGGTTGCCATTTCCTTCTCCAAGGGATCTTCCTGATGCACCGGCTCAGTGTAGTTGGTCAGTGTAAATGCACTTAGGCCACCTGTTTGTTAGCTGGCAGTTACCAAAGTTAGGATTCCATCCTGTCACAAAGATGGTCATAGAGGCCCTGTGCTTCCTGATGATTACATTTCAAAGGGGAAATTCCCTACCAGTTCAGTGGTTAGGACTCCATGCTTTTACTGCTAAGGGTATAGGTTTAATCCCTGGTCAGGGAAATAAGATCTCACAAGCCAAATGGTGCAGCCAAAAAGAAAAGCAAAACACAAAAAACATAACAAACCCAAAAAAACATTTCAAAAGAATAACACTCAGGTCCTTGAGAGAAAAACTTCTGAATTGTAAGAGATACTGATACATGTTCACAACTGTAAGCTGTTTTTAATAAGTACCTTAAAAAAAAGGAAGGTCAGAGGCCTATTGTTATGAGTTGCTAGAACAAATAATAAAATTTCCTGGCAGCATTTTAAGTTTTCTCAGTCATCCATTAAAAAAAAATACTTATTTATTTTTAATTGATTGATGATTGGCGTACAATATTGGTTTGATTTCTGTCATACATCAACTTGAATTAACCCTAGGTGTACATATGTCGCTTCCTTGAATCTCCCTCCTATCTCCCACCCATTTCCACCCCTCTAAGTTGTTACAGAGCCTCAGTTTGAGTTCCCTGAGTCATACAGCAAATTCTCATTGGTTATCTATTTACATATGTTAGTGTATATGCATCCATGCTGCTGCTGCTGCCGCTGCTAAGTCGCTTTAGTCGTGTCTGACTCTGTGTGACCCCATAGATGGCAGCCCACCGGGCTCCCCTGTCCCTGGGATTCTCCAGGCAAGAACACTGGAGTGGGTCGCCATTTCCTTCTCCAATGCATAAAAGTGAAAGTGAAGTCGCTCAGTCATGTCCAACTCTTAGTGACCCCATGGACTGCAGCCTACCAGGCTCCCCCATCCCTGGGATTCTCCAGGCAAGAACACTGGAGTGGGTTGCCATTTCCTTCTCCAGTGCATGAAAGTGAAAAGCGAAAGTGAAGTCTCTCAGTCATGTTCGACTCTTCCCGATCCCATGGACTGCAGCCTACCAGGCTCCTCCATCCATGGGATTGTCCAGGCAAGAGTACTGGAGTGGGATGTCATTGCCTTCTCCGATGCATCCATGCTACTCTTCCCATTTATCTCACCCTCTTCCTCTTCTCCCCTACCCTTGTCCATAAATCTGTTCTCTATGTCTGTGTCTCCATTGCGGCTCTGTGAACCAGTTTGTTAGTACCATCCATCTAGATTCCATATATATGTGTTAATACTATATATATATATTTCTTTCTGACTTACTTTGTATAATAGGCTCTAGGTTCATCCACCTCATTAGAACTGACTCAAATGTGTTCCTTTCTATGGCTAAGTAGTATTCCATTGTATATATGTACTGCAGCTTTATCCATTCATCTGTTGATACACCTCTAGGTTCAGGCGATCATTTTAATGAGAAGCTGGGATCATCCTAAGATATGGCTTTATGCTACTGTAAACCATGGTAAAGTTTGGTCACATGTTTTAGTGCAGGGTTTGGATGGAGTTATGTGCCATGAATAGGTACTATTATTCCTATTTTATGGGTGAAGAAACCTAAGCACAGAAAAAACTTAGTAACTCACACAGGTTCATTATAACTAATAAAGGGTAAAGCTGAGGTTTGAACTAGAACTTTGACCTCTAAACACTGTGTTATATTGTTTGAGGAGGCTGTGGGGACACAAAAATATGGTTTAATTTTTGTCATTAAAGAGCTCATAGTCCAGTGGAAGGGGACAAACAGAACAAATAGTGCAGTGTTAAAAATGTATATTCAGCTATCTCCTTATTTAATGATGACTCCAAAAACTTTCTTTCTAACCTTATTTCTTCTCCTTTTTCCACTTTATATTTTCACCTACCAGCCAGACATTGAAACTGTGTATCTCACCAGTAATTCAAACATATGATATCCTAAATCTGACTCATCACCTCCCCTTACTGACCTGCTCTTCCTGACCATCTTCTGACTTTGCAGTCAGAATTCGGAATGACATTACTATAGCCTCTCCGTCACTCACTCTGTCCTGTTAGTAAAGTCAAAGTGAAAGTGAAAGTAATAGTCACTCAGTCCTATCTCACTCTTTGTGACCCCATGGACCGTAGCCCACCAGACTCCTCTGTCTGTGGAATTCGCCAGACAAGAATACTGAAGTGGGTAGACATTCCCTTCTCCAGGGGATCTTCCTGACCCAGGGATTGAACCCAGGTCTCCTGCATTGCAGGAAGATTCTTTACTGTCTGAGCCACTAGTCCAAAGCTTCTCTTCCTCATATCTGAGTAGTCCTCACAGCTTATTGATTGTTTTGAACTTATCTTTTGCCCTCTCTCCTTATTTCCCTTTTCCTTCTTTCTACAGCCTTCACCCTAGATGAGACCAGCATTTCTACTTGTTAAACTGGATTATTGCAAGTCTTTTTGCCTCTCATTTCCCTATTGTGCTGTCCAGCTTGCCTATTTTACTGGCCTTACCTCCTGTCTCATGTACTACATGTATTATTTAAGCTGGATTACTGCTGTTTTTTCAATAGTTTCAACATTTTTATTCTGTATATAAAAACTAATAGAGTTTTGACTGTTTAAGAGCTGCTTTGAAATGATTTTTATTTAAGTTCATAAGTTTATTTTGTTTGCCAACTTTGAAGACTTTCAAGTGGGTGAAGAGTGGAATTGGTGGGTCAGTTAGCATTCTCTCTTCTAAAAAATTATGTCTGCTACTCAGTGTCTTTGCCAGACACATCCATTTCTGTTCTTTATTGCCTCGCTGGATCCCTTCCCTTCCGTATGACTGTGTATTCTTCTTGTCCTTTGATACTCATCTCAAGTCCCCTTCTGTTTTGAAGTTCTCCCAAACTTTCCCAGTTAACATCAATCTTATCTTTTTTGTCTCTAATTTATATCACTCTTAAAGAACATTAACACTGAATTACCTAAAGATATGTCATATTTTTTCATTGTTTAATATTTGTCTGTTTTCCTCACCTAACTTATAAACCTGTACTGAAAGCATAAACCATGTATTGTTTGCTGTAGAGTGCTGAGTCCTTAAGTAGACATGTGTGTATTCACTCATTGTTTGATTATCCCTTCAACAAACTTTTGTTGAGCACCTGCTGTGTGTTGGCATTTCTGCTCTCCTGGAGTTTACATCCTGATGGAGGAATTAAGCCAACAAATTAATCATCACAAATTTTGTTAAATTCCGTGAGCAAAATAAAATAGGCTTCTGTAATAAAGCATGATGCAGGGTGCTGATTTGGACAGTGTGAAGACCTTTTTGGGAAAGCACTCAGGAACTACTTACTGATTGACATATCTTTAAAAAAATGAAAACATAATTCTATGGTGTTCTTAAACCTGTTATTTTAAAAATTATAGATACCAAATATTTAACATACACAGTTTAAAAAAATAATAAACACATACACCACTACCTAGCTTAAATACTTTTAATACTTCTATGTGTCCTTTTCATATCGCAGTTCTCTCTTCTACCCTGAAATAACTTCTCTACTTTGTATTTATTATTTTCTTGCTTTTATGCTATATGTGTATTTCTAAACAACATATGGCTTACTTTTGAATTTTGAACTTTATATAATGGAATCATACTGTATATGCTACTGTGAATTTTTTCTTTCTTTTTTTTTTTCCTTTCCTAACATTGATGAGGGTGAAAGAGGAGAGTGAAAAAGCTGACTTAAAACTCAACATTCAAAAAACTAAGATCATGGCATCCAGTCCCTTCACTTCATGGCAAATAGATGGGAAAAAAGTGGAAACAGTGACAGATTTATTTTCTTGGACTCCAAAATCACTGCAGATGGTAACTGTAGCCATGAAATTAGAAGACACTTGCTCCTTGGAAGGAAAGCTCTGACCAGCCTAGACAGCATATTCAAAAGCAGAGACATCACTTTGCTGACAAAGTCCATATAGTCAAAGCTATGGTTTTTCCAGCAGTCATGTATGGATGTGAGAGTTGGAACACAAAGAAGGCTGAGTGCCAAAGAATTGATGGTTTTGGATTGTGATGCTGGAGAAGACTGTTTAGAGTTCTTTGGACAGCAAGGAGATTAAACCAGCTGAAGCTCCAGTACTTTGGCCACCTGATGGAAAGAGCTGACTTATTGGAAAAGAACCTGATGCTGGGAAAGATTGAGGGCAGGAAGAGAAGGGGCAGCAGAGGATGAGACAGTTGGATGGCATTACTGACTCAGTGGACATGAGTTTGAGCAAACTCCAGGAGAAAGTGAAGGACAGGGAAGCCTGGTGTGTTGCAGTCCATGAAGCTGCAAAGAGTAGGATACGACTTAGTAACTGAACAACAACAACAAGAACATGTGAGATTTGTCTGGCATATTTTGCCTATGACTTCATAAGTAAAGAGATCGGATATGGGAAAACAGCCCACTTAATAGCACTAAAGTACTGATTTGTTTTGTAGAACCTGCCAGGGATGCTGTTAGATGTTCTTGCTTCTTTGTTACCTTCTTAAATATTCCTTTGTTGTCCATGGATCTGTTTGTTCTCACTCTCTTTGTTGGTGAACAGTATAGTAGGCGTTTAAAAATTGTCACATAGAAACAATTATAAAGTATAAAATACATGAACAGTATTGTAACTATCCCTTTCTGACTCCTAAGTTTGACATTTTGTCCTTCCTTTTTTCCCCCAGTATTGTCATGAACAGCAACCACCAAAGTAATTACAAGCTCAGTAAAACTGAGAAGAAACTCTTAAGGAAACAAATTAAAGCCAGGCATACTTTGCTGAGACATGAAGGCATTGAGACAGTATCTTATGCTACTCAGGTAACCTAGAACTATTATTATAATTTGAATTTAAATGTATTGCCATGTTATTGTGTTCTAAGTAGCATTGTTAATAATTGCTCAGAGAAGAAGTTCCATCATGTGTTATAATCTGTTAAATGTATGTATATATATGATAGGACCTTCTAATTTTCTATTTTGGGACATAGCCTAATATAGTTTGAATTTCCATTGATTGTGTTGTTTGAACTAGAGGAAGCTGCAATTCTGCATTAATAACAATAACACTATACATCTATTTACAGTTTACAAAGCATACTTGTATTCATTATTATATTTAATTTCCTAGAAGTCATTATGAGATAGGTGAGAAAACTAAGGTTCAGAGAGGTTGTGATATGTCCACTGATATAAGGTGCTGAATTGAAATCTAAAGCTAGATCTTTTGTACCCTAATGCAATCTTCTTTCTTCTATTCCTAACTTCATCTCTATTATAAAGTATTTTGATTATACACTGTGAAACATTTTTTATTTATGAGATTTTATTTATAAAACCTTTTTATTATCTGATGGGCAATGATTAAATGATATATATGTATGCATTACACACACACACACACACACACACGCACACTTCTTCCTGGGCTATGAATGAGGAGAAGTTAGCTTAACTCTTAGCTTCTCCACTTATTTGTACATGAGCAGTACCCTTTGAGGGGGCTTCCCTGGTGGCTCAGAGGTTAAAGCATCTACCTGCAATGCAGGAGACCTGGGTTCGATCCCTGGGTCAGGAAGATCCCCTGGAGAAGGAAACGGCAACCCACTCCAGTATTCTTGCCTGGAGAATCCCATGGAAGGAGGAGCCTGGTGGGCTACAGTCCACGGTGGCGCAAAGAGTCTGACACGACTGAGTGACTTCACTTTCACTTTCAGTACCCTTTGACCTCAGCTTTCTTCATTTGTAAGGACATACTATTACATACCTTTTTATTCTGGGTTGTTAGATTCTAAAGAGAACATGTATATGATAGTACTTCCTAGTCATTAAAATACCATATGAGTATAAAGTATTCTTATGATAGTCTTTCTGATTGTAAAGATATAGGATAAGAAGAGTTAGGAAGCTTACTACTGAGGGCCAAAGACATAGAGTTTAGAAGGTGAAGCTGAGATCAAAACTTAGATCTCTTGATTCTCAGACTAATACTCTTCTGTTACTCTTGTTCTGTCTTCTGTGCTGCATCACAGTTTAGGAATGAGTGGAGGTTTAATATTAGCCCTACGTAGATTTTCTTACATATTAATAGCTTCAGGCTCACCCACCCGTGGTGTCCATGCAGTGTGCCTCACGCCTGGGTTCCTGTACTGTTCCCTCATGATCATGGGACTCCAGGTACTCCTGCTCCCGCTGCCTGTGCTGATGATGCTGGGTGGCTCGTGGGCTCCACAACCGATGAAATACAGTTTAATGTAATTAGGCAAGCTGCTTGTGGTGTGAGATGCATTCCTGTGGCCTGGTTCTGTAATGGACAGCAGGAGGGCCCAGATGGGGCTGATTAGAAATGTGCTTTGCAGATGCAAAATCCTTATCAAGCACTAAGCACTGAAGAAACAGTTGTAAGGCATCATCTAAAAACCAGCCTAGTGGAGGGCTTTTCCTTTCCTGAAGTAGACCTTCGATAAAAGCACATACACACACACACACAAATGAATAACTTCAGATAATTTGAACCAAATCCCACAAAAAAGGATGGAGTAGATAATAGATTAGAATTAATATATATGCACACACTCACTGCCAAGAGCCACTGAGGCTGTGAGGCTTTCAGAAGATTAATGACATACTCTATTTTCATCAATTCTCAAGCATAACTGGCTTTTTCCTTCCCTTACAGGGGTTGTGTAGAAAAGTAGTAAGAAAAGAAATGGGTTTCTTTGCTGCCTCTGAAACTTGTTTCTGGTTGAGATGAACTTTTCTTTTAGATCTTTAGAAGTTTTAACCTCATCTTCATGGCTCCTAAAGTGTCATTTTATTTGGACTTGATTATTTCTTCCTCCTCAGTATTTTTTTTCCTTTTTTTTTTTTTTTTAAATTTTACTTTACAGTACTGTATTGGTTTTGCCATACATTGACATGAATCCGCCACGGGTGTACATGAGTTCCCAATCCTGAACCCCCCTCCCACCTCCCACCCCATATCATCTCTCTGGATCATCCCCGTGCACCAGCCCCAAGCATCCTTTATCCTGTATCAAACATAGACTGGCGATTCGTTTCTTACATGATAGTATACATGTTTCAGTGCCATTCTCCCAAATCATCCCACCCTTTCCTTCTCCTTCAGAGTCCAAAAGTCTGTTCTATACATCTGTGTCTCTTTTGCTGTCTTGCATACAGTGTTATCATTACCATCTTTCTAAATTACATATATATGTGTTAGTATACTGTATTGGTGTTTTTCTTTCTGGCTTACTTCACTCTGTATAATCGGCCCCAGTTTCATCCATCTCATTAGAACTGGTTCAAATGTATTCTTTTTAATGGCTGAGTAATACTCCACTGTGTATATTTCAGTATTTTTAAAGGAAGAGAAAACATTTGTAGAAGGACTTCCAATTATGTTATATATCTAGAGAACAAATGCTCTTTTTACCATATGTCATAAATATAGATATCTTTGCAGACTTCCCAATGGTGATAGTGGTAAAGAACCCACCTTCTGGTGCAGGAGTCTTAAGAGATGTAGGTTTGATCCCTGGGTCAGGAAGATCCCTTAGAGGAGGGCATGGCAATCCAATCCAGTGATCTTGCCTAGAGAACCCGTGGACAGAGGAGCCTGGCAGGCTGTAGTCCCTAGGGTCGCACAGAGTCAGACACGACTAAAGCGACTTAGCACGCATACATGTAGGTATCTTTGTACAATGTTATAGTGATTGTTAGGTTTTTCTAGAGCCATGGTCCTCAACTTATCAGGACTGAAGATAACTTGAAAAAAATCTGAATTCTTTTCTTCATATTACTGGAAAAATTGCTTGATTGAACAACTGTTTATTAAAGTAAGCATTAATTGTATAGCCCACATGTAATAGTAAGTAAGTTCCTCCCTTACCTCCTGCATTGCACTTGTTTTTGTGTGGTTTGACTTTAGCATTGCCCACAAATTACTTGGAAAGCATCTTTGAGTACTGCTATTACTCCTCAGGTCACCTCTCACTGTCTTCGCCAATTCCTAGGTGGGATATGGATCCTTGTCAGTTACAGAACTGTTGTAGTTCCTTAGATTTGGGAATACTGGAAATATTTTTGTATTATGGCTACATATGACCAAAGCTATTCTGGTACTTTAGTTTATAATCTCACCGAATGAGGTCCAGGGTAAACCATCTGAGACTAAATTTTAAACCATATTTTCTAGTATTGTATTAGTATGTTTATTGTGTGTGTGTGTGTGTGTGTGTGTGTGTGTATACTTACATGTTCTTTCATCACTAAGTCCTGTTTGGCTCTTTTGAAACCCCATGGATGGTAGTTTGCCAGGCTCCTCTGTCCATGGGATTTCCCAGGCAAGAATACTGGAGTGGGTTGACATTTCCTTCTCCAGGGCACTTTCCCCACCCAGGGATCAAACCTCTTTCTCCTGCGCTGCAGGTGGATTCTTTACCATTGAGCCACCGTACATATAAACTATTGGCTGCCCCATAACAGAGCAAAGCTTTACTTATTATCCAATTTTATAATAATTTCTTTTACATTCTTTTAAAACAAGGTTCTAGATATGAACCTTCTCCTTTTATACATATGAAACTGATACATTATGTTCTAAACTCCAGCTTCATATAAATCAAGTGTTGTCAGACAGGTCAAATCTGTCTTCAGGTCAAATCTGACTTGTTAGCTAAGAATGAGTTTTACATTTTAAGGGTTGTTAAAAAATTATAACTAAATAGAGACTTATTAGATGCTGAAGAGATCAGGAAGAGATGGAAAGAACACATGGAGGAACTGTACAAAAAAGATCTTGATGAACTGGATAAGTATGATAGTGTGGTCAGTTACCCAGAGCCCAGAGCCAGATATTCTGGAGTGTGAAGTCAAGTGGGCCTTACTTAGGAAGCACTGCTGTTAAGAAAGCTAGTGGATGTGATGGAATTCTAGTAGCTGTTCAAAACCCCAAAGAATGATGCTATCACAGTGCTGCACTCAATGTATCAGCAAATCTGGAAGACCCAGCAGTGGCCACAGGACTGGTAAAGGTCAATCCTCATTCCAGTCCCCAAGAAGGGTAGTACTAAAGAATATTCAAACCATCAGACAACTGCACTCATCTCCCATGCTAGTAAGGTCATGCTTAAAATCTTGCACACTGGGCTTCAGCAATACGTGAACCAAGAACTTCCAGATGTCCAAGCTGGGTTTAGAAAGGGCAGAGTAACCAGAGATCAAATTGCCAGCACTCGTCTGATCATAGGGAAAGGAAGGGAATTCCAGAAAAACATCTATCTCTGTTTCATCAACTACACTAAAGCCTTTGACTGTGTGGATCATAACAAATTGTGGAAAGCTCTCAAAGAGATGGGAATACCAGACCCATTTAGCCTATCTCCTGAGAAAGCTTTCTGCATGTCATGAAGCAACAGTTAGAACCCTGTACAAAACAACTGATTGGTTCAAAATTAAGAAAAGAATATGACAGGGCTGTCTGCTGTCACCCTGTTTATTTAACCTGTATGCTGAGCACATTATGAGAAATGCCAGGCTGGATGAGTTATAAGCTGGAATCAAGATAGGCGGGAGAAACATCAACAATCTCAGTTATGCAGATGATACCACTCTAATGGCAAAAAGTGAAGAGGAACTAAAGAATCTCTTGATCAACCTCCTGATGAGGGTGAAGGAGGAGAGTGATTTAGCTTGCTTAAAACTAAATATTAATAAAACTAAGATCATGGCATCCTGCCCTATTGCTACAGGGCAAATAGAAGGGGGAAGGTGGAAGTAGTGACAGCTTTCCTTCTCTTGGGCTCTAAAATCACTGCAGATGGTAACTGCAGCCATGAAATCAGAAGATGATTGCTTCTTGGCGGGAAAATTATGACAAACCTAGATAGTGTGTTGAAAAGCAGACACATTACTCTGCCGACAAAAGGTCTGTATAGTCAAGGCTGTGGTCTCCCCAGTTGTCATGCAGGGTTGTGAGAGCTGGATTGTAAAGAAGGCAGAACATCAAAGAGTTGATGTCTTCGAACTGTGGTGCTGGAGAAGACTCCTGAAAGTCCCTTGGACAGCAGGGAGATCAAACCAGTTAATCTTAAGGGAAATCAACCCTGAGTACACTTTGGAAGAACTAATGCTGAAGCTGAAGCTCCAGTATTTTGGTCAACTGATGCAAACAGCTGACTCATTAGAAAAGTCCCTGATGCTGAGAAAAGATTGAGGGCAGAAGAAGAGGGTGTCAGAGAATGAGATGCTGGATGCCATCACCGATGCAATGGACATGAACTTGGGCAAACTTAAGGAGATGATGAGGGACAGGGAGGCCTGGCATGCTGCAGTCCCTGGGGTTGCAAAGAGTTGAACACAACTGGATGACTGAACAACAACAAAAAATAATTAATGGGACTATGTGACAGAGCCTTATATGATCTGTGAAACCTAGAATATTTCCTCTCTGGCATTTTTCAGAAAAGCTTTGCCAATATCTGGTGTAAATGATGAACCTGATGCGGGTAGGCCACTAGTTGTTTACTTTTGTTATGCTTCAGAATTTAAAGATCTTAACATGGTGAAGAATGTTTTTAAGTACAGAGACTATAAGGCTTCAAGCATTAGGATAAAAATAGGAGACCTCTTCCCCACCAAATTCCTTGAGTAAAGTTGAGCAGGATTGCAAATGACAAGGAAATAAGCATGATATTTTCAAAGAAAAAAAATTTAATTGCAAAATGACTGGATAATCCAGACACAGGAAACTTTTCCTATTTCATATTCAATAGAACTTGTAATTGTTTTTTTTTTTCTTCTTTGAGCCAGTACCTTTACCTTTAGTTTTTAGTAAACATTGTATAATGGTTATATCAAAAAGTATAGATTCTGGAAACTGACAGAAGTAAATTTTAAACTCAACCCCAACTAATTACTACCTTAACCTCATTTTCTGATTTTTAGTTTCTTACCATATGAAGTGGGACTAATATTACCCACTTTGTAGGATTATTGTGAGGGCTTCTTGGGTTGTGCTAGTGATGAATCTACCTGCCAATGAAGGAGTTTCAGGGATGCAGGTTCAATCCCTTGGTTGGGAAGATCCCCTGGAGTAGGAAATGGCAAACTGCTCCTCTGTTCTTGCCTAGAAAACTCCATGGGCAGAAGAGCTTGGTGGGCTACAGTCTGTGGGGCCATAAGGTGTTGGACGTGACTCAGCACACAAAGGATTGTTGTGAAGATTGTTTTACTGAAGATTGAGTATAAAATCATATAGCACAGTGTCTAGCCAAAAAGCAAGATTTATGTAAATGCTTGTTTTTCTCCTCTCTACCTGTTCTTTCTGTTTCATTATGTTAAATTTATGAACAGTGAAAATTAACTTTTAATTTGTGTTTATGGTCACTAAAAGGCTATTTAAAAATCAGTATCATTTGCAATATTTTGTTTTAAAATGTTATTTAAAAATAACAGATTGATATCAACTGCTCATGTTACTTTCTTTTTTTTGTCTTTTTAGAGTCTGATTGTTGCCAATGGTGGTTTGGGTAATCAAGTGAGTAGGAACCAACTGCTCCCAGTTTTAGAGAAATGTGGATTGGTGGATGCTCTCTTAATGCCACCTAATAAACCCTACTCATGTGTAAGATACAAAACTGTAGAAGAATCCAAGAAAGCCTATGATACGCTCAATGGCAAAGAAATAGTGGATGATTTAGGACAAAAGATCATCCTGTACTTGAATTTTGTGGAAAAAGGTATGTCATACAGGTATCTTTTTAAAAATGGTTTTTGCTTTTGTGTGAGTTTTCATATCTAAGTCAAAAGTTTCAGTTGTAGACTTTTGGACATCCCATTTGGGGCTTAAGCAATCTCTCCCCCCTTTTTCTTTATAACATTCTTTAAATGCCTAGTATTGTATAAGCATGGGACTAGTAGTTGAAGGGAGATAATTTAGATATAGCTTATTATTTCTGAGGAGCTGGTCCCACCAAACTAATAATATCTTTATTATATATGTTATTTATCTTGGAACCCTGCTGTCTAATTGTGTTTTTCAGTATTTATTGTTAAGGGTTCAGATTTATTTTACAGTGTCTACCTAGAAGCTTTCAATTAATCACTTAGGAATTAATTGTGATCCAAATGATTGTGTGCCAAGGTTCACAATTATGGAGGAACAGCTTTAGCCACCAAAGATGCGTGAAGCTTTATAGCGGTGATAGTCAGTTGAACTTTCTGTGTTGGTAGAAATATGTTCATATTTTATATCTGTGTTGTCGAGCATGATTCTGTGGATTTTAAAATTTGATTTTATTTAAATAAATTCAATTAACTAATTTAAATAAAAGTTTGACAGACTGATTTACCAAATTGCTATAGGGGTTATTCCACCTTTTCACCACTGACCCATGGAAATGAAGTATATTGAGATGAACTTTAATGTTTAAACATCTCATCTCCTGCTAGTATATTCATTTGGTACCTGTTTAGGCAGTTAAACCGTTTTGTCTAGATATGATGTGGGTAAGTAAGTGAGTGTATATCAAAATTATGTTTTTTAAAATAAGACTCAAAGGAAACTTTAAATAACTCCATTAAAGATATGTTTTATAAGTTATGATTCTCAGTGTCTATATGTACTTAATTTTAAATCTGACATAAGCTTTCAGATTTTGCAAAGCAGATTGTTTTCATATTTTGTTTTTGTGGTCAGTTTTTTAAAAATTATGTGGTTTAAGAATAAATCTTAATCAGAGAATATTATCATTGGGTTTTCCTCCAGCATGTTGAACAATGTAAGAAATTGCATGAAATGAATTTTGGAATGATTTTTATTTGAAATCCTTTATTAGATCCAGAGGTTTTCTTTTTTTTTTTAATTGAAGTATAGTTGACTTACATTGTTGTGTTAGTTTCTGGTATATAGCGAGGTGATTCAGTTATATATATATGTGATATATTTTACACTATGGTTTACTATGGGATACTGAATATAGTTTCCTGTGCTACACAGTAGGACCTTGTTGTTTATCCATTTTATATGCAGTAGCTTGCATCTGGTAACCCCACCAAACTCACAAACCATGCCTCTCCTACTTCCCTGCCCTTGGCAAGCAACCAAAAATCTGCTCTCTATATCTGTAAGTCTGTTTCTGTTTTGTAAATAAGATCATATGTGTCATATTTTAGATTCCATATAGAAGAGATATCATATGGTATTTGTCTCTCTCTTTCTCACTTACCTTAGAATGATAATCTCTGTTTCAATCCATGTTGCTACAGATGGCATTCTTTCATTTTTTATGGCTGAGTAGTATTCCGTTGTGTGTGTGTGTGTGTGTGTGTGTGTGTGTGTGTGTGTGTGTACACATACATCTTTATCCATTCATCTGTCGATGGGCATTTATGTTTCTTCCATGTTGTAAATAATGCTACTGGGAACATTGGTGTGTATGTGTATCTTTTTGAATTATAGTTTTGTCCAGATGTATGCCCAGGAGTGGAATTGCTGGGACATATAGCTACTCTAGATTTTTGAGAAACCAACATACTGTTATTTCACATTTTTCTATTACTTGACCATAGAAGCAAAAATGAATATTTAAATTTTATATTAAGTATTTAGAATCTGGTTTGTTTATGGAGGGGCATACTGTAGATATGAGAAACCTTTCTTAGATTTAAAAAGTGGCCTGATTGTGTTCAAACAAAATACTTAAGTAAATACTGTTGTATTTGCTGTTGGTAATTGCAGTGGATAAAATGTACCATGACTTTTATCTTAGCCTTGATTTTTATATTTTTAATATGTTGTGTGCTGGGCTCCCTTTGGCAGCACACATACTGATATGTTATATGCCTCTCAACATTATTATTTCTAAAACTGAGGCTTAGAATGTTGACTAAAAAAAAACCAGTCATAACCTAGAAATTAACAGTTATGTTTTATTTTCTGGGAATGTTTAGGACTTCAAGCCCAGGAGACAGCATCTCAAGTAGTCCTGAGAAACTGCTTTGAGGCAGTGGGGGAAGCAGTCAAGTTATGTAGGAGTTTGCAATACAGTGGGGCAGGTAGTCTGAATGTCAAAGATTACTGTTAATTAGGGAAAATCATATATCTTTCAAGTTAAGGAATTTAATACTTTTCTAAGTTTAGAAAGATGCAAGCATCTGGGTATATTGAAATAATTTCTTCCATGTGTACCTCACTTGTGTGGGGCCAGAATCCTGTTTCTTGACTTAAAAAAAAAATTAACTTTTAATTGAAGGATATTACTTTACAGTATTGTGATGGTTTTTGGCATACATCGACATGAGTCAGCTACAGGTACACATGTGTCCACCCATCCTGAACCCCGCACCCATCTCCCTCCTCACCCCATCTCTCTGGGTTGTCCCAGAGCACTGACTTTGGGTGTCCTGCTCCATGCATTGAACTTGCATGGTCATCTATTTTACATATGGTAATATACATGTTTCAGTGCTATTCTCTCAAATTATCCCACTTTCGCCTTCTCCCACAGAGTCCAAAAGTCTGTTGTTTACATCTGTGTCTGTTTTGTTGCCTTGCATATAGGATCGTCATTACCATCTTTGTAAATTCCATATATATGTGTTGTTATACTGAATTGGTGTTTCTCTTTCTCACTTACTTCACTCTGTATGATAGATTCCAGTTTATCCACCTCATTAGAACTGACTCAAATGTCTTCCCTTTTATAGTTGCATATTATTGCATTGTGTATATGTACCACAATTTCCTTAACCATGCATCTGCCAATGGACACCTTGGTTGCTTTCATGTCCTACCTATTGTAAACAGGGCTGCAGTGAACATTGGGGTACATGTGTCTCTTTCAAATCTGGTTTCCTTGGTGTGTATGCCCAGCACATACACAACTGGGCATACACAGTTCTATTTGCAGTCTTATAGGGAATCTCAATATGGTTCTCCATAGTGGCTGTACCAGTATGCATTCCCACTAACAGTGTAAAAGGGTTCCCTTTATTCCACACCCTCTCCAACATTTACTGTTTGTAGACATTTTGATGGTGGTCATTCTGACTGGCATGAGATGATACCTCATCATGGTTTTGATTTGCATTTTTCTAATAATGAGTGATGTTGAGCATCCTTTCCCATGTTTATCAGCCATCTGTATGTCTTCTTTGGAGAAATGTCTGTTTAGTTCTTTGGCCATTTTTTGGTTGGGTTATTTGTTTTTCTGGTATTGAGTTGCATGGGCTGCTTGTATATTTTGGAGATTAATTCTTTGTCAGTTGTTTCATTTGCTGTTATTTTCTTTCATTCTGAAGACTGCCTTTTCACATTGCTTATAGTTTCCTTCATTTGCAAAAGCTTTTAAGTTTAGTTAGGTTCCATTTGTTTATGTTTGTTTTTATTTCCATTACTCTGGGAGGTGGGACATAGAGGATCTTCTTGTGGTTTAAGTGTTCTGTCTATATTTTCCTCTAAAAGTTTTATAGTTTCTGGTGTTACATTTAGATCTTTAATCCATTTTGAAGTTAATTTTGTGTATGGTGTTAGAAAGTGTTCTAGTTTCATTCTTTTACACATGGTTGACCAGTTTCCCCAGCACCACTTGCTAGAGAGACGACTGTCTTTTCTCAATTGTATGTTTTTGCCTCCTTTGTCAAAAATATAAGGTGTCCAGGAGTGCATGGATGTATCTCTGGGCTTTCTGTTTTGTTCCATTGATCTATATTTCTGTCTTTGTGCCAATACCATACTGTGTTGATGATTGTAGCTTTGTAATATAGTCTGAATTCAGGCAGGTTGATTCCTCCAGTTCCATTCTTCTTTCTCAAGATTGCTTTGGCTGTTTGAGGTTTTTTGTGTTTCCATACAAATTGTGAAATTATTTGTTCTAGTTCTGTTGAAAATACCATTGGTAGCTTTATAGGAATTGCATTGAATCTATAGGTTGCTTTGGGTAGTGTACTCATTTTCTCTACACTGATTCTTCCAATCCACAAACATGGTATATTTCTCCATCTATTTGTGTCATCTTTGATTTCTTTCATCATTGTTTTATAGTTTTCTATATATAGGTCTTTTGTTTCTTTAGGTAAATTTATTCCTAAATATTTTATTCTTTTCATTGCAAAGGTGAATGGGATTGTTTCCTTAATTTCTCTTTCTGTTTTTTCATTGTTAGTGTATAGGAATTCAAGTGATATCCATGTATTAATTTTATATCCTTCAACTTTACTATATTAATTGATTAGCTCTAGTAATTTTCCAGTGGTATCTTTAGGGTTTTCTTTATAGAGGATCATGTCATCTGCAAACAGTGAAAGTTTTACTTCTTTTCCAATTTGGATTCCTTTTATTTCTTCTTCTCTGATTGCTGTGGTTAGGCCTTCCAAAACTATGTTGAAAAGTAGCTGTGAGAGTTGGCACCCATTTTTCCTCATTTTAGAGAAAATCCTTTGTTTTTCACCATTGAGGATAATGTTCACTGTGGGTTTGTTGTATGTGGCTTTCATTATGTTGAGGTATGTTCCTTCTATTCCTGCTTTCTGGACAGTTTTTTTTTTTTTAAATTAATAAATGGGTTTCTCTGCATCTGTTGAAATAATCATATGGTTTTTATCTTTCATTTTGTTAATGTGGTATATCACATTGATTGATTTGTGAATATTGAAGAATCCTTGCATCCCTGGAACAAAGCCCACTTGGTCATGATGTATGATCTTTTTAATATGCTGGTGGAATCTGTTTGGTAGAGTTTTGTTGAGGATTTTGCATCTATGTTCATCAGTGATATTGGCTTGGAGTTTTCCTCTTTTTTTTTTTTTGTGGCATCTTTGTCTGGTTTTGGTATTAGGGTAATGGTGGCCTCATAGAATGAGTTTGGGAGTTTACCTTCCTCTGCAATATTCTGGAAGAGTTTGAGTAGGATAGGTGTTAGCTCTTTACATTTTTGGTAGAATTCACCTGTGAAGCCATCTGATCCTGGGCTTTTGTTTGTTGGAAGATTGTTGATTACAGTTTCTATTTCCGTGCTCATAATTGGTCTGTTCAGATTTTCTATTTCTTCCTGGTTCAGTTTTGGAAGGTTATACTTTTCTAAGAATTTTTCCATTTCTTCCAAGTTGTCCATTTTATTCACAAATAGTTGATCATAGTAGTCTCTTATGATCGCTTGTATTTCTGTATTGTCTGTTGTGATATCTCCATTTTTATTTCTAATTTTGTTGATTTGATTCTTCTTCCTTTTTTCATTGATGAGTCTGTCTAACGGTTTGTCCATTTTGTCTATTTATTGGTTGTTGTTCTTTTCCAGTTGCTTATATGTAAAGTTAGGTTGCTTATTTGATGTTTTTCTTGTTTCTTGAGGTAGGCTTGTATTGCTATGAACCTCCCTCTTAGCATTGCTTTTATTGAATCCCATAGGTTTTGGACTGTTGTGTTTTCATTATCATTTGTTTCTATGCATATTTTGATTTCCTTTTTGACTTCTTCCATTACTGTTGGTTATTCAGAAGCATGTTGTTTAGCTTCTTTATGTTTGTGTTTTTTATAGTTTTTTTTTTTCTATAGTTATCTAATGTTACTGCATTGTGATCAGAAAAGATGCTTGAAACATTTCAAGTTTTTAAAATTTACCAAGGCTAGATTTTAGGCCTAGGATATGATCTATCCTGGAGAATGTTCCGTGTGCACTTGAGAAAAAGGCAAAATCCATTGTTTTGGGGTGAAATGCCCTATAGATATCAGTTAGGTCTAACTGGTCCATTGCATAGTTTGAAGCTTGTGTTTCTTTGCTAATTTTTTGTTTGGCTGATATATCCATAGGTGTAAGTGGGGTATTAAATTCCCCCACTATTATTGTGTTACTGTTAATTTCTCCTTTCATACTTGTTAGCATTTGCCTTACATTATTCAGGTGCTCCTATGTTCAGTGCATATATATTTATAATTGTTACATCTTTTTCTTGGATTGGTCTCTTGATCATTATGTAGTGTTCTTTTTTGTCTCTTATCATGGTTTTTATTTCAAAGTCTTTTTTATCTAATATGAGTATTGCTACTCCTGCTTTCTTTTGGTCTCCATTTGCATGAAATATCATCTTCCAGCCTCTCACTTTCAATCTGTATGTGTCCCTAGGTTTGATGTGGGTCTTTTGTAGACAGCACATATAGAGGTTTTGTTTTTTTATCCATTTGGCCAGTCTTTGTCTCTTGGTTGGAGCATTTAACCCATTTACGTATAAGGTAAATTATTGATAAATGTGATCCTGTTACCATTTACTTTGTTATTTGGGGTTCGTTTTTATAAACCTTCTCTGTGTTTTCTGTCTAGAGAAGATTCTTTAGCATTTGTTGAAGACCTGGTTTGGTGGTGCTGAATTGTCTCAGCTTTTGCTTGTCTGTAAAGCTTTTGAATTCTCCTTCATATCTGAATGAGATCCTTGCTGGGTAGAGTAATCTTGGTTGTAGGTTCTTCTCTTTCATCACTTCAAGTATGCCCTGCCATTCCATTCTAACCAGAAGAGTTTCCTTTGAAAGATCAGCTGTTATCCTTATGGGGATCCCCTTGTGTATGATTTATTGCTTTTCCCTTGCTGCTTTTAATATTTGCTCTTTGTGTATAATTTTTGTTAGTTTGATTAATATGTGTCTTGGGGTGTTTTGCCTTGGGTTCATCCTGTTTGGGATTCTTTGGGTTTCTTGGCTGTTTCCTCCCCCATTTTAGGGAAGTTTTCAACCATTATTTCCTCAAGTATTTTCTCATGCCCTTTCTTTTTGTCTTCTTCTGGAATATGTATGATTTAGCTGTTGGGGCGTTTAACATTGTCCCAGTGGTCTCTGAGGTTGTCCTCATTTCTTTTTATTTTTCTCTCTATTCCTAATTTATTTCCACCATTCTATCTTCCACCTCACTTTTCCTCTCTTCTGTCTCAGTTATTCTACTGTTGGTTTCCTCCAGAGTGTTTTTAATCTTAGTTATTGTGTTGTTCATTATTGATTGACTCTTCTTTGTTTCTCCTAGCTCCTTGTTAAACATTCCTTGCATCTTCTCGATCCTTGTCTCTAGTCTATTTATCTTTAACTCCATTTCGTTTACAAAATTTTGGATCATCTTTACTATAATTATTCTGAATTCTTTTTCAGATAGATTCCCTGTTTACGTCTTTTATGTTTGGTTTGGTGGGGTTTTATCATGTTTCTTCACCTGCTGGAGATTTCTGTGTTTTCATTTTGCTTAGCTTGCTGTGTTTGGGGTGCCCTTTCTGCAGTCTGGAAGATTGTGGTTCCTCTTAATTGTGGAGTCTGCTCACTGTGGGTGAGGTTGGACCAGTAGCTTGTCAAGGTTTCTTGGGTGGGAGAACCTGTGTCTGTATTCTGGTGGTTGGAGCTGGATCTCTTCTCTCCAGAGTACAATGAGATGTTCAGTAGTAGTTTTGGGTTGTCTATGGGTTTGGTATGGCTTCAGGCCACCCATCTTTTAATGTTCAGGGTTGTGTTCCTGTTTTGCTGGAGAATTAGTGTGGTGTCTTGAACTGAAACTTGCTGGCTTTTGGTGGAGCTTGGTTTCAGTGTAGGTATGGAGTCTTTTGGGTGGGCTCTTGTCTATTAATGTTCCCTGAGTCAGGAATTCTCTGATGTTCTAAAGTTTTGGAGTTGAGCCTCCTGCCTCTGGGTTTCTTTCCCAGTCTTACTGTAGCCTCACGACTTCTCCATCCATACAGCATAGAAGATAAAACCCCCAGGTTAATGGTGAAACAACTCTGAACAGCCAGAAACCCACAGAAAATTTCACAGAGTTGTAGAGAGAAGAGAAGAGGGAGGAGGGAGACAGAGGTAACCAGGAGGAGAAAAGGGGAGAGACAAAAGTGGAGAGAGCAGTCAAGCCAGTAATAAAGTCCCTAAGTCCTCTCCACAGCCAGGAATACCCAGAGAAATTCATAGTTATATAGAGAAGAGAAGAAGGAGGAGGGCGATAGAGGTGACCAGGAGGAGAAAAAGGAATAGTCAAAAGGGGAGAGAGCTGTCAAGCCAGTAGTTAAATCCTTAAGTGCTCTCCACAGCCAGGGACACCCAGAGTGATTCACAGGGTTGTATAGAGAAGGAGGAGGGTGATAGAGGTGACCAGGAGGAGAAAAGTGAGAGTCAAAAGGGGAGAGAGCTATCAAGCCAGTAATCAAATGCCTAAGTGAAAATGGATATTGAAGATTAGACTCTTAAAGACAGAAAATTAATAATAAATATCAAAAAGCAAAGATTAAAAACTTAGATTAGAGGTTAAACTCCCAAAGATCCAGTATAGAAAATACAAAATTGATCACAAAAATTAAGATATGTATGGAATTTGTTTAAAAAAAAAACTAGTTTCTTTCTTTCTTTTTTTTTTTAGAAAGGTGACAGTAGGCTATAAAAATGAAAGTTAAAGGAGTAATAAAGAATTCAAATTTTCCAAAATTGAAAAGTGATAATAGTAAAAATATATGTAGGGATTTCTGTGGAGCTGTTGTGGGCAATGTGGGTTCAGTTCTGTGTCAGATTGTCCCTTGGTCTGGCTTGTACTTGTCCTCAAGGTCTGTAGCTGCCCCCAAAATAGATAGTATCATCATTAACTTTAGGGCTTTAATTTGTTGCACCTGTCACTTCCAGGGTTGCTGCCCCTTCTTTGTTTATTTTGGCTTCCTCTGTTTGCAAGTCTCTTCAGTGTCTTAATTTCTGCCCTGACGTGAGGGGGTGAAGATGGACACTTATTTTATCTCACTTGTTCAGTTGTGCTGTGGAGAGGGAGGAACATTGCAAACAAATACTGCTGGCACGTGTGGGCAATGCTCACATTGGAGGGACCATCTTGGGTTTGCCACAGCCCAAGGTGCTGTCTACTTTCCGGGTCCACACTGCTCAGGCTCCAGGGTGCTCCGTGAGGGTCCTGTCCCAAGTGGACCCTGTGTTTTGTGCACTTCCCAAGTCTAAGCCTCTCAGGTTCTTGGGTGCCCCACAAGGGCACAGGCCCAGATGGGCTGTCTGTTTAGTGCTCATCCCAGGTCCAAGCTGCTCAGGTGACCAGTGCTTGGCGAGCCCACTGTCCCAGGTGGGCCATGCATCTTAACCAACTCCCTGGTCCCTGCTGCTTGGTTTCCTGTGTGTGCTATGAGGGCCTAGTCCCAGGTGTCCCTTGTGTCTCCTCTGGGAAGCTGATCTCAGGCTGTGACACTCCTGGTGGATGTGAATCTTCCAGGATCCCAGGAAGACATGGTTAGCTGGCAGCCTGTTTACAGCTAGGTGGAAGATGCAGTCTCTTGTGCCAACATTGCAGGGCCCCTTGCCTTGTGACTCTGGCTGTCGCACACCTGCCTCTCTGCCTCCGGGGAAGGAGGGCCCTAAATAGCAGCTAGCTTCCTCTCCTTTGGTATTTGCTAGGATGCAGATGCAGTCTTTTGTTCTGTGAAGGCACCAGGTGTTACCACGTGTCATTAGAGCCTTTTGTAGGAAATGTCCTTTTTTTTCCCCATCTCTCTGGCGATCCCATAGTTTGGGTTGCTATGTCATATTAGCCTACTCAGATTGTTCACAGGTCATCCAAGCCTGATATCTATCCTAAGGACCGATGATCCAGCCTGTGCCCCTCCCTGCCCAGCCCCCACTTGCTAGTGGCAGATGCGAGTATCTCAGCCACTTCTCTGCTGGTAGTTGTGGTTAAGTGTGTATTCTGTGGTTTTTTTTTTTTTTTCCCAGTTATGCTCCAGCTGAGACTCCACAGCTCCCCACTGACACACCTGTGAGAGTGTTTCCTATTGTGTGGAAGCTTTTCCTTCTTCACGACTCCCTCCCTGGGACAGGTCTCCATTTCTAAATCTTTTGTTTCTGTTTTCATCTTTTATCTTTTGTCCTACCTCTTTTTGAAGACATTGGGCTACCTTTATGGGTGTCTGGTGTCCTTTGCCAGTATTGAGATGTTGTTTTGTGGAAATTTCTCCATATTCAAATGATCTTTTGATGAATTTGTTGGGGAGAAAGTGGTCTTCCCATCCTGTTCCTCTGCCATCTTGGAACCACCCCCTGTTTCTTGATTTTATTATATCCTTAGTTCTTCATTCTCCATAGGGAGTGGTGACAGCTGACAGTTGCTGAATTAAAGGCATTATCCTCTCTTTTGGGTGCCCTCTGGGCTCAGCAATTTATGTTTGCAGGCCTAAAATCAGTGATGGTTGTTACATCCTTGATTACTAATATGGCAGGAAATATTCCATTTTACAGTCCCTGCCCATGGTCGGAAATTTGACCAATATTTGAGAGACATTTCATGACCATTTTTTGTCGTGTGGTACTTGGCAGATCATCCTAGATTGGACCAAAGTTCTTTCTTGTTGATATGTCACTTCTGGTAATTTCCAGATTAGACTCATTGACAGATAACAAAAGATTCTCTGGATCCTCTATCTTTTAACCTATTAGGATCCATGAGATATTTTACCTTGCCTGCTTCCTCCCACACCTAGAATCACACTATCACAATTACTGATGGCATATAGAACTACATTTTTGACCAGTTGCTTGAAGTTATGTAGTCATCATTATATTTGTTGCATGCCTGGTTACATACTGAAAGAGACAAAAATCTTATGTAATGTAGCTAGTAACATTGACAAAGTCATAGTGTAGCAGAGAGATAAAGGTATAAACAATTTGGAAACAGAGAACAAGTTAAAGAACAAATTATTAGTATAACTAGTTGTGATCAAGTTGCAATAACCATCAAGTCCATAAGAAGGCCAGCTGGAGAAGCCAAATCTTGGCAAGGTCGACTAAGCATCTTCACTTTCACTTTTCACTTTTCATGCATTGGAGAAGGAAATGGCAACCCACTCCAGTGTTCTTGCTTGGAAAATCCCAGGGATGGGGGAGCCTGGTGGGCTGCCATCTATAGGGTTGCACAGAGTTGGACGTGACTGAAGTGACTTCACAGCAGCAGCAGCAGGCAGAGAGAAAAATGTAAATGTTTTATCTTTGTTTACAAAGGCATTCTTTATCAACATTTTGTAGGTCACAGCATAAAAAAAAGTTTACTGGAAAACAGATTGAAGTTAGTATGTTCTGAAGTCAGTTATAAATCACATTTATCAGTTCAATCTATATGAAGTAAGCAGATTTTCCATTATAGTTTGTAATTTGTTATGCAATTAAGTAGCATTAAGCCTATCAGAAACACATTTGTTTAAAAATTCTTTCTGTGTCCTCTTGAAAATCTTTATTATGTAAAAGCAGTGCAAAATTATGATAGTCTGTAAAGGACAAAACTTAAAATAGCATGGTTATAGAGTTGAGTACAATGTAATTAGGAAACTTGGATATTTCTGCAACATGTAACATGTTAGTATAATCACTATAGTTATGACTGATAACATTATATCAGGACATACCAGATGTTAGGGATGTCATATAAATTTTGAAATATCTGTATTAATGATATTTATCCATACATTACAACCTAAAGTTCACATTCAATCACTTGACAATGTTTTTGAGTAGGGGCTTCTCTGGTGGCTCAGATAGTAAAGAATCTGCGTAAAATGTGGGAGACCTGGGTTCAATCCCTGGGTTGGGAAGATAAAAATACTAAATAGACTTAGTTTAATATTCATCTCTGAGATGTCTCAAAGACTCTTCTTCAAAGCATCCATCCCAGTTAGCTGGAGACTAAAAGAGCTTTAGTTAGATTTTGATATTTGGGAAGTTTGTTAGAAATATAAAGATTTTAAAGCACAACAGGATCATAGGTCACTGAAACGATACCTATTCATTTAACCAAAGTCACAAAAACTATTAAAAGAAAATAAATATAGATTGTTTAAGGGCGCAGAAACTCACACAATCTATTATAAAAGGAGCACTTTTAACAAGTTAAATTCCAGTCCTATACTAGCTCACTTGAAGTCTATTTACTCAACAACTTCAATCTAAATTTGGTTAATCCTGACTGTGTACAGAACTTTTTCTTCAGGGTTTGTTTCCACAATCTCTGATCACTTTCTGTATCCATCCTGTGTCTCATTTTCCACCCACATAAAATTAACCAGCTCATACTTTTTTTTCAATAAAATGTAATTCCATTTCTCATACCTTTTTAATGAAATCATACATTCTACTTCTTATTGTGTACTGAAATGTTACTGTGTTATTCACTTTAACTACGTGTTTAAATTAGAATCCTCAACTCTTAAAGCCTTGATTTTTAGTAAAGCTAACAAACAATTGATGAAAGTGAAAGAGGAGAGTGAAAAAGTTGGCTTAAAGCTCAACATTCAGAAAACAAAGATCATGGGAAGTCCACCACTTCATGGGAAATAAATGGGGAAACAGTGGAAACAGTGTCAGACTTTATTTTTGGAGGGTCCAAAATCACTGCAGATGGTGACTGCAGCCATGAAATTAAAAGACGCTTACTCCTTGGAAGAAAAGTTATGACCAACCTAGATAGCATATTCAAAAGGAGAGACATTACGTTGCTGCCTAAGGTCCATCTAGTCAAGGCTATGGTTTTTCCAGTGGTCATGTATGGATGTGAGAGTCGGACTGTGAAGAAGGCTGAGCACTGAAGAATTGATGCGTTTGAACTGTGGTGTTGGAGAAGACTCTTGAGAGTCCCTTGGACTGCAAGGAGATCCAACCCATCCATTCTGAAAGAGATCAACCCTGGGATTTCTTTGGAAGGAATGATGCTAAAGCTGAAACTCCAGTACTTTGGCCACCTCATGTGAAGAGTTGACTCATTGGAAAAACCTGATGCTGGGAGGGGTTGGGGGCAGGAGGAGAAGGGGACGACAGAAAATGAGATGGCTGGATGGCATCACTGACTCGATGGATGTGAGTCTGAGTGAACTCCGGGAGTTGGTGATGGACAGGGAGGCCTGGCGTGCTGCGATTCATGGGGTCGCAAAGAGTCAGACACGACTGAGCGACTGAACTGAACTGAACAAGCAATTATGAACCGTCTTCAAATTGAAAGTGAAAGTGGCTCTGTCGTGTCAGACTCTTTTTGACCCCATGTACTATACGGTCCATGGAATTCTCCAGGCCAGAATACTGGAGTAGGTAGCCTTTCCCTTCTCTAGGGGATCTTCCCAACCCAAGGATTGAACCCAGGTCCCCATTGCCGGCAGATGCTTTACCAGCTGAGCCACAAGGGAAGCCCAAGAACACTGGAGTGGGTAGCCTATCCCTTCTCCAGCAGATCTTCCCAACGCAGGAATTGAACCAGGGTCTCCTGCACTGCAGGCAGATTCTTTACCAACTGAGCTATCAGGGAAGCATTTTATAAATTGGTGAGCATAAACACCAGTGATAATTTTTAAAAACATTTGTTTTCTCATAGAGAACATCTCAGGTGATATGAAACATTTTCAACAATATTTCCAACTGCCTTTAGTTTTTCTATTTAGTAATTGATGTCTCAGTATCTTTTTAGCTATTTAATAAACTTTCGTCACTTAAATTAACACAGTTGTAGAACTTTAAGTTACCAGATATCTGGAAAGATCATTTTAAGTGGATATTTCTAAAATATAATTACTGTAAATTTTTTATACCAAAGTTCTTATTTCATTTACTTTTACTTTAAAGTTATTTCATGTCAAGTTATTTTTCTTGCAAGAGATCTAGTAAGGTCTTATTTATTAAACCTAGGTTAGGTACAATAATCTTAACATGTCTTAATTAGATCAACAATCTTAAACATCAATATCAGATATCAACCTGATAGTGAATATTTCCCAGTTCACATGAACCTGAAAGTCATCCTTGCCATTTTAAATATAAGTGCTTTTTATTAAAATTAAGTAGAACTCTTTATAAACTTAATTTTGATAGTACTTTCTAGAAGTAGAGATATCTCATATGTATAATGTGTACACAGACATAAACGGGCAAACTAGAGATCTCATGGCTTTACTAAAAGCTTAGATATGAACCACACGTAACAATATAAACTTACTAGTTTACAAACAGAATACATTAAGATTGCTTGCTCAGATGACTAAGGCTTGTTATCTGTAAGTTTGGCTAAGGGAGCATTTCCAGTGATTTGAATTTTAAAACTGCCATTTTTTTCCCCTTTGTTTTAGGTTTTGTGTGCCTGAGTTAATTGGGCTCAGTCTCAGGTCCTCATGGCCTGTATTCACATTCTGGTTTTAGAGATTTGGAAGAGAAAGACAGTTGTTTTTAGCTCCACGAAGAACAGTTCTGTCACCTAAAGTTATTGAAATCAGTGACAAGATTTTAACTGGACTGAAATGTATTTTTCAAAGTTCTGTGTTCTATAATTTCAGAATTTAATTTATCATGCCCTTAAAGGTTTGTATAAAACATTCAGCAAAGACTGTTCTGAGTTTATGAGTTAAACCAAAGCAAAATCACTAGTTTTATTTTTATTACCCTTTGCATGTTAGTTCCCAGTTTTTGCTTATTTGTGTGGCTCAGGTAACTGCTGGTTAGTACAGTTAGTCAGTGGCACCCCAATCCAGTACTCTTGCCTGGAAAATCCCATGGATGGAGGAGCCTGGAAGGCTGCAGTCCATGGGGTCACTATGAGTCGGACACGACTGAGCGACTTCACTTTCAGTTTTCATTTTCATGCATTGGAGAAGGAAATGGCCCCACTCCAGTGTTCTTGCCTGGAGAATCCCAGGGATGAGGGAGCCTGGTGGGCTGCTGTCTATGGGGTCGCACAGAGTTGGACACGACTGAAGTGACTTAGCAGCAGCAGCAGTGGCAATCTGTATGCCTTGTCTTATAATACCGCACAGGGGAATTATTCCCTAATTCACAATTTAAGCAAAAGAGATGTGACCGTCTTGTACAAAGAAACTAAAGCCCTTTGTTTAAGGTTTTACCAGTCCAGCTTTTAACTTTAACTGTGTTTGCAGTGAAGAGACCCCTCAATTTCCAGGGTGAGATTTTCTCCAATTTCCGATCAAGTAAACACTTGTAAGTTTTGTAACATACATTTGCCCAGCTAGGGTACTGGAACTCTGTCTTTCCTTTTAATTTTGAAACCTTGGTTTCCCATTTTGAAGTCAGTTTGTCAAGATAAAATTGCTAATTTGGATCATGTGGCAGACCAGCGTGTGCTGCTTGAATGCTTCGTCTTCTGGTTTTGCCTCAGAGTTGTTTCAGCCCCCTCTTATGTGCCTTGAATATCCCAGTGAAGTATAAGACTTCCATAAGTGCTCAAATTGTGGAATGGCTAATTCTTATGCATGTCTCTGGTTGAGCAGATTGTTAATTATGTGAGTGGGTTTCCCTGTAAATGCAGCCTTGTGCACCTACAGACCTAGAGGTCTGCCTCTACCACTCCTGCAAGGTTCTGTCACCTGAGAAAGCTATTGCTGGCTGGAAGGAAGAGTCCCTTCGGAGCTCAGAAGTTCTCATAAGATTTTTATTTTATTTTGACACACTCTGTTAAGGTAAACTAAATCAAGGAAAAACAAGCCAGTCTTACCCCTAATAACTCAGTCCTACCTTACTCAGTGTTTAACTGAGCAAAGTCTCTCAACTGAGGCTATCTATTCAGTATCCAAACTGAGCCTTCCCAGTGCCTTAACACTGAGGGTTCCCTGCTGGAGCAGAATCTTCCTAATCCTCTGACTGAGGGTATCCCACCCTGTGTCTAAACTGAGCAGCCAGGTACACCTTGAAACCAAGTTTCAAGGATAACTTTTCCCCCCACTGAATAAAACTTAGGATCATCAGCCAATAATGGCATATCCTAGAACCAGGAGAGACTCACCCAGATTCATCTGGACTGGCTGAGCAGGCTGATGGGCAAAGGAATCAGGCACTGGATCTCTGTAGAGTCCAGGTGAAGAAGAGGAATCTGCTCTGGTTCCCTTGTCCGTCAGTCAAGTGTCAACTAAAAAAACTAGTCACAGCCTAAAAGCAGAGAGTTGTTTTATTCAGTGAGAATTCTTAGGACTTCAAGCCCAGGAGGCAGCATCTCAAGTAGCCCTCAAAGCTCTGCTTTGACAAGGTTGGGGAAGCAGTCAGGTTATAGAAAAGTTTGCAACAAAGTGGGGCAGGTAGTCTGAACATAAAAGATTGTTAATTAAGGAAAACCAGGTATCTCATGGAATTTAGTGCTTTTCTAAGTATGGGAAGATGCAAGCATCTGGGGCTTATTTGCTGAAATCCTTTCTTTCTACAAACCTCATCTATCTGGGGCCAGCATCCTCTTTCTTGATTTTGTTATATCCTTAGTTCCTCCTTCACTGTAGGAATTGCTAGCAGCTGATAGCCGGTGGATTGCAGGCATTGGGCACCCTCTGGGCTCAGCAATTTATTATATTTGGAGGCCCACAATCGCTGATCACTGTGCCATCCTTGTTTACTGATACGGCAGGAAATACTCCATTTCACAGGGGTTTTGTGAACTGATAAAAGGCTAATTGAACAAAATTATTTGTCTATGAGAACTTTAAGTTTTGTATGTTGACTGTTTTAATTTTGTTTCCCACAGCACAGTGGAAAGAGTTGGGGCTTCAAGCCTTGCCTCCAGGTCTCAAAGTAATAGAAGAAATTATTTCTTCTGAGGATGAGAAAATGCTTTTGGAGAGTGTTAACTGGACAGAAGATACAGACAATCAAAATTGTAAGTAAAACTTTAAATCTGATATTTAAAAGCTTCTGCAAAATGTCTTCTTCTCCTTTGGTTTATTAAATTCTGTTTCCTCAAAATTCCTGAAAGTGCTCTGGATCCACTATTAGATAAGTCACACCAACAATTCTTAAGAGCATTAATAATAAGTAGCTTTTATATGTAGGTATCAATTTAAAACTCCAAATTGATGAATATTTATTAGCCAATATTTGTGGAGCTGACAGAGGTCGATCTTGTCAAAGCTATGGTTTTTCCAGTAGTCATGTATGGGTGTGAGATTTGGACTGTAAAGAACGCTGAGCGTTGAAGAATTGATGCTTTTGAACTGTGGTGTTGGAGAAGACTCTTGAGAGTCCCTTCGACTGCCAGGAGATCAAACCAGTCAATCCTAAAGGATATCAGTCCTGAATATTCATTGGAAGGACTGATGCTGAAACTGAAGCTCCAATACTTTGGCCACCTGATGCAAAGAACTGACTCACTGGAAAAGACCCTGATGCTGGGAAAGATTGAAGGCAGCGGGAGGAGGGGATGACAGAGGATGAGATGGTTGGATGGCATCACTGACTCGATGGACATGAGTTTGAGCAAGCTCCAGGAGTTGGTGATGAATAGGGAAACCTGACATGCCGCAAAGAGTTGGACACAACTGAGTGACTGAACTGAACTGTAGAGCTAACATTAATAAGCTGTTTCACATACATTTGGTTGTTTGTATTCATGGGTTCTGTATGCATGAATTCAATCAACTCTGGATTGAAAAAATCTGAAAAAGAAGTAAAATTCTAGAAAGTTCCAAAAGGTAAAATATGTTGGCGGTTCATAATATATGAATGTGAAGTCACTCAGTCATGTCCGAATCTTTGCAACTCCGTGGACTGTAGCCCACTAGGCTCCGCCGTCCATGGGATTCTCCAGGCAAGAATACTGGAGTGGGTTTCCGTTTCCTTCTCCAGAGGATCTTCCCAACCTAGGAATGGAACCAAGGTCTCCTGCATTGCCGGCAGATGCTTTAACCTCTGAGCCACCAGGGAAGCCGTGTACATACACATATGTATTGCATATGCAACTGTCTTACATGTCATATACATTGTAGGTATTGTAAGTAATCTAAAGATTTAAAGCATTCTGGAGGATGTGAAAGATATGTTTAGGTTATATGCAAATACTGCACTATTTTATGTAAGAGACTTAATCCTCCTTGGATTTTGGCATTTGAGGGAACCAATTCCCCAAGGATACACAGGGATACATGTATATTGTCTTATTTGGTTCTCTCTACCCTAAGGCAATTTTTACAATGAGAAATTAGCAGTTCAGTACTATATGATTATAATGTAGTAAGAACGTCCTGGAGAAATTTACAAATTAGTTACTCTGTTTCCAGATCATTAGCAATCTTGTGAGTGGCAGGGTATATGATTAGCTCTTTCAAATTGATTGGGTGAAACCCTTAAAAGTTTGTTTCAATTTTAGACTTAAAAGAATAGCAGATATGAAGTAGAACGTTCGATTTTACTGAAGACAGTGATTTAGCAGCTAACAAAAATTACCATTACTAAATTAATCCTTATTCACAAAATTAACTTTGAAATATATGAAGGAATGAAATTTTTTTTCTCCTAAATAGTTTACTTCTCTTCATACAGTTCAAAAATCCTTGAAACACAGAAGAGTAAAGCATTTTGGCTATGAATTCCACTATGAGAACAACAATGTAGATAAAGATAAACCGTTACCTGGGGGTAAGTCATTGTTAGCAAACAATAAGGGCTGATTCAGGAAAAAATATTAATATATAATATTAGGATATCATGGTTGAGATTATTTTTCATTTGTCATTTGTATGTTAACATATAAAACAGTTGATTAAATGTAACTCATTTAGATTAAATAGTGTAGTTTTGTGTTAAAAATGTTATACATACAAATAAAGCTAAATTTAATTTCTCTTGAACCAGCCCTTACTCCCATACACCTCTTCAGAAGTAATACAGTTAACAGTTTAGTGTATGTTATTTCAATCTTTATAAATGAATTTATATCCAAATAACCTGTTAAAGTATATAGTTGTTAACATGTAACAGTATATTGTATGTCATGAATTGTATACTCATATATTGTCACATTATCACAGTATATGTTAGAAATCTTATACAGGTTTTCATTTTATTGAATATTCAATAATTGCTTATTCAGTTAGTTTCCTTTTGCTAGACATTTAGGTTATTTCTAGTTTTTGGCTTTTACAAGTTGTGCTGCAGTAAATATCTTTGTATACACCTCTTTATGCATTAAGCAAGAGTTGCTCAAGGGAAATGAAACTGCTAGGTTAGAATTCTGTCAAAGTTATGCTCACTTAAAAATATCAGTAGAGAGGAGGGAGGGAAAGATGGCGGAGGAATAGGACGGGAAGATCACGTTCTCCCTCACAAATTCCTCAAAAGAACATTTCAACGCCGAGCAAACTCCACAAAACAACTTCTGTAGGCTGGCAGAGGACATCAGGCAACCAGAAAAGCAGACCATTGTCTTCAAAAACAGGTAGGAAAAAATATAAAAGACGAAAAAGGAGACAAAGGAGGTGGGGAGGGAGCTCCGTCCCGGGAAGGGAAGCCCGTCCTGGGAAGGGAATTTTAAGAAGAGAGGTTTCCAAACACCAGGAAACACTCTCCCTGCCGAGTCTGTGGCGAGCCTTGGAAACACAGAGGGCAACATAACAGGAAGGAAAAATAGATAAATAATTAAAACCAAGAGATTACAAGCCCACCAGTAACTCCCCCAGCGGAAAAGCAGCACAGACGCCTGCATCCGCCATTGGGAAGTGGGGGCAGGGCAGGGACGCGCGGGAGGCGCGGGCTGCAGAGCTTTGTAAGAATCGGGCAGGAACGCCCCACGCGCAACCAGAACGATCTAACTTGGGCTAGCAAACCAGACTGTGGGATAGCTACCACGCGAAAAGCTCGAACATAAGACACCGCCAGGACCGAGCACAGAACAAAGGACGGAACGGAAAAAGCCGGCTGCAGACCATCCCCCGCCGGGGACAGGCAGCCAGAGCCATAAGGACTGGAAAGGGGCAATTGCAGACCCGGAGAGACTTTACTTACCTAACTGCAAGCAGGCTCCTTTGCTAAGACTTCTGGGGGTGCTGGACAGTCACAGTCTGCCTCACGGGGTGCGCCAGCGGTCCACCCAGAGAGCTGAGCGGCAGCGGCGGAAAAGGTGACAAGCCGCGGCGATCGCGCTCGCCAAACTCCTGAGCTACTCGGACCTGGGAAGGACACAAAGCGCAGTCCCAGCCGCATTTGTGCCTCTGAGGGCTGCCTGAGGGCCGAACCTGAGCGGCTTGGACCGGGGAAGTGCACGCAGCCTAGGGCCGGCCCCAGACGGTTCCCGGCTGAGCATCGTAGAGCCGGAGCGGTTTGTGCGCTGTGAGAAAGGACAGGTCAAGAGAGGCAGAAATACTGTGTGCACACGACAGTGCTATTTGTTTGCAGCATCCCCCCTCCCCACAGCGCGACTGAACTAGTGAGCCTAAAAACCAGCAAACAGAAGAAGTTAAACAGAGGGAACCACCTTGGAAGTGAGCCCAGATGGCCCATAACTTCAGAGAAGAGCCAGATATATTTTTAATTTTTTAATATTTTTAAAATCATTCTTTTTTTTTGTTTTTTTTTTGCTTTTTGCTTTTTTTTTTCATTTTTTTCCGAGCTTTTTTTTAATTGTTAAGTCTTCTATTTCTCCTCTAATTTTTATTTCTATAACCTAGTATTACTATTTAAAAAAAAAAAGACTTTTTTTTTTTTTTTAAGGCAAACACCATATATACTCTTTGGATGGTTGTTGGTGTTTTGTTTTGTTTTGTTTTTTTTTGTTTATTTGTTTTTTAATAATTCTTTTTTTTTTTTCTCTTTCTTCCTTTTTCCTTCTGCTTTTCTTTAATATTGTATCTTTGAAAATCCAACCTCTACTCCAGATTTTTAATCTTTGCTCTTAGGTTTTTGTTGTCAATTTTGTACTTTTAAAAACCCAAACTTCACTTCCTAAGTTTACCTGAGAGCGAGATTACTGGCTTGACCACTCTCTCCTCCTTTGGACTCTCCTTTTTCTCCACCAGGTGGCCTCTGTCTCTTTTCTCCCCCATCTCTTCTCTATCCAACTCTGTGAATCTCTGGGTGTTCCAGACGGTGGAGAACACCTAAGGAACAGGTTACTGGCAGGATTTGTCTCTCTCCTACTCATTCCTCTCTCTTATCCTCCTGGTCACCTCTGTCTACTTCCTCCCTCTCCTCTTCCCCATATAACTCTGTAAATACCTCTGAGCGGTCCAGACTATAGAGCGCACATAAGGAAGTGACTACTGGCTAGCTTGCTCTCTCCTCTCTTGATCTCACCGCATCTCATTCCAGTTACCTCTAACTACCCCCTCCATCTTCTCTTCTCCTTGTAACTCAGTGAACCTCTCTGAGTGTCCCTCAATGTGGAGAAACTTTTCATCTTTAACCTAGATGTTTTATCATCAGTGCTGTATAGATGGAGAAGTCTAGAGGCTACTGTAAAAATAAAACTGAAAACCAGAAGCAGGAAGCTTAAACCCAAAGCCTGAAAACATTAGAGAACTCTTGAATTCAGGGAACATTAAGCAATAGGAGCTCATCAAATGCCTTCATACCTACACTGAAACCAAGCTCCACCCAAGGGCCAACAAGTTCCAAAACAAGACATACCACCCAAATTCTCCAGCAACACAGGAACACTCCCCTGAGCCTCAATATACAGGCAGCTCAAAATTATCCCAAAACCTTTGATGTCTCATAACCCATTATGGGTCACTCCACTGCACTCCAGAGAGAAGAAACCCAGCTCCACCCACCAAAACTCCAACACAAGCCTCCCTAACCAGGAAACCTTGACAAGCCACTGATAGAACCCCACCCAAAGTGAGGAAGCTCCATAATAAAGAGAACTCCACAAATTATCAGAATATAAAAAGGCCACCCCAAACGCAGCAATATAACCAAGATGAAGAGACAGAGGAATACTCAGCAGGTAAAGGAACAGGAGAGTTGCTCACCAAACCAAACAAAAGAGGAAGAAGTAGGGAATCTACCGGAGAAGGAATTCCGAATACTGATAGTGAAAATGATCCAAAATCTTGAAATCAAAATGGAAACACAGATAAATAGCCTAGAGACAAGGATTGAGAAGATGCAAGAAAGGTTTAACAAGGACCTAGAAGAAATAAAAAAGAGTCAAAATATAATGAATAACACAATAAATGAGATCAGAAACACTCTGGAGGCAACAAATAGTAGAATAACGGAGGCAGAAGATAGGATTAGTGAAATAGAAGATAGAATGGTAGAAATAAATGAATCAGAGAGGAAACAAGAAAAACGAATTAAAGGAAACGAGGACAATCTCAGAGACCTCCAGGACAATATGAAACGCTCCAACATTCGAATTATAGGAGTCCCAGAAGAAGAAGACAGAAAGAAAGATCATGAGAAAATCCTTGAGGAGATAATAGTTGAAAACTTCCCCAAAATGGGGAAGGAAATAATCACCCAAGTCCAAGAAACACAGAGAGTCCCAAATAGGATAAACCCAAGGCGAAACACCCCAAGACACATATTAATCAAATTAACAAAGATCAAACACAAAGAACAAATATTAAAAGCAGCAAGGGAAAAACAACAAATAACACACAAGGGGATTCCCATAAGGATAACAGCTGATCTGTCAATAGAAACTCTTCAGGCCAGGAGGGAATGGCAAGACATACTTAAAGTGATGAAAGACAATAACCTACAGCCCAGATTACTGTACCCAGCAAGGATCTCATTCAAATACGAAGGAGAAATCAAAAGCTTTACAGACAAGCAAAAGCTGAGAGAATTCAGCACCACCAAACCAGCTCTCCAACAAATTCTAAAGGATATCTCCTCTAGACAGGAAACACGAAAAGGGTGTATAAACCCGAACCCAAAACAATAAAGTAAATGGCAACGGGATCATACTTATCAATAATTACCTTAAACGTAAATGGGTTGAACGCCCCAACCAAAAGACAAAGACTGGCAGAATGGATACAAAAATAAGACCCCTCTATATGCTGCTTACAAGAGACCCACCTCAAAACAAGGGACACATACAGACTGAAAGTGAAGGGCTGGAAAAAGATATACCACGCGAATAGAGACCAAAAGAAAGCAGGAGTGGCAATACTCATGTCCGATAAAATAGACTTTAAAACAAAGGCTGTGAAAAGAGACAAAGAAGGCCACTACATAATGATCAAAGGAACAATCCAAGAAGAAGATATAACAATTATAAATATATATGCACCCAATATAGGAGCACCACAATATGTAAGACAAATGCTAACAAGTATGAAAGGGGAAATCAACAATAACACAATAATAGTGGGAGACTTTAATACCCCACTCACACCTATGGACAGATCAACTAAACAGAAAATTAACAAAGAAACGCAAACTCTAAATGATACATTAGATCAGTTAGACCTAATTGATATCTATAGGACATTTCACCCCAAAACAACGAATTTCACCTTTTTTTCAAGTGCTCATGGAACCTTCTCCAGGATAGATCACATCCTGGGCCATAAATCTAAACTTGATAAATTCAAAAAAATCGAAATCATTCCAAGCATCTTTTCTGACCATAATGCATTAAGATTAGATCTCAATTACAGGAGAAAAACTATTAAAAATTCCAACATATGGAGGTTGAACAACACACTTCTGAATAACCAACAAATCACAGAAGAAATCAAAAAAGAAATCAAAATATGCATAGAAACTAATGAAAATGAAAACACAACAACCCAAAACCTGTGGGACACTATAAAAGCAGTGCTAAGAGGAAAGTTCGTAGCAATACAGGCATATCTCAAGAAACAAGAAAAAAGTCAAATAAATAACCTAACTCTACAACTAAAGCAACTAGAAAAGGAAGAGTTGGAGAACCCCAGAGTTAGTAGAAGGAAAGAAATCTTAAAAATTAGGGCAGAAATAAATGCAAAAGAAACAAAAGAGACCATAGCAAAAATCAACAAAGCCAAAAGCTGGTTCTTTGAAAGGATAAATAAAATTGACAAACCATTAGCCAGACTCATCAAGAAGCAAAGAGAGAAAAATCAAATCAATAAAATTAGAAATGAAAATGGAGAGATCACAACAGACAACACGGAAATACAAAGGATCATAAGAGACTACTATCAGCAGTTGTATGCCAATAAAATGGACAACGTGGAAGAAATGGACAAATTCTTAGAAAAGTACAATTTTCCAAAACTGAACCAGGAAGAAATAGAAAATCTTAACAGACCCATCACAAGCACGGAAATTGATACTGTAATCAGAAATCTTCCAGCAAACAAAAGCCCAGGTCCAGATGGCTTCACAGCTGAATTCTACCAAAAATTTCGAGAAGAGCTAACACCTATCCTCCTCAAACTCTTCCAGAAAATTGCAGAGGAAGGTAAACTTCCAAACTCATTCTATGAGGCCACCATCACCCTAATACCAAAACCTGACAAAGATGTCACAAAAAAAGAAAACTACAGGCCAATATCTCTGATGAACATAGATGCAAAAATCCTCAACAAAATTCTAGCAATCAGAATCCAACAACACATTAAAAAGATCATACACCATGACCAAGTGGGCTTTATCCCAGGGATGCAAGGATTCTTCAATATCCGCAAATCAATCAATGTAATTCACCACATTAACAAATTGAAAAATAAAAACCATATGATTATCTCAATAGATGCAGAGAAGGCCTTTGACAAAATTCAACATCCATTTATGATAAAAACTCTCCAGAAAGCAGGAATAGAAGGAACATACCTCAACATAATAAAAGCTATCTATGACAAACCCACAGCAAACATTATCCTCAATGGTGAAAAATTGAAAGCATTTCCCCTAAAGTCAGGAACAAGACAAGGGTGCCCACTTTCACCGCTACTATTCAACATAGTTCTGGAAGTTTTGGCCACAGCAATCAGAGCAGAAAAAGAAATAAAAGGAATCCAAATTGGAAAAGAAGAAGTAAAATTCTCACTGTTTGCAGATGACATGATCCTCTACATGGAAAACCCTAAAGACTCCACCAGAAAATTACTAGAGCTCATCAATGAATATAGTAAAGTTGCAGGATATAAAATCAACACACAGAAATCCCTTGCATTCCTATACACTAATAATGAGAAAGTAGAAAAAGAAATTAAGGAAACAATTCCATTCACCATTGCAACGAAAAGAATAAAATACTTAGGAATATATCTTCCTAAAGAAACTAAAGACCTATATATAGAAAACTATAAAACACTGATGAAAGAAATCAAAGAGGACACTAATAGATGGAGAAATATACCATGTTCATGGATTGGAAGAATCAATATAGTGAAAATGAATATACTACCCAAAGCAATTTACAAATTCAATGCAATCCCTATCAAGCTACCAGCCACATTTTTCACAGAACTAGAACAAATAATTTCAAGATTTGTATGGAAATACAAAAAACCTCGAATAGCCAAAGCAATCTTGAGAAAGAAGAATGGAACTGGAGGAATCAACTTGCCTGACTTCAGGCTCTACTACAAAGCCACAGTCATCAAGACAGTATGGTACTGGCACAAAGACAGACATATAGATCAATGGAACAAAATAGAAAGCCCAGAGATAAATCCACACACATATGGACACCTTATCTTTGACAAAGGAGGCAAGAATATACAATGGAGTAAAGACAATCTCTTTAACAAGTGGTGCTGGGAAAACTGGTCAACCACTTGTAAAAGAATGAAACTAGATCACTTTCTAACACCGCACACAAAAATGAACTCAAAATGGATTAAAGATCTAAATGTAAGACCAGAAACTATAAAACTCCTAGAGGAGAACATAGGCAAAACACTCTCAGACATAAATCACAGCAGGATCCTCTATGATCCACCTCCCAGAATTCTGGAAATAAAAGCAAAAATAAACAAATGGGATCTAATTAAAATTAAAAGCTTCTGCACAACAAAGGAAAATATAAGCAAGGTGGAAAGACAGCCTTCTGAATGGGAGAAAATAATAGCAAATGAAGCAACTGACAAACAACTAATCTCAAAAATATACAAGCAACTTATGCAGCTCAACTCCAGAAAAATAAACGACCCAGTCAAAAAATGGGCCAAAGAACTAAATAGACATTTCTCCAAAGAAGACATACGGATGGCTAACAAACACATGAAAAGATGCTCAACATCACTCATTATTAGAGAAATGCAAATCAAAACCACAATGAGGTACCACTTCACACCAGTCAGAATGGCTGCAATCCAAAAATCTGCAAGCAATAAATGCTGGAGAGGGTGTGGAGAAAAGGGAACCCTCCTACACTGTTGGTGGGAATGCAAACTAGTACAGCCACTGTGGAGAACAGTGTGGAGATTCCTTAAAAAATTGCAAATAGAACTACCTTATGACCCAGCAATCCCACTTCTGGGCATACACACCGAGGAAACCAGAATTGAAAGAGACACATGTACCCCAATGTTCATCGCAGCACTGTTTATAATAGCCAGGACATGGAAACAACCTAGATGTCCATCAGCAGATGAATGGATAAGAAAGCTGTGGTACATATACACAATGGAGTATTACTCAGCCGTTAAAAAGAATTCATTTGAATCAGTTCTGTTGAGATGGATGAAACTGGAGCCGATTATACAGAGTGAAGTAAGCCAGAAAGAAAAACACCAATACAGTATACTAACACATATATATGGAATTTAGGAAGATGGCAAGGACGACCCTGTATGCAAGACAGGGAAAGAGACACAGATGTGTATAACGGACTTTTGGACTCAGAGGGAGAGGGAGAGGGTGGGATGATTTGGGAGAATGCCATTCTAACATGTATACTATCATGTGAATTGAATCGCCAGTCTATGTCTGACGCAGGATGCAGCATGCTTGGGGCTGGTGCATGGGGATGACCCAGAAAGATGTTATGGGGAGGGAGGTGGGAGGGGGGTTCATGTTTGGGAATGCATGTAAGAATTAAAGATTTTAAAATTTAAAAAAAAAAAAAAAAAAGGGGAAAAAAAATATCAGTAGACACTGACAGATTGCATCCTAAAAGAGCTATACTAACATTCTCTCACAAAGTGCTTACTTCCTTACCCCCTACCCCAGCGGCATGTGAAATATCACTTTTAACTTTATATTCGATTACTAGAGAGATTGGCCATTTTTATTTCCTTTTCTGTGAATTCTTTTTTCATCTTCTTTGCTAGTTTTTTCTAATGAGTAGTCCAATGTAGTAATAAGATTTTACCGTATAATTTAGATATTAATCCTTTGGTAGATGTCTTTGGAATTCAATTTATGTGTATATTTATGATTTTCATCTTATTTAAGGATTTCCTTTGCCTCATGAGATAACATTTATGACCTCAATAAAAGTAACTTAGTTCTACTTTGAAAAATGTGTTTTTTAAAAAGAAATAATTTCAAATACTTAAATTTAAAATAAATTAATAATTTAAGATAATAAGAAGTTGGTCAGGCTAGTTTCCATATAATATAGTAAATTTTATAATTTTATTGCTACTTTAAAAAATACCAAAATTGTTTTCTGCAAAATACTTTTGTATATTTTATTTGATAAAGTTAACAAAATAATTTTAAAAGATTATTAAGATTTTGTTTTTATTTTCCTTTGCTTGTGAGTTTACTGTTATGTTTGGATTTGACTACTAAACTAAGAGCTCTATGATTTTTATCACAGTCACTGTTTTTTTTCATTCTTGGGTTAAACATGAAAAGTAAATAATTTAATATGTTTCACTTTTATCATTACTGATTTCAGGTCTTCCTGACATTTGTGAGAGCATTTTAGAGAAATGGTTGAAGGAAGGATTCATTAAACATAAACCTGATCAATTGACTATAAACCAGTATGAACCTGGGCATGGTGAGTATTTCTTCTTTTACAATTCCAGTCATAAATTTCATAGCTCCCTAAGATCAAAGATATTATTTTTTTGCTTAAATTTACTCTTAGAGTAATTTCCTTATGTCCGTTACCTGTGTTGATTTTAATCCCTTTGCAATTTTACACTCAGTTTCTTGAGGAATTTGCATCTTAAGTGTAAACAGACTGACATGTTATTATTTGTGATTTTCTTTTGTCCCCCCCCCCCAACATTGTATTTTTTGGAGAGGAAGAAGATTGCTTTAAAAACAAAGCAAGCATGTAAAATGGAAGAAATCAAATAATTTATAGGTATCAAGAAGAAGGCTAATTAGTTAGATCATCTTGATCTTCTTATTCTTCTGTAGAGAATGTGGAAGATAATTCTAGGATGACTTATTAATGGAAAATTTTTAGGTTATTAACTTTTTTGCACTTGTTAGCATCTTCATCTGATATTTGTACTAATCAAATTATATTGAGGGCTTTATTAGTGACAAGTTATGGCATTTTTTCCCTCTGCATTTATCATGTTTTGTGATAGCTTAGTCTTTCCGTTGGTCTATAAACTCCTTAAGGACAGGGATTGTGTCTTACTAGCTTTATATACTTACATGATGTAGCAAAGTTTCTTTCAAGTAATACAGATACTCAGTCAGTGTAGATTGAGGGTGTATATTGTCACCCTGCTTATTTAACTTATATACAGAGTACATCATACGAAATGCTGGACTGGATGAATCACAAGTTGGAATCAAGATTGATGGGAGAAGTATCAATAATCTCAGATATGTAAATGGCACCACCCTAATGGCAGAAAGCAAAGAGGAACTAAAGAGCCTCTTGATGGAGGTGAAAGAGGAGAGTGAAAAAGCTGGCTTAAGCTCAATATTTGTAAAAAAGAGGATCATGGCATTCGGTCCCATCACTTCACAGTAAATAAATGGGGAAAAAAATGGAACCAGTGGTAGACTTTTATTTTCTTGGATTCCAAAATCACTGTGGACAGTGACTGCAGCCATGAAATTAAAAGATGCTTCCTCCTTTGAAGAAAAGCTATGACAAAACTAGATAGCATATTGAAAAACATAGATATCACTTTGTCAGCAAAGGTTCATATAGTCAAAGCTATGGTTTTTTCCAGTAGTCATGTATGGATGTGAGAGCTGGACCATAAAGAAGGCTGAGTGCCAGAGAATTGATGCCTTCAAACTTTGGTGCTGGAGAAGACTCTTGAGAGTCCCTTGGACACAGGGATATCAAACCAGTCAATCCTAAAGGAAATCAACCCTGAATATTCATTGGGAGGACTGGTGCTGAAGCTGAAGCTCCAATACTTTGGCCACCTGATGGGAGGAACTGACTTGTTGAAAAAGACATTGATGTTTGGAAAGATTGAAGGCAGGAGGAGAATGGGACAACAGAGGATGAGATGGTTGGGTGGCATCACCTACTCAGTGGACCTGAGTTTGAGCAAACTCTGCGAGATGGTGATGGACAGGGAAACCTGTCATGCTGCAGTCCATGGGATCATAAAGAGATCGACGTGACTGAAAAACCACAACAGTGTCGATTGAGAGACTGGTGAAAGAAGCCATATCTTAAATAGTCTTAAGATTAGTCTTCATGCCTGGCTGTTGTTTTTGTTCTGCAAGTACTTGGGAATCCAGTATTCATAGGTCAGAATGACATTTTTAGCTATCTTGGGATGAGATTTGGGAAATGCCCTGGTTAAGCAGTGACTCTCAAGTCTTGATTTTGCAATCAAGTCACAGTGGTGCTTTAATGTAAAGTTATATTTTTAGTTTAAACCTAGTTTAATTTTCATACTGTTCATGGGATTCATGGCAAAAATGCTGGAGTGGTTTGCCATTCCCTCCTCCAGTGGACCACATTTTGTCAGAACTCTCCACTGTGACCTGTCCATCTTGAGTGACCCTGCGCAGCATGGCCATAGCTTCATTGAGTCACACAGTCACCTTTGCCACAACAAGGCTGTGATCCATGAAGGCTGTGATCTGGAAGATGAGCCCCACAGGTCAGAAAGTGTCCATTATACTACTGGGGAGAGTGGAGGTAATTGCTAATAGCTCCAGAAAAAATGAAGAAGCTGGGCCAAAGCGGAAATGACAGTTGTAGATATGTCTGGTGGTGAAAGTAAAGTCCAATGCTGTAAAGAACAATATTGCATAGGAACCTGGAATGTTAGGTCCATGAATCAAGGTAAACTGGATGTGGTCACACAGGAGATGGCAAGAGTGAACATCGACATCTTAGGAATTAGTGAACTTAAGTGGGTGAGAGTGGGAGAGTTTAACTCAGATGATCATCATATCTACTACTGTGGACAAGAATCCCTTAGAAGAAGTGGAGTAGCCATCATCATCAACAAAAGGGTCTGAAATGCAGTACTTGGGTGCAAAACTGATCTTGGTTCATTTCCAAGGCAAACCATTCAGTATCACAGCAATCCAAGTCTATGCCCCAACCACTATTACCGAAGAATCTGAAGTTGATTGGTTCTATGAAGACCTACAAGACCTTCTAGAACTAACACCAAAAAGAAAGGTGTCCTTTTCATTATAGAGGATTGGAATGCAAAAGTAGGAAGTTACATGATACCTGGATTAACAGGCAAGTTTGGCCTAGAAGTACAAAATGAAGCAGGGCAAAGGCTAACAGAGTTTTGCCAAGAGAATGCACTGGTCATAGCAAACACCTTCTTCCAGCAACACAAAAGATGAGTGTACATGTGGACATCACTAGATGCTCAATACCGAAATCAGATTGATTATATTGTTTGCAGCTGAAGATGGAAAAGCTCTATACAGTCAGCAGAAACAAGACTGGGAGCTGACTGTGGTTAAGATCATGAGCTCCTTATTGCAAAATTCAGGTTTAAATAGACGAAAGTAGGGAAAACCACTAGGCCATTCAGGTATAACCTAAATCAAATCCCTTATGATAATACAGTGGAAGTGATGAATAAATTCAAGGAATTAGACCTGATAGAGTGCCTGAATAACTATGGACGGAGGTTCATAACATTGTACAGGAGGCGGTGACCAAGCCATCCCAAAGTAAAGAAGTGCAAGAAGGCAAAGTGATTGTCTGAGGAGGCTTTACAAATAGCTGAGATGAGAAGAGGAGTGAAAGGCAAGGGAGATAGGGAAAGATACAGCCATCTGAATGCAGAGTTCTAGAGAATATCAAGGAGAGATAAGAAAGCCTTCTTAAGTGGCCAGTGCAAAGAAATAGAGGTAAATAATCAATAGGAAAAACTAGAGCTCTCTTTAGGAAAATTGGGTTTATCAAGGGAACATTTCATGTAAGGATGGGCACGATAAAGGACAAAAACTGTGAGGACCTAACAGAAGCAAAAGAGATTAAGAACAGGTGGCAAGAATACACAGGAAAAAAAAAAGTCTTAATGACCCTGATAACCATGATGATATAGTCACTCACCTAGAGCCAGACATCCTGGAATGTGAAGTCAAGTGGCCTTGGGAAGCATTACTATGATCAAATCTAGTAAAGGTGATGGAATTCCAGCTAAGCTGTTTCAGATCCTAAACGATGAGGCTGTTACAGTTCTGCACATAGTATGTCAGGAAATTTGGAAAAGTCAGCACTGGCCACAGTATTGGAAAAGATCAATTTTCATTCCATTCCCAAAGAAGGACAATGCTAAGGCCAACTTCTGTACAGTTGCACACATTTCATATTCTAGCAAGCTTGTGCTCAAAATCCTTCAGGCTAGGCTTCAGCAGTGTGTAAACCAAGAAATTCCAGATGTATAAGCTGGATTTAGAAAAAACAGGAACCAGAGATCAAATTGCCGACATCCATTGGATTATAAAGCAAGGGAGTTGCAGAATATCATCTGCTTCTGCATTGACTACACTAAAGCTTTTGCCTTTGGAATCACAAGAAACTGGAAAATTATTAAAGAGATAATTTATCTCTGACCACCTTACTGGTCTCCTGAGAAACTGATATGCAAGTCAAGAAGCAAGAATTAGAACCAGATATGGAACAATGGAGTGGTTCAAAATTGGGAAATGAATATATCAAAATTAGGAAAGACTGTGTATTGTCACCCTGCTTATTTAGCTTATATGCAGAATACATTATGCAAAATGCCAGGCTGGATGAAGTACAAGCTGGAAGTAAGATTACCGGGAGAAATATCAACAACCTCAGATATGTAGATGATACCACGATAATGGCAGAAATTGAAGAGGAACTAAAGAGCTTCTTGATGAGGGTGAAATAGGAGACTGAAAAAGCTGGCTTAAAACTCAACATTCAAAAAGCTAAGATCACGGCATCTCTTCCCATCACTTCAGGGAAAATAAAAGGGGAAAAGTGGAAACAGTGACAGACTATTTTCTTGGGCTCCAAAATCACCATGGACGGTAACTGCAGCCATGAAATTAAAAGATACTTGCTCCTTGGAACGAAAGCAATGACAAAGCTAAACAGTGTACTAAAAGCAGAGGCATCACTTTGCCAACAAAGGTCTCTATGGTCAAAGCTTTGGTTTTCCCTTAGTCATGTATGGATGTGAGAGTTTGATCATAAAGAAGGCTGCGTACCAAAGATTTGAATCTTTTGAATTGCTGTGCTGCAGAAGGCTCTTGAGAGTCCTGTGGAGTCCATGGAGATCAAAGCAGTAATCCTAAATGAAATCCATGCTGAATATTCTTTGGAAGAACTGATGCTGAGAGTGAAGCTCCAATACTTTGGCCACCAGATGGGAATGAGTGACCCTTGGGTAAACACCCTGATGCTGGGAATATGTTGAAGGCAAAGAAGAAGGGAGCAGCAGAGAATGAGATGGTTAAATAGCATCACTGACTCAATGGATGTGAATTTGAGCAAACTCTGGGCATATTGAAGGACACGGAAGCCTAGCATACTGCAGTCCATGGGGTCACAAAGAATTGGACACGGCTTAGATACTCAACAACAGCAGCAACAACAAATTTAATTTTATTTACATTCATCTTAAATGTTTCCTTTTACCTAAAATTACAGTAGATTCCTGTTTATCAAATGATGTTTTCACTATAATCCTTGAGGCTATATTTAGAGATGTCCTAAATGTACTAAAAAGAAAAGTGAAGTGACCTGTTACCCTATCTTCAATCTCAGGAATTCCTGCTCATATTGACACACATTCTGCTTTTGAGGATGAGATCATTTCTCTCAGTTTGGGATCAGAGGTAAATTTTCAAACACTTTTATTAGCTATCAACAAATGTCTTACCTTATGCAATGCCCTTTTCATAGCATTTCTCACATTTCTCATTTCAGATGAATTAAGAGTTAAAAATGAAGTGTAAAGACACCATTAGCATTTAATTTGTTATAGAATGTGAAATTATCACAGTCTCTTCTTTTAGGTGTCCAGAGTTTTATGTATCAGCTCACTAGATGGCAGGAAAGTCCTGTAAAATACATGGTATTTTTGTTGTTAAGTAAAACTGAAATGGCCTTTTTACAATAATTTACTGTAGCAACATTGCCACCTAGTGGCTAAAGATAGTAGCTGCAGTCTATAGATAAAACTAAAATGTGTCTGGAATTTTGATAAACTTGTTCACATATATTTTATGATTCAGTCCCTTCAGAAACTTTGAACAGTAATGGATAATGTTGTTTTCTTTACAAATAAAGAAGAGGTTCATGTTTATTCACTGATATATTTTTATAGTATAGTTGTACTTTATTTGATCTGCTATTTGAAAGTTGCTCAGTCATGTTCTACTCTTTGCTACCCCATGGACTATATATATAACAGTCCATGGAATTCTCTAGGCCAGAATACTGGAGTAGGTAGCTTTTTCCTTCTCCAGAGGATCTTCCCAATCCAACAATTGAACCCAGGACCCCCACATTTCAGGTGGATTCTTTACCAGCTGAGCCACAAGGGATGCCCTTAAACTATGCTGTAGAAGCTATCAAAAGCATGATTTAAAGCAGTCCATTGCAAACTGAAGCTCTGAGGCCTTCCCTCATAGCTCAGTTGGTAAAGAATCCGCCTGCAATGCAGGAGACCTAGTTCAATTCCTGGGTCAGGAAAATCTGCTAGAGAAGGGATAGACTACCCACTCCAGTATTCTCGAGTTTCCCCTGTGGCTCAGCTGGTAAAGAATCCATCTGCAATACGGCAGACCTGGGTTCGATCCCCGGGTTGGGAAGATCCCCTGGAGAAGGGAAAGGCTACCCACTCCAGTATTCTGGCCTGGAGAATTCCAGGGACTATACAGTCCATGGGGTCGTAAAGAGTTGGACATAACTGAGCGATTTTCACTTTATTTTATGCAAACTGAAGATAGTTTTAGATGGCAATCAAAATTTCAAATCTAGAAGAGTCTTTAAAATATGAGGTTGTTTCAAAATCTTATCATGTTCCTGTATGTAAATACTGTTTTCTAGTATTTTTTGCATATGCTTAGTTCAGTTCAGATCAGTCGCTCAGTTGTGTCTGACTCTTTGCAATCCCATGGACTGCAGAAGGCCAGGCTTCCCTGTCCATCACCAACTCCCAGAGTTTACTCAAGCTCATGTCCATTGAGTCAGTGAGGCCATCCAGCCACCTCATCCTCTGTCATCCCCTTCTCCTCCCACCTTCAATCTTTCCCAACATCAGGGTCTTTTCAAATGAGTCAGTTCTTTGCATCATGTGGCCAAAGTATTGAAGTTTCAGCTTCAGCATCAGTCCTTCCAGTGAATATTCAGGACTGATTTCCTTCAGGATTGACTGGTTTGATCTCTTTGCCGTCCAAGGGACTCTCAATAGTCTTCTCCAACACCACAATTCAAAAACATCAGTTCTTCAGTTCAGCTCAGCTTTCTTTATAGTCCAACTCTTGCACCCATACCTGACCACTGGAAAAACCATAGCTTTGACTAGGTGGACCTTTGTTGGGAAAGTAATGTCTGCTTTTTATAATGCTGTCTAGTTTGGTCATAACTTTTCTTCTAAGCAATAAGTATAATTTCATGGCTGCAGTAACCATCTGCAGTGATTTTGGAGCCCAAGAAAATAAAGTCTGACAGTATTTCCACTGTTTCCCCATCTATTTTCCATGAATTAATGGAACCAGGTACCATGATCTTAGTTTTCTGAATGTTGAGTTTTAAGCCAACTTTTCATTCTCTTCTTTCAGTTTCATCAAGAGGCTCTTTAGTTCTTCTTCACTTTTTGCCATAAAAGTGGTGTCATCTGCATATGGGAGGTTATTGATATTTCTCTCAGCAATCTTGATTCCAGCTTGTGCTTTACCCAACCCAGAGTTTCTCATGATGTACTCAGAATATAAGTTAAATAGGCAGGGTGATAATATACAGCCTTGACGTACTCCTTTTCCTATTTGGAAGCAGTCTGTTACTCCATTCGCTTAGTTCCCATCGCTAAACTTTGTTTTGGCTTTTTAACTTTTGCTGAGCTTGTGTGATCATGTTGATACTGTTGTCTATAGAGCTAGTGTATTTCTTTGATAAGGCAAAACCATCTTTCCTCTCCACATGTGGGTTCTTATTAAGTGCTTTAAAAAATAATGAGGACAAGAAGGGAAAAGAGCTCTTCTCTGTCTTGTTTATTTTCATTTTACCTCTTTTCCTGGCTTGTAGCTTTAGGGGAACAGTAAACATCTTTGTTTTTTCCTCCTAACTGTGTGACCAGTGTAGAAATGAGATAAAAGATAAATGAATATCAGAATGTCAGCTGCTGAGAAAACATGGAAGATAATGGCTTTGGATCTGTTACCAACTGGATTTATTAATACTTCAACTATGAATTAGATATACTGTCCTTTACACTGGTACAGCTGAAGACTTTTCCCATAAAGACAGAGGCTATACCAGAGGACATGAAGGTGTATAAGTTAAGATTCTGCAAACTAGCTAGATTTGAAAAAGAGAAGAAAGGGCTCACTGAGGCAGGTTTGTCTCTAGTCTAACCAATCAGCTGAGGTGTGCCTTCTCTGGAGAGTTGGAAGCAAAGAAATGGAGAAAAGTAGGTCTTCCTATTACTTTCACTCCTATAGAAATTCTCTCCATTCCTAGGGAAATATAAAAAATGGGGCCTAAATATTCCTCCAACACCCTAACAGGTGATTATAAAGTTTTAAACTATAAGTTATAAAGAAGGGGAAAACTTGCCTCTAGTTACAATGAAAATCTACTGTAATCATTATCTCCATTTGGTGTCTCTGGAGTTAACATACTTTTTCTCCTAGTGAAAAAAAAATGAAGTATGATTGCCTTAAAGTATTAGTTTCAGTTATACAAGCCAAATTCAACTTAAATTGAAGAAAGTGGGGAAAACCACTACACCATTCAGGTATGACTTAAATCAAATCCCTTATGACTATACAGTGGAAGTGAGAAATAGATTTAAGGTGCCTGATGAACTATGGAGGGAGGTTCATGACATTGTACAGGAGACAGGGAGCAAGACCATCCCCAAGAAAAAGAAAAGCAAAAAAGCAAAATGGCTGTCTGAGGAGGACTTACAAATAGCTATGAAAAGAAGAGAAGCGAAAAGCAAAGGAGGAAAGGAAAGATATACCCATTTGAATGCACAGTTCCAAAGAATAGCAAGGAGAGATAAGAAAGCCTTCTTCAGTGATCAATACAAAGAAATAGAGGAAAACAATAGAATGGGAAAGACTAGAGATCTCTTCAAGAAAATTAGAAACACCAAGGGAACATTTCATGCAAAGATGGGCGCAATAAAGGACAGAAATTGTAGGGACCTAACAGAAGCAGAAGATGTTAAGAAGAGGTGGCAAGAATACACAGAACTATACAAAAAAGATCTTCATTTCCCAGATAATCACAGTGGTATGATCACTCACCTAGAGCCAGACATCCTGGAAGGTGAAGTCAAGTGGGCCTTAGGAAACATCACTACAAACAAAGCTAGTGGAGGTGATGGAATTTCAGTTGAGCTATTTCATATCCTAAAAGATGATGCTGTGAAAGCGCTGCACTAAATATGCCAGCAAATTTGGAAAACTCAGCAGTGACTGGAAAAGGTCAGTTTTCATTCCAATCCCAAAGAAAGGCAATGCCAAAGAATGCTCAAACTACCTCACGACTGCACTCATGTCACATGCTAGTAAAGTAATGTTCAAAATTCTCCAAGCCAGGCTTCAGCATTATGTGAACCATGAACTTCCAGATGTTCAAGCTGGTTTTAGAAAAGGCAGAGGAATCAGAGATCAAATTGCCAACATCCACTTCAGTTCAGTTCAGTTCAGTTCAGTTCATTTCAGTCACTCAGTCGTGTCCGACTCTTTGTGACCCCATGAATCGCGGCACACCAGGCCTCCCGGTCCATCACATCTCCTGGAGTTCACTCAGACTCACATCCATTGGGTCCGTGATGCCATCCAGCCATCTCATCCTCGGTCGTCCCCTTCTCCTCCTGCCCCCAATCCCTCCCAGCATCAGAGTCTTTTCCAACGAGTCAACTCTTTGCATGAGGTGGCCAAAGTACTGGAGTTTCAGCTTTAGCATCATTCTTTCCAAAGAAATCCCAGGGCTGATCTCCTTCAGAATGGACTGGTTTGATCTCCCCGCAGACCAAGGGACTCTCAAGAGTCTTCCCCAACACCACAGTTCAAAAGCATCAATTCTTCAGCACTCAGCCTTCTTCACAGTCCAACTCTCACATCCATACATGACCACTGGAAAAGCCATAGCCTTGACTAGACGGATCTTAGTTGGCAAAGTAATGTCTCTGCTTTTGAATATACTATCTAGGTTGGTCATAACTTTTCTTCCAAGGAGTAAGCATCTTTTAATTTCATGGCTGCAGTCACAATGTGCAGTGATTTTGGAGCCCCCAAAAATAAAGTCTGACACTGTTTCCACTGTTTCTCCATCTAGTTCCCATGAAGTGATAGGACCGGATGCCATGATCTTCAATTTCTGAATGTTGAGCTTTAAGCCAACTTTTTCACTCTCCTCTTTCACTTTCATCAAGAGGCTTTTTAGTTCCTCTTCACTTTCTGCCATAAGGGTGGTGTCATCTGCATATCTGAGGTTATTGATATTTCTCCCGGCAATCTTGATTCCAGCTTGTGTTTCTTCCAGTCCAGCATTTCTCATGATGTACTCTGCATATAAGTTAAATAAGCAGGGTGACAATATACAGCCTTGACGTACTCCTTTTCCTATTTGGAACCAGTCTGTTGTTCCATGTCCAGTTCTAACTGTTGCTTCCTGACCTGCATACAGATTTCTCAAGAGGCAGGTCAGGAGTTCTGGTATTCTCATCTCTCTCAGAATTTTCTACAGTTTATTGTGATCCACACAGTGAGAGGCTTTGGCATAGTTAATAAAGCAGAAATAGATGTTTTTCTGGAACTCTCTTGCTTTTTTGATGATCCAGTGGATGTTTGCGACTTGATCTCTGGTTCCTCTGCCTTTTCTAAAACCAGCTTGAACATCAGGAAGTTCATGGTTAATGTGTTGCTGAAGCCTTGCTTGGAAAATTTTGAGTATTTCTTTACTAGCATGTGAGATGAGTGCAGTTGTGCGGTAGTTTGAGCATTCTTTGGCATTGCCTTTCTTTGTAATTGGAATGAAAACTGACCTTTTCCAGTCCTGTGGCCACTGCTGAGTTTTCCAAATTTGCTGGCATATTGAGTGCAGCACTTTCACAGCATCATCTTTCAGGATTTGAAATACAGCTCAACTGGAATTCCATCACCTCCACTGGCTTTGTTCGTAGTGATGCTTTCTAAGGCCCACTGACTTCACATTCCAAGATGTCTGGCTCTAGATTAGTGATCACATCATCATGATTATCTGTGTCATGAAGATCTTTTTTGTACAGTTCTTCCATGTATTCTTGCCACCTCTTCTTAACATCTTCTGCTTCTGTGAGGTCCATACCATTTCTGTCCTTTATTGCGCCCATCTTTGCATGAAATGTTCCCTTGGTGTTTCTAATTTTCTTGAAGAGATCTCTAGTCTTTCCCATTCTATTGTTTTCCTCTATTTCTTTGCATTGATCACTGAAGAAGGCTTTCTTATCTCTTCTTGCTATTCTTTGGAACTCTGCATTCAGATGTTATATCTTTCTTTTTCTCCTTTGCTTTTTGCCTCTCTTCTTTTCACATCCACTGGATCATGGAAAAAGCAAGAGAGTTCCAGAAAAATGTCTATTTCTGCTTTATTGACTACGCCAAAGCCTTTGACTGTGTGGATCACAATAAACTGTGGAAAATTCTGAAAGAGATGGGAATACCAGATCACCTGACCTGCCTCTTGAGAATACTGTATACAGGTCAGGAAGCAACAGTTAGCACTGGACAGGGAACAACAGACTGGTTCCAAAAAGGAATATGTCAAGGCTGTATATTGTCACCTTGCTTGTTTAGCTTATATGCAGAGTACATCATGAGAAATGCTGGGCTGGAGGAAGCACAAGCTGGAATCAAGATTGCCAGGAAAAATATCAATAACCTCAGATATGCAGATGACACCACTTTTATGGCAAAAAGTGAAGAAGAACTAAAGAGCCTCTTGATGAAAGTAAAAGAGGAGAGTGAAGAAGTTGGCTTAAAGCTCAACATTCAGAAAACTAAGATCATGGTATCTGGTCTCGTCACTTCATGGCAAATAGATGGGGAAACAGTGGAAACAGTGGCTGACTTTATTTTTCTGGACTCCAAAATCACTGCAGATGGTGACTGCAGCCATGAAATTAAAAGACGCTTACTCCTTGGAAGGAAAGTTATGACCCACCTAGACAGCGTATTAAAAAGCAGAGACATTACTTTGCCAACAAAAGTGCATCTAGTTAAGGCTATGGTTTTTCCTGTGGTCATGTATGATGTGAGAGTTGGACTATAAAGAAAGCTGAACTTTGAATCCTTTTGAACTGTGGTGTTGGAGAAGACTCTTGAGTGTCCCTTGGACTACAGGGAGATCCAACCAGTCCATCCTAAAAATCAGTCCTGGGTGTTCATTGGAGGGACTGGTGTTGAAGCTGAAACTCCAATACTTTTGTGACATGATACAGAGAGCTGACTCAGAGGGAAAGACACTGGTGCTGGGATAGATTGAGGACAGGAGGAGAAGGGGATGACAGGATGAGATGGTTGAATGGCATTACCAACACAATGGACATGGGTTTGGGTGAACCTCGGGAGTTGGTGATGGACAGGGCAGCCTAGCATGCTGTGATTCATGGGATCGCAAAGAGTCGGACATGACTGAGCGACTGAACAGAACTGATACAAGATAATAATTTGATATTTTTATATTCTGTAAGATAATTACCACAATAAGACTAGTTACCATCTGTTGCTGCACAAAGTTATTATAGTATTATTAACTGTGATCTCTGTGCTGTACATTACATCCCTTTTGCTAATTTGTTTTGTAAGTTTGGACATTTGTACCTCTTTATCTCCCTAACCTATTTTACTCATCCCCCTATCCTTCTCCCCTGTTGGGATCACCAATCCTCTTTATCTGGATCTGCTTCTGTTTTGTTACATTTGCTCATTTTTTTTTTTTTTAGATTGCACATATAAGTGAGATCATATAATATTTGTCTTTCTCATCTGATTTATTTTACTTAATATACTCTATGTCCATCCATGTTGCTGTAAATGGCAAAGTTTCCTCCTTTTTTATGGCTGAATAATTTTGTATATGTGTATGTGTGTCTCACATTTTGTTTATGCATTAATGGACTCTTAGGTTGCTTTCATGTCTTGGCTGTTGTAAATAATGCACATGGAGGAGCATGTATCTTTTCAAGTTTGTGTTTATGCCTTATGTAAGGCAGAGTTGTGTTTGAAATGTGGAATTTGCTGATGTGTGCTCTGGAGTAGATTTGTTTGTGGTGTTTTCTGTTTAACTTTTGATTGGCTCTTGTATTGCTTGCTTCACGTATGCACTATTGTAGACAAGTTCCCAGGTATGTCACTTAAATGTGTTCATAGTATCTAATCAACTAGGAAAATTTTCACACCAGAAATACCGAATGATACTCTGCTTCATACACCCTCACTCAGAAGCAATGAGAAATAAGTTCCTTTGGCCTCCATTTAGCTGTTTTGTCTACTACTTGCAGATCACTCTTATATGCCATAAGCTACATCATCATCATGTATGAGTTTATTTTTGCCCCTCGTTTTAAGACTATTAAGGCTTGTACTTTAGAAAATTGATTCTGACTGCAGCAAGGGAGCAGAGCTTATATTCTTTCTTTAATCATTTTCAAATGGGAAGTCCTGTGTCCTCTGTATTGATTCCACGGTGTGTTATCACTGCCATTGCCTCTCCTTCCTTTGAGTTTCAGGAGACTCGGTAATCTTGAGATTCCGTTTTTCAAGGAATTTAACAAGTGAATTCATGACTTTTAGTGTTTTTTGTTGTTGTTGTTTTATTGGAGTATAATTGCTTTACAATGTTGTATTAATTTCTGCTGTACAGCTTGATAAATCAGCTATATGTATATACACAGGCCCCTCCCTGTGGGCCTCCCACCCCACCCCCCACCCCAGTCCCACCCATCTAGGTCACCACAAAGTTTCAAACTGACCTCCCTGTGCTGTATAGCAGGTTCGCCCTAGCTATCTGTTTCATACATGGCACTGCATGTATGTCAGTCTCAGTCTCACAATTCATCACTCCCCCACCCCACCACTATTCACTACTGTTTTCTATTTCATTTATTTCTATTACGATCTTTATGATTTGGCGTTTTAAAATTTTTCTTTCTATAATTGCTCTAGGTATAAGGTTAGATTGTATATTTGAGATTTTTCTTGTTTCTTGAGGGGAGATTGAATTGCCATAAACTTTCCTCTTAGAACTGCTTTTGCTGTGTCCCATAGGTTTTGGGTCACTGTGTTTTTGTTTCTATATATTTTTAAAATTTTCTCTTTGATTTCTCATGAGCTCTTGGTTATTTAGTAGGGTAGCCTCCACGTGTTTGTGTTTTTAATAGTTTTTTTTTTTTCTTGTAATTGATTTCTAATCTCATGGCAATGTGGTCAGAAAACATGTATGATATGATTTTAGTTTTCTTAAATGTCCTGAGGCTTGATTTGTGACCCAAAATGTAACCTATCCTGGAGAATGTTTTATGTGCACTTGAGAAGAAAGTGTATTCTGCCACTTTTGTGTGGAGTGTTGTAAAAATATTAGTGAAATCTGTTTGGTCCATTGTGTCATTTTTTTCATTTAAAGATTGTGTTTCCTTAGTTATTTTCTATCTGGATGATCTGTCCATTGGTGTAAGTAGGCTGTTAAAGTCCCCCATTTTAACAAAAATTCAATTTGGGAAAGGAGCATGTCAGGACTGTATATTGTCACTCTGCTTATTTAATTTATATGCAGAGTACATTATGAAAAATGCCAAGCTGGATGACTCACAAGCTGGAATCAAGATTGCTGGGAGAAATATCAATAGCCTCAGATATGCAGATGATAGCCCCCACAATGACAGAAAGTGAAGAGGAACTAAAGAGCCTCTTGATGAATATGAAAGAGAAGAGTGAAAAAGCTGAAAGAGGAGAGTGAAAAAGCTGGCTTAAAATTCAGTGTTCAAAAAACAAAGATCATGGCATCAGTCCCATCACTTCATGGTAAATAGACTGGGAAAAAATGGAAATAGTAGTAGATTTTATTAGACTCCAAAATCACTGTGGACAGTTACTACAGCCATGAAATTAAAAGATGCTTGCTCCTTGGAAGAAAAGCTTTGACAAACCTAGACAGCATATTGAAAAGCAGAGACATCACTTGGCCAACAAAGGTCCATATAGTCAGAGCTATGATTTTTCCAGTAGTCATGTATGGATATGAGAGTTCTGCCATAAAGAATGCTGAGTGCTGAAGGATTGATGCTTTTGAATCTGTGTTGCTAGAGAAGACTCTTGAGAGTTCCTTGGACAGCATGGAGATCAAATCAGTCAATCTTAAAGGAAATCAACCCTGAATATTCATTGGAAGGACTGATGCTGAAGCTGAAGCTCCAGTACTTTGGCCACCTGATATGAAGAGCCAACTCACTGGAAAAGACCGTGATGCTGGGAAAGATTGAGGGGAGGAGAAGAGGGCAACAGAGGATAAGATGGTTGGATGGCATCACTGACTCAGTGGGCATGAGTTTGAGCACACTCTGGAGATAGTGAAGGACAAGAAAGCCTGGTGTGCTGCAGTCCATGGGGTCACAAAGAGTACTTAGTCACTTAGTAAGTGAATAACAACAAATTCCCCCACTATTATTATTTTACTGTTGATTTCCCATTTTGTGGTTGTTAGCATCTGTCTTATGTATTGAGGTGCTCCTCTGTTGGGTGCAGAAACATTTATAATTGTTATATCTTCTTGGATCGATCCCTTGATCATTATGTAATATGGTTCTTTGTCTCCTGTGACATTCTTTATTTTAAAGTCTATTTTATCTGATATGAGTATTGCTACTCCAGCTTTCTTTTAATTTCCATTTGCACAGAATATCTGTTTCCATCCACTTCTTTCAGTCAATATGTGCCCCTAGGTCTGAAGTGGTTCACTTGTAGACAGCATATATAGGGTTTTGTTTATATATCCATTTAGTTAGTCTGTGTCTTTTGGTTGGAGCATTTAATCCGTTTACATTCAAATTAATTATCAATATATATGTTCCCCTTACCATTTTCTTTATTGTTTTGGTGGATCTTTTTCTTCTCTTGTGTTTTCTGCCTAGAGAAGTTCCTTTAGCATTTGTTGTAAAGCTGGTTTGGTGATACTGAATTCTCTTCTCATTTGCTTTTCTGTAGAACTCTTAATTTCTGTGTTGAATCTAAATGAGATCCTTGCTGGGTAGAGTAATCTTGCTTTTAGGTTTTCCCCTTTCATCATTTTAAGTATATCCTGTCACTCCCTTCTGGTCTGCAGCTCCCAGGTAGGAGGCAAGGAAGGGAAACTGGTTTCTTGTGGCCTTTGATTTTAACTTTTATTAAAGGTTGGAAACTAAGCAGGCATGTGTAGTATAGGTGTATATGTGTGTGTTAGTCATTCATTCATGTCCAGCTTTTTGTGATCTCGTGAACTATTGCCTACCAGGCTCCTTTGTCCATGGAATTCTCTAGGCAAGAATACTGGATTGGATTGCCATTCCCTCCTCTGGGGAATCTTCCCAACCCAGAAATTGAACGTGGGTCTCCTGAATTGCAGGCAGATTCTTTACCATCTGAGCAACCAGGGAAGCCTATGTAGTATAGGTAGGAGGTTTAAGTTCCTCTGCTTTGGAAAAATATATTATACCAGAAGGCTTCTCTTCTAGGTACTTTTCAGCTTAGGAAAGTATATTTTTGGCAGTATCATCTTTTGTAGAGTGACAAAAAGCTGTATTTGTTTTACTAAAAATGTACCGAGTTCCTCTTCACCCCAACAGTGGACTAATTATCTAATGATATGGTAGGAGTCTGTATTTATAAATCCAGGGAATATGTTAACAGCCATTGTTGTTATTGCTGTATTTTTTTGTAAGTAATTTGTTTCAGTCTTGTATCCTTGCAGTTGTGTTTGTCTCTTCTTTTCTTTTCTCCTTTTCTACTTCTCAGGGTAAGATAATCCGAATCCTAGTTCATGGAGCCAAAGAATGAACTTTACAAACATGCCAATAGTCACATAGGCAGAGTATTATTTTAAAGGAGAGAGAAATATAAAGTTCCCAGCATAGACACTGAGAGGGGGTGAAGTGCCCCTAAAGGGCGGCAATTATAGCAGTTTATATTTTTACCAGTATTGATCTGTTCGTTTTTGGTTGGCTCACATTCCCGATTTATATAATTTCTGACCAATTAGTTTGAAAGTCCCTATGTCCAGATTGTCATTTTTATGACTTTTAAAAAAATCCTTCTGTCCTTGAGTTTTCTTAGACATTGAATCACTATCCTATGACTCTTTCTCATGACCCCAGGCCATCATTTAAGCACCGGATAAGGACTAGAAGTATGGGCTAAGAGTTAATGGTCCATCTAGTGTTTTCCTATCTGATAAGTTAGTCAACAGTTACTGATTGTTCTGTCTTGAGTCTGGATATTTTATGACCCTCTGTGCCAGGGAGACTTTCCTCTGAATGCCTGGAATCTGGAGCAACAAGTATAGCTTTAAGTCAGTGGAGCAAAATGTTTATATGGGAGAAGGAGTTGAAGTTAAAAAAATGAACTGAGGTCCTGGCCCTACAGTGACTGCCTAACAATTTCTGCCTCACAAATGTGGCAGACATGGCCATGATGAGGTATATGGAATCCTCTGTGTGCTGTTTAAAATAAACTTACTTCCAGCAAACTTACTTACAGGTTGTTACTGAACCAAATTTGTATCTGCTTGCCTGCAAAGGGTAAAGCCAATCTGCTGACACTGTATTGTGGTGAGGAAGAGTGCAGCATTTTTTCTAAAGGCATCAATACAAGGATGAGTGGCTTATGCTCTAAAACACTGAAGTCTTCAAAGAGTATCAGAAAAGCTTTTTAAAAGGCAAGGTGAGGGAGGGGAGTGTCCCAGGGTATGTGATCAGCTCTTGCACAGTTCTCTGATTGATGATAATCAGTCTTTAGGAACCAGAAGTTTGGGAGCTACATGCTCATAGTCATCAAGTAGTTAATTTCTTCCTTTTGTGGTGGTTTTAGCATCTAAAAAACTCAGGAAATATGTGTCAGATACTACTACCTAGGTATATTGAGAGGACCTAAAACAGAGGCTACAGGAAGAGGTCTGTCCCAGGAAAGCCCAATAGGGTCCTGCCCAGTTGCAGTTTGAATCCTATGGAAAAGTTAGTGCAACTACAGAAGATTTATATTTGGCAGGCTGCTTTGTAGTCTGCTAAATTCTCAGGCATGAAATAATTTTCTCCAGCTAAATATATCCTCTCAGTTTTCTCCGTTCTCTATGAGTCACACATCATTCTTTATGTCTTATTGTCTCTTGTTGATATATCCTTAAGAGTTTCAAAAGGTTAAAGTTCTCAGCCTATTTTTAACCGATAAGGATCAGGATTAAATTTGTCTTCTTTCTCAGAAGTGCTCCCAGTAGTGTTATATGTTTTCATTTTCCTGTTTAGCCAGCGTGGAGGAGATCAGTGTCATGTACTTTTCGGTTATGCATCTGTCAACTTAAAAAATATTCACAACCTATAAGTTGAGAGTTATGTTTTATTCTGTGGGAATTTTTAGGACTTCAAGTCTGGGAGACAGCATCTCAGGTAACCCTGAGAGAATTGGTCTGAGGAGGTGAAAGGAGGAGTGAAGTTTTGTAGCAAAAGACAGTAGTCTGAACATCAAAAGATTGTTAATAAAAAGAAAACCAGATATCCCAAGTTAAGGAATTTAATGCTCTTCTGTGTATGGGAAGATGCAAGTGGCTGGGCTCACTGAAATCATTCCTGTAATATGCATCTTGCTATCCTGGAGTCAGTGTCCTGAGTTTTTTCACATCCTGAACTTCCTTGGGGCTCATTGTAGGGAGTGGTTGCAGTTCGATGGCTGCTAGATCACAGGTTTCTTCTCCTTTCTGAGTGCCCCCAGAGCTTACCAGCCCACATTGTTATTATTCAGTTGCTAAGAGATGTCTGACTTTTTGTGACCCATGGACTGCAGCACACCAGGTTTCTCTGTCCTCCAGTATTTCCCAGAGTTTACTCAGATTCATGTCCATTGAGTTGGTGATGCTTTATAACCACCTCATCCTTTGTCATCCCCTTCTTTTGACTTCAATCTTTCCAGCATCAGGGTCTTTTCCAATGAGTCACTGCAATTGCTGATGACTGTGACATCCTTGTTTACTGATTCAGCAGGAAATATTTCATTTCTCACATCTTATCTTTACTTCAGTAAATACTTGATAACTATGTCTGCAGTTTCCTTTCTGTTGTATTTGGTTGTGTTAAAGGTTTTATAAGAGCAGAATGTCTAGGGTTTTTTGTTTTTTTTTGAACTAAATATTATCTTTAATCTTGCCCCATTGTTGCAGGAGAAGCGGGTGTGAGAGAATAGTCATGTCCCAGGTCTTGGGTGAGTTCCTGGGATGGCTGCCAAGTGAGGATTCTTGGCTTCATGTGGAAAAGAATTCTAGAGTAAGCCATAGTAAAGTAAAAGATCTTTTAGAGAGATATACATTCCATAGACAGAATGTGGTCAGTCTCAGAAGGCGAGAACCAGATTTCAGGCTGTGGGGTGTTTAGTTTATGGGCTGGGTAATTACAAATGCTAAGAAGTAGGAGGACTATTGTAACTGTTTGAGAGAAGGGGCAGAAGTTTCTAGGAAGTGGGCCACAGCCCACTTTTTGTCCTTTTATGGTCAGCCTGGGGCCTGTCATGGTGTCTGAGAATGTGTCATTTAGCATGCTAATGCATTGCAATAAAAGTATAATAAGGCTCAAGTGCTTTTGTAATTCGAATCTTCAGCCATCTTGGGCCACATTGGTTATAACCAGTTTTGTTGTATCCTCAATGGCTGTGTCATTGTTACAGTGATTGTGTCCTGTTGCGTTTCTTCCTGTCTCATCATGAGCTTGCTGCGAACTTGATCTTTATTGACTCAGAAAATAAAGTATGTAAAACCAAAAAGAATAATTGGAAAAATTTCCAGTGGAGCAAAGCTGTTATAGGGCAGAATGAGTCAGCAGTTGCTGGCAAGGATTGTTGATTGTGAATCCTTAATAAACATTTGAAAAAGTCTGATGCAGGATGCAGCATGCTCGGGGCTGGTGCATGGGGATGACCCAGAAAGATGTTATGGGGAGGGAGGTGGGAGGGGGGTTCATGTTTGGGAATGCATGTAAGAATTAAAGATTTTAAAATTTAAAAAATAAAAAACTAAAAAAAAAAAAAGTCTTTGTTGTTGTTGTTGTTCTTTAACAAGCAGTGTTTTCAGGAAAATATTATAGATTTTATAATATTCCCTCCCTATTGAGACCATGACAGGGAGGGAACACAGCCCCGCCCATCAACAGAAAATCGGCTTAAAGATTTACTGAGCATGGCCCTGCCCTGTTTCCCCCACAGTCAGTCTCTCTGATCAGGAAGCTTTGATAAGCCTCTTATCCTTATCCATCAGGTGGCTGACAGAATGAAAACCAGAATCACAGAAAACTAATCAAACTGATCACATGGACCACAGCCTTGTCTAACTCAGTGAAACTATGAGCAGTGCCCTATAGGGCCATCTAAGACAGACAGTTCATGGTAGAGAGTTTTGACAAAACATGGTCCACTGGAGAAGGCAATGGCAAACCGCTTCAGTATTCTTGCCTTGAAAACCCCATGAAAAGTATGAAAAGGCAAAAAGACAAGACACTGAAAGATTAGCTCCCCAGGTTGGTAGGTGCCCAATATGTTACTGGAGAAATAACTCCAGAAAGAACAAAGAGATGGAGCCAAAGCAAAAACAGCACCCAGTTGTGGATGTGACTGGTGATGGAAGTAAAGTCTGATGATGTAAAAAACAATATTGCATAGGAACCTGGAGTGTTAGGTCCATGAATCAAGGTAAATTACAAGAGGTCAGACAGGAGTTGGCAAGAGTGAACATTGACTTTAGGAATCAGTGAATTCAAATGGACTGGAATGGATGAATTTAACTCAGAAGAATCCCTTAGAAGAAATGGAATAGCCTCATAGTCAACAAATGAGTCTGAAATGCAGTACGTGGGTGCAATCTCAAAAACAACTGAATGATCTCTGTTCGTTTCCAAGGCAAACCATTCAATATCACAGTAATCCAAGTCCATGCCCCAACCGGTAGTGCTGAAGAAGCTGAAGTTGAATGGTTCTGTGAAGACCTACAATACCTTCTAGAACTAACAACCAAAAAAGATCTTCTTTTCATTAGAGGAGACTGGAATGCAAAAGGAGGAAGTCAGTAGATACCTGGAGTAACAGGCATGTTTGGCCTTGGAGTACAAAATGAAGCAGGACAAAGGCTAACAGAGTTTTGACAAGAGAACACACTGGTCATAGCAAACGCTCTCTTCCAACAACACAAGAGACGACTTTACACATGGACATCACCAGGTGGTCAATACTGAAATCAGATTGATTATATTCTTTGCAGCCAAAGATGGAGAAGCTCTATAGTCAGCAAAAACAAGAATGGGAGCTGACTGTGACTCAGATCATGAACTCCTTATTGCAAAGTTCAGACTTGAAGAAAGTATGGAAAACCACTACATCATTCAGGTATGACCTAAATTAAATCCCTTATGATTATACAGTGGAAGTGATAACTAGGTTAAAGGGATTAGACCTGGTAGAGTGCTTGAAGAACTATGGATGGAGGTTCATGACATTGTACAGGAGGCAGTGATCAAGACCATCCCCAAGAAAAAGAAATGCAAAAAGGCAAAAGGGTTGTCCGAGGAAGCCTTACAAATAGCTGAGAAAAGAAGAGAAGCAAAATCAAAGGAGAAAAGGAAAGATATACCCATTTGAATGCAGAGTTCCAAAGAACAGGAAGGAGAGACAAGAAAGCCTTCCTCAGTGATCAATGCAAAGAAATAGAGCAAAACAATAGAATGGGAAAGACTAGAGATCTCTTCAAGAAAATTAGAGATACCAAGGGAAAGTTTCATGCAAAGATGGGTTCAATAAAGGACAGAAATGGTATGGACCTAACAGAAGCAGAAGATATTAAGAGAAGAGGTGGCAAGAATACACAGAAAACTATTCAAAAAGCTCTTCATGACCCAGATAACCAGGATGATATGATCACTCACCTAGAGCCAGACATCCTGAAATGTGAAGTCAAATGGGCCTTAGGAAGCATCACTACAAACAAAGCTAGTGGAGGTGATGGAATCTCAGTTGAGCTATTTCATATCCTAAAAGACGATGCTGTGAAAGTGCTGCACTCAATATCAGTAAATTTGGAAAACTCAGCAGTGGCCACAGGACTGGAAAAGGTCAGTTTTCATTCCAATCCCAAAGAAAGGCAATGCCAAAGAATGTTCAAACTACTGTACAATTGGACTCATCTCACACGCTAGTGAGAGAGTAATGCTCAAAATTCTTCCAGCCAGGCTTCAACAGTATGTGAACCGTGAACTCCTGTATGTTCAGGCTGGATTTAGAAAAGGCAGAGGAACCAGAGATCAAATTGTGAACTTCTGTTAGATCATCACAAAAGCAAGAGAGTTCCAGAAAAAATCTACTCCTTTATTGACTACGCCCAAGGCTTTGACTGTGTGGTTTACAACAAACTGTGGAAAATTCTTCAAGAGACAGGAATACCAGACCACCTTACTTGCCTCCTGAGAAATATGTATGCAGTTCAAGAAGCAACAATTAGAACTGGAAATGGAACAAGAGACTGGTTCCAAATTGAGAAAGGAGCATGTCAATGCTGTATTTTGTCACCTTCCTTATTATTTAACTTCTATGCAGAGTGCATCATGGGAAATGCCTGGCTGGATGTAGCACAAGCTGGAATCACGATTGCTGGGAGAAATATCAGTAACCTCATACACAGATAACACCACCCTTATGGCAGAAAGAGAAGAAGAACTAAAGAGTCTCTTGATGAAAATGAAAGAGGAGAGTGAAAAACCCGACTTAATGCTCAGCATTCAGAAAACTAAGATCATGGCATCCAGTCCCATCTCTTCATGGCAAATAGATGGGGAAACAATGGAAACAGCGGCAGACTTAATTTTGGGGGCTCCAAAATCACTGCAGATGGTTACTGTAGCCATCAAATTAAAAGATACTTGTTCCTTGGAAGAAAAACTATGACCAATGTAGACAGCATATTAGAAAGCAGAGATTAGTTTGCCAAGAAAGGTCCATCTAGTCAAAGCTATGGTTTCTCCTGTTGTCATGTATGGATGTGAAAGTTGGACTATAAAGAAAGCAGAGTGCATAAGAATTGATGCTTTTGAACTCTCGTGTTGGAGAAGACTCTTGAGAGTCCCTTGGACTGCAAGGAGATCAAACCAGTAAGTTCTAAGGCAAATCAGTCCTGAATATTCGTTGGAAGGATGATGCTGAAGCTGAAACTCCAATACTTTGGCCACCTGATGCGAAGAACTGACTCATTTGAAAAGACCCTGATGCTGGGAAAGATTGAGGGCAGGAGGAGAAGGGGTCGATAGAGGATGAAATGGTTGGATGGCATCACTGACTCGATGGACATGAGTTTGAGCCAGCTCTGGGAGTTGGTGATGGACAGGGAGGCCTGGGGTTCTTCAGTCCTTGGGTTTGCAGAGTCAGACGTAACTGAGCGATTGAACTGAAGTGATAACACTGTAGAGTCTGAGTCTAGTACTTGATGATAGTTTCCCATCAAGCGTTTTCACCCAGACTGATTTCATTCCTTTGAGTCATAGCTGATCATCTCTAATGAAGGAATTAATGTTTGTGTGTGCTCAGTTGTGTCTGACTCTTTGCGACCATTTGGACTGTAGCCCTCCAGGCTCCTCTCTAGGGGTTTTTCAGGCAAGAATACTGGAGTTGGTTTCCATTTCCTCCTCCAGGGATCCTCCCAACCCAGGGATTCGACCCAGGGATGGAACCTACATCTCCTGTGTCTCCTGCATTGCAGGTAGATTCTTTACCACTGAGCCAAATTAATAATAATCTATTATTGTTTCTTTTTTGTGGACCTTAGTGTTTATTCAGAAAATTAAAGCCTATATGTATGTTTGCTTAAAAATGGGCTACAGTGGTACTTTCTCCCCTTTTTTCAACATTTAATAATGAAATTTTTTAGACAGAAAAGTTGATCATATTATACAGTAAATCTGTTTAAATTCACCACCTAGATACTACATTTAACATTTTAATATATCTCCTTTATTAAATGTCTGTTCATCTATTGATCCTCAGTCTATTGGCCCATCTTCTTTTAGTTATACATTTCAGGGAAGTTGCAGGTTTTAGTACGTTTCATGTCCAAAACATAATTTATCTACAGTGTTTTTAAAATAGAATGCTTTTGGAGTGTGGAGAATGCTTTGTGGACTGTTTGGAATTATGTGTCATCATTTGGAACAGGTAATTGGAAAACTAAGTCTATCATCATACTTTATTTTCCATACTTAGTTTGAAAGGGCATATTAGAAAGTGAAAAAGACAGAGTTTTTTAGACCAGTATTATTGTTGTTCAGTCGCTCACTCATTTACGACTCTTTGCAACCCCATGGACTAACATGCCAGAGTTCCCTGTCCTTCACTATTTCCTGGAGTTTGCTCAGACTCATGTCCTTTGAGTCAGTGATGCTATCCAACTGTCTCATCCTCTGTCACCCCCTTCTCTTCCTGCCTTCAATCTTTTCCAGTGTCAATGTCTTTTCCAATAAGTTGGCTCTTTTCATCAAGTGGTCAAAGTGTTGGAGCTTCAGCTTCAGCATCAGTCCTTCCAGTAAATACTCAGGACTGATTTCCTTTAGGATTGAGTGGTTTGATCTCTTTGTTGTCCAAGGGACTCTCAGGAGTCTTCTCAGCACCACAGATTCAAAAGCATTGATTCTTTGGCACTCAGCCTTCCTTATGGTTCAACTCTGACATCCATACATGACTACTGGAAAAACCATAGCTTTGACTGTATGGACCTTTGTTGGCAAAGTGATGACTCTGTTCTTTAATATGCTGTCTAGGTTGGTCATAACTTTTCTTTCAAGGAGCCAAGTGTCTTTTAATTTCATGATAGTGATCACTGTCTTCAGTGATTTTGGAGCCCAAGAAAGTAAATTCTGTCACTGTTTTCATTTTTTCCCTATCTGCTTGCCATGAAGCGATGGGACTGGATGCCATGATCTTCGTTTTCTGTTTTTCTTTTAGATCTTAGATTTTTGAATGTTGAATTTTAAGCCAGCTTTCTCACTCTCCTCTTTCACACTTCATCAAGAGGCTCATTAACTTTTCTTCACTTTCTGCCATTAGGGTGGTGTCATCAGCATATCTGAAGTTATTGATATTCCTCCCAGAACTCTTGATTCCAACTTATGCTTCATCCAGCCCAGCATTTTGCATGATGTACTCTGCATAGAAGTTAAATAAGCTGGTGACAGTATACAGCCTTGACATACTCCTTTCCCAATTTGGAACCAGTTCGTTTTTCCATGTCCAGTTGGTTCTAACTGTTGCTTCTTGACCCGCATACAGGTTTCACAGGAGGCCGGTAGGATGGTCTGGTTTTCCCATCTCTTTAAGAATTTTCCACATGTTGTTGTGGAAAGTCAAAGGCTTTAGCATAGTCAGTGAAGCAGAAGTAGATGTTTTCCTGAAATTCCCTTGCTTTTTCTATGATCCAGTGGTTGTTGGCAATTTGATCTCTGGTTCCTCTGCCTTTTCTAAATCCAGCGTGTACATCTGGAAGTTCTTGGTTCACATACTGTTGAAGCCTAGCTTGAAGGATTTTGAGCATGATCTTGCTAGCATATGAAGTGAGTGCAACTGTGCAGAAGGGCAAGCTCTTCTTTGGGATTAGAATGAAAACTGACCTTTTCCAGTCCTGTGGCCACTGCTGAGTTTTCCAAATTTGTTGGTATATGGAGGGCAGCACTTTAACAGTATCATCTTTTAGGATTTGAAATAGCTCAACTGGAATTCCATCACCTCCCCTAGCTTTGTTTGTAGTGATGCTTCCTAAGGACTGCTTGACTTCATGCTCCAGGATGTCTGGCTGTTGGTGATTGATCAAACCATCGTGGTTATCTGGGTCATTAAGACTTTCTTGTATAGTTCTTCTGTGTTTTCTTGCTACCTCATCTCAATATCTTCTGCTTCTATTAGATCCATACCATTTTTGTCCTTTATTGTGCCCATCTTTGCATGAAATGTTACCTTTGTATCTCTAATTTTCTTGAAAAGATCTCTAGTCTTTCCCATTCCATTGTTTTCCCCTGTTTCTTTGCACTGATCACTTAAAAAGGCTTTCTTATCTCTGTGTGCTATTCTTTGAAACACTTCATTCAGATGGGTGTATCTTTCCTTTTCTCTTTTGTCTTTCATTTCTCTACTTTTCTCAGCTATTTGTAAGGCCTCCTTAGACAACCATTTTTGCTTTTTGCATTTCTTTTTCTTGGGGTTGGTTACTGCTGTACAGTGTTACGAACCTCCATCCATAGTTTTTCAGGCACTCTGTTTACCAGGTCTAATCCCTTGAATCTATTTGTCACTTCTACTGTATAGTCATAAGGTATTTGACTTAGGTCATACCTGAATGGCCTGGTGGTTTTCCCTGTTTTCTTCAATTTAAGTCTGAATTTTGCAATAAGGATCAATATAATTCTATATAATTTATGAAGAATTTTCATGTATATCATCTGTTTTACCCAATATCATTATTATTATTAATAGGTATTAGTTACTGAATGCTTGCTTTGGTGCCTGGTGCTGTCCTAAATTTACCTTTGATGAAGGTATTATGCTAAATAATGTTCATCCCACTGATACTTAGTTGGCATATTTATTTTTCACATGGATTGATTTGTTTGCTTAAATTTTTTTTAGCCCTTTGATGTGCCTTTTTAAAATTCACATTTGGAGATTTCCCTTGTGGTCCCATGGCTAAGATGGTGCTCCAAATTCAAGAGGCCCAGGTTCAATCCCTGGTCAGAAAACTAGGTTCCATGTGCTGCAACCAAGACCCAGTGCAGCCAAATAAATAAATGAATAAATAAGAAAATATTTAAGTCTAAAATGTGTCACTTTAAAGGAAAAATGAATTATATGAAAACCTGCATCTAATAGTTACTTCTCTTTAAATTGTTAATATTCTAAAATAGGCTTCCCACATGGCACTAGTGATAAAGAACCCACCTGCCAGTGCAGGAGATATAAGAGATGCAGGTTCAGTTCCTAGGTCAGGAAGATCCTCTGGAGAAAGGCATGGCAACCCACTGCAGTATTCTTGCCTGGAGAATCCCATGGACAAAGGAACCTGGTAGGCTGCAGTCCAGAGAGTCACAAAAAGTTGGACATGACTGAAGTGACTTTGCATGCCTGCACATGAATAATATTATCTACTGTTTTTGTGTTTACAATGTACCAGATACTATGACAATCCTATAAGAGTTGAGGAAACTGGACACAGAGGTGTTAAATGAGTTGTCCTGAATCATATGGCCAGTAAGTGAAAAAGCCAAGATATAAATGTTTCAGGTTCTAAGTCCTTGAATTTGACTACTAATGTTTTTCATAGTATGAATGCTTCTCTGACCACCTGCATCACAATTTCCTTAGGTAATTGTTAGAAATGCAGATTCCTGAGGCTTACTGTAGACCTACTTTTAGTCATTCAGTTGATTCTTATGTGCACTGAAGTTTGAGAGCCAGTGTGCTATGCGCTCCTCTAAGCATTACCATGTTTTAATCTCTATTAGCTTAAAAAGATAGAATCAATGAATTACTCTTATTTTTGGAGTATATGACTTTTTGGGTTGATTGATCTTTATGCTTTTGTCTGTATTTCAAGATTGTCATGGATTTTAAGCACCCAGATGGTATGACAGTGCCAGTTATGCTGCCTTGTCGGAGTTTGCTGGTGATGACAGGAGAATCTAGATACCTTTGGACCCATGGGTATGTACTGAGATGACCCAGATGACAGGATACCTTTTGCCTTGTGAGAGTCTCATTCTTTTCTGAGCCACCAGAACCATGCCTCAGGCTTACACATTGAGGCTTGCACATGTACTGGCTTCCCCAGGGACATCTATGGCTTTTTAAAAAACTCTTTATTTTGAAAAAATTTCAGATTTAAAGAAAAATTGTAAGCATAATATGGTGAATTCCCTTCACCTTTCACATAGGTTTACCAATTGTGAATATTTTGCTGTCTGTTTTCATTGCTGCCAAAATCTTGTCTCTGTGTCCACTGATGCTGCACAGAAATATGAAGAAAGAGTTTGGAAGAAATAGAAATCTGGCTTTAATCCTCTGCTTGATGTAGTGGTGCACACCTGTAATCCCAGCTTTGGGACTCTGCAGCAGGAGGATTGCTTGAGTCTCAGGAGTTCTAGGCTGTAGTACACTATGCTGATCAGGTGTCTGCACTAAGTTTGGCATAATTTTTTCTCTAATGTGTTATTGTTATTATTGTTTTTGCTCAGTTGTTGAGAGGAAGTTGCAGCTATGATGACCTTTTATCTTTACGTGGTTCATCGCATATTTTTAAAGAGCAGGAACATTGTCTGTATTAGGGGTTGGCAAACTGTGGCTCATGAGCCAACTTCAGCCCTTATTTTTACACAGCTCTTGATCTAAAAGTGGTTTTACATTTTTAAAGTGTTGTAAAGAACAAAAACAAAAGAGAATATGTAATAGAGACTATAGATCGCCTTCTATGCCTGAAATACATACTATCTGGTCTTGTCACAGAAAAACTTTTCCAGCCCCTTGTTCTACAAAACCGCAGTGTGTGCCTCAAATTCAGGAAGTCCAACGTTGATCAAATGCTCTTATCATGCTCATACAGTCCATCTTGAAAATTTGCTAGTTGCACTTTATACTACTGTCAAAGAAAACCAGACTTTGACTGTAGTTAAAGCAACAAAAACAGATTTTACTCAGGAACTATTGGAATAAAGGAAGAGAGTATAGTGGTGGACTCAATTTCAAATGTAATAAGGAAAAATGGAGATTTATAGGCAGAGAGCCCGGGGTTGAGGGTGGGACAGTGTGCATGGATGGAAAATTACTAACAAGAAACATCAGTAGGAAGGGAGAATTCTGGCTACAATAGGATTCTTCCTGAAGGCACGCCACAGTGATCAAACATCACCTGGGGGAAAGATAGGTGTAAGGAATTTGGTCAGTTACCAAGGATGATCATATAATGGAGGATAGTGGATTGTGGCTAAACTGTGACTTAACAGGATTCTTGCTAAAATAGGGCACTAGACATGCCCAGGAGAAGGCAATGACACCCCACTCCAGTACTCTTGCCTGGAAGATCCCATGGATGGAGGAACCTGGTGGGCTGCAGTCCATGGGGTCGCTAAGAGTCAGACACGACTGAAGCAACTCAGCAGCAGCAGCAGCAGCAGCAGCAGCAGCAGCAGCAGCAGCAGCAGACATGCCTAAGGACAGGGCCTATTTGGGCTCAGAGTCAGTTTAGTTCAGTAGCTCAGTCAGGTCCAGCACTTTGCGACCCCATGGACTGCAGCATGCCAGGCTTCCCTGCCCATCACCAACTCCCAGAGCTTGCTCAAACTCATGTGCATCAAGTCAGTGCATCTGGTCCTCTGTCGTCCCTTTCTCCTCCTGCCTTCAATCTTTCCCAGCATCAGCATCTTTTCCAATGAGTCAGTGCTTCGCATAAGGTGCCAAAGTATTGTAGTTTCAGCTTCAGCATCAGTCCTTCCAATGAATATTCAAGACTGATTTTCTTTAGGATTGACTGGTTTGATCTCCTTGCAGTCCAAGGGACTCTTAAGAGTCTTCTCCAACACTACGGTTCGAAAGCATCATTTCTTTGGCACTCATCCTTCTTTATGGTCCAACTCTCACACCCATACATGACTATTGGAAAAACTATAGCTTTGACTATATGGACCTTTGTTGGTGAAGTAATGTCTCTGCTTTTTAATATGCTGTCTAGGCTTGTCATAACTTTTTTTTCAAGGAGAAAGTGTCTTTTAATTTAATGGCTGCAGTCACCATCTGCAGTAATTTTGGAGCCCAAGAAAATAAAGTCTGTCACTGTTTCCATTGTTTCCCCATCTATTTGCTATGAAGTGATGGGATCAGATGCCATGATCCTAGTTTTTTTGAATGTTGAATTTTAAGCCAGGTTTTTCATTCTCCTCTTTCAACTTCATCAAGAGGCTCTTTAGTTCTTCTCTTTCTGCCATAAGGGTGGAGTCATCTGCATATCAGAGGTTATTGATATTTTCCTGTAAAACTTGATTCCAGTTTGTGCTTCATTCTTCCAGCCCAGCGTTTTGCATGATGTACTCTGCATATAAGTTAAATAAGCAAGGTGATAATATACAATCTTGACGTACTCCTTTCCCAATTTTGAACCAGTCGGTTTTTCCATATCTGGTTCTAAGTGTTGCTTCTTGACCTGCGTACAGATTTCTCTGGTGGTAGGTAAGGTGGTCTGGTGGTCTGGGCTCAGAGTAACCTGCCGAAGGTTTGGTTGAGGAGAGTCTGTCAGTACCTCATGGTAAGTTTTCCATCTCATCTAGGATTTGATCCATGATCCTGCATTACATTTAGTTGTCAATTCTCTTTAGCCTTCTTTAATTTGAAGCAGTTTTTCAACTTTTCTTTGTCTTGTTGACATTTACACTTTTAAGAATGCCAGTTGTTTTATATAATGACCCTGAGTTTTTTTTTTTTTTTATTGAATCTAATGTAAATGAAATGCGTTATTAACTCTTGGCAGGAATAAATCCTCAGCCTTTTGAGGTGGAAGCATCATTCTGCTAAAATTTACCTATATTGTCACTTAAAATACTGCTGAATTCTGAACTTATTAGTGCTGCCCTGGTTGGAGACTTTTTTTGACTCATTTTTTAAAAATTCAGAGAAATGAGCATTTAAATGAGTTTGTAACCTGTCCTAAATGAACCATAAAAACAGATAGCCTGATTTTGTGCACTAAAGATTAAATTTGCCTGATTTTTTTTTTCACAGCCATTTAAAATATTTTTCACTTTCAGCAACTGAAAATGGTGATTTGATCCAACAGTTTAAAGTGTTCCTATAATTTTGAAAATACTAAAGGCAAAGGAGAAAAGGAAATAAATACTCATCTGAATGCAGAGTTCCAAAGAATAGCAAGGAGAGGTAAAGAAGCCTTCCTCAGCAATCAATGCAAAGAAATAGAAGAAAACAATGGGAAAGACTAGAGATCTTTTTAAGAATATTAGAGATACAAAGGTAATATTTCATGCAAAGATGGGCACAATAAAGGACAGAAACAGTATGGACCTAGCAGAAGCAGAAGATATTAAGCAAAGGTGGTTAGAATACACAGAAGTATACAAAAAAGATCTTAATGATCCAGATAACCAGGGTGGTGTGATCAGTCACCTAGAGCCAGGCATCTTGGAGTATGAAATCAAGCGGGCCTTAGGAAGCATCACTACAAACAAAGCTAGTGGAGGTGATGGAATTTTAGCTAAGCTATTTCAAATCCTGAAAGATGATGCTGTTAAAGTGCTGCACTCCATATGCCAGCAAATTTGGAAAACTCAGCAGTGACCATAGGACTGTAAATGGTCAGTTTTCATTCCAATCCCAAAGAAGAGCAATGCCAAGAATGTTTAACCTACTGCACAGTTGCACTCACTTCACATGCTAACAAGGTCATGCTCAAAATCCTTCAAGCTAGGCTTCAACAGTATGTGAACCAAGACCTTCCAGATGTTCAAGCTGGATTTAGAAAAGGCAGAGGAACCAGAGATCAAATTGCCAGATCCTTTGGATCATAGAGCAAGAGAGTTCTAGGAAAACATCTACTTCTGCTTTATTGGCTATGCTAAAGCCTTTGACTGTGTGGATCACAACAACCTGTGGAAACTGTTAAAGAGATGGGAATACCAGACCACATTACCTGCCTCCTGAGAAATCTCTATGCAGGCCAAGAAGGACATGGAACAATAGACTGGTTCCAGATTGGGAAAGGAGTATGTCAAGACTGTACATTGTTATCCTGCTTATTTAACTTATATGCAGAGTACCCATGCATAATGCCTGGCTGGATGAAGCACAAGGTGGAATCAGGGTTTCTGGGAAAAATATCAATAACCTCAGAAATACAGATGATACCAGCCTTGTGGCAGAAAGTGAAGAAGAACTAAAGAGCCTATTGATGAAGTGTGAAAGAGGAGAGTGAAAAAGTTGGCTTAAAACTCAACATTCAAAAAACGAAGATCATGGCATCCAGTCCCATCACTTCATGGCAGATAGCTGGGTAAACAATGGAAACAGTGACAGACTCTATCTTCTTGGGCTCCAAATCACTACAGATGGTGACTGCAGCCATTAAATTAAGAGACACTTGTTCCTTGGAAGAAAAGCTATGACAAACCTAGACAGCATATTAAAAAGCAGAGACATTACTTCACTGACAAAGGTCTGTCTAGTCAAAGCTATAGTTTTTCCAGTAGTCATGTATAGATATGAGAGTTGGACCATAAAGAAAGCTGAGTGTCAAAGAATTGATCCTTTTAAACTGTGGCATTAGAGAAGACCATTGAGAGTCCCTTGGACAGCAAAGAGATCAAACCAATCACTCCTAAAGGATATCAGGCCCGAATATTCATTGGAAGGACTGATGCTGGAGGTGAAGCTCCAATACTTTGGCCACTTGATGTGAAGAACTGACTCACTGAAAAGACCCTGATGATGGGAAAGATTGCAGACAGGAGGAGAAGGAGATGGCAGAGGATGAGATGGTTGGATGGCATCACCAACTTGAGGGACATGAATTTGAGCAAGCTCTGGGAGTTGATGACAAACGGAATGCTGGTGTGCTGCAGTATATGTGGTTGCAAAGAGTCAGACATGACTGAAAGACTGAACTAACTGAGCATTTGTATTTTTCAGAAAATTTCAAGATTTTTCTGATATGCATCTGGATTTTAAAAATTGATTACAAATTTTTCTATTAGATCCTAGTTTTGGTCATATAGAGTTCTGTTGTTTTTCTGTTGACCAATCATGATACAATAGTATTAAGTAAGCAATAGTTACATAATCACAAAAGTAAAAGATGTATATCAGTTTTCACAATCAATAGCCAGACAAAAAATAAAAGTTGCACTTGCAAACCATAATGCAAACATGATTAACTTAACAATTTAAAATACTTACATCCAATTTGGGAGGGTCAAGCAGAATGATGTGATACATGGAATTGTATACATGCACATGTTTTCATCCACCCAGCCAGTCTATATCTTTTGGTTGGTGCATTTAATCCATTTACATTTAAGATATGTATCAATGTGTATGATCCTATTACCATTTTCCTAGTTGTTTTGGGATTACTTTCTGCAGGTCTTTTCCTTCTCTTGTGTTTTCTTCCTAGAGAAATTCCTTTAGTGTTTGTTGTAAAGCTGGTTTGGTGTTGCTGAATTCTCTTAACTGTTACCTGTCTGTAAAGTTTTGATTTCTCCATCAAATCTGAAGGAGAGTTTTGCTGGGTAGAGTGCTGGTTGTAGGTTCTTGGTTGTAGGTTCTTTCCTTTCATCACTTTAAATATATCATGCCATTCCTTTTTGGGTTGTAGAGTTTCTATTGAGGAATCAGTTGGTAGCCTGATGGGAGTTCCCTAGTATGTTATTTGTTGTTTTATTAATCTGTCTTTAATTTTTGTCCGTTTGATTACTGTGTGTCTCGGTGTTTTCCTCCTTGGGTTTATCCTGCCTGTGTGTTTGTGTATGTATGTGTGTGTTAAGAAAAAAGAGAGAAGGGAGAAAAGTGAAGGAAAGAGACAGTGATGGGAACAGAGGGAGACTGACCAAACAAATGGTGTGTCAACTATTGGAAGGTTCCTTGGAATTTGAGTGGAAGGGAGAATTAATCAAAGAAGCACACTTAGTGTACTAAAAATACATATAAACTCTAGAAATAAACTTTGATGAAAAATATTTTGATCTGTGCTAAAAAAGCACTAGAAAGCACCACTGAAGAAGATTGATTCACACAGCCAGTTCAAACACTTTTTGTGTGTGTGTGTGTGGCTTCACTGGGTCTTTGTTGCATTTTGTGCAGACTTTCTTTAGTTGTGGAGAGTGGGATCTCCTCTTTGTTGCAGTGCTTGGACTATTCATTGTGGTGGTTTTTCTTGTTGGAGAGCACAGGCTCTAGGTGTGCAGGATTCAGTATTTGAAACGTGGGCTTCAGTAGTTGTGACACACAGGCTCAGTAGTTGTGGCATATGGGCCTAGTTGCTCTGAGGCATGTGGAATCCTCCCGTACCAGGTATCGAACCTGTGTCTCCTGCACTGGCAGGTGGAGACCCATCCACTATGCCACCAGGGAAGTCCCCAAACACTTTCAATTGGATATAGTTAAGTTTACTGTTCTAGTTACTATGCACTAAAGCAGAGATGGCAGACTGGCAGAACATGAGTCAAATATAGCAGTCAAACTGTTTAGCTAGGGCACTGGTAGTCAACATTGTAGAATTTTAAAAAATTGATTGTATATGAGTATCAGCAGCTTTTACAGGATTCTGAATTTTCAGCTTCTTTTGAAAATTGACAACACCTGAAAACATTAGACCACAGTATCTTTTGACAGCAGTAGCTGAGACTATCAATGGCCTTCTTTAGGTGCAACTATACTTTCAGGTTCTCTAGGGTTCCTACTGCTTTCTATGATTGCCTGCAGTATGACTGAGTATCTGTTGTCATTCATCATTGTGCTCATACTAATGTCTTTATCTTATAACGGACTTAAATGAAAATTATTTCTTAAACTTATATCTGTTTTAGAAGTGGGGGGAAAAGCTAGAAGGAATAGGAATGTGTGTTTTAAGAAAAATGGAAGAGAATGCTTAATTTTTTTGAAATGAAGACAGTTCCTATGTATTTAATGGCAAACAGTGTATTTCTAAAGTCTGCCTGCTTCACTCATTTATGTTATTAGACTAGCCTTGGGTTCAGTTAGTTCATGAATCTGTGTGAGCTCTTCTTTTAAATTATTTTTGGAGCCCTTTGTGCTAGATACTATCTGAAAGCTTTACATACATTAACTCATGTAACTGATATAATCACAGTGGAAAGTTTTTTTCATGGTTTTGCCCACATTTTTAAAGGAAATTGGAGCATAAAGAGGTTCCATAACTTGTACAGAGTTGTGAAACCAGTCAAGGGCAGAGACAAGATCAGAGTCTGCCTTCAGGATCTATGCTCTTAACCATACTGTTACAACTAAATTCGTTTGCTCCCTTTCATCTGATATTATGCAGGTGCCTTGTAGCCTTCACACTTTTGTCAACTCTTAATGTAATAAATTTCCTTTTCCTTTCAATTCACTTCTTTTTAACATATAGCTCAACTTGTTTGTTTATTTCCTTTATAATATATAAAGTTTTTTCTGATGACAATAGCCTGAAATAATTTCTCCCTTAACTCCTAAAGGCTGTGTTGCCTCCTACTGGCTTGTGCTATCTTTTCTATCGTATTGAACTATTATTTAAATTTATAATAATGTTTTTATCTTGTTATTTAATGTTTTCCTAACTAGATTATAATTTGAGTACAGGGAAAAAAAGATGTTCAGAGATATTTAAATAATTATTTTTAACATATAGATTGCCTATTCCCAAAAGTCTGAGATTGGTTCCAAAAGCAGTAAGTACTGCTTGACCTTTGCCTAAGATTTAACTTTAGGCAACTGAAATAATTGACTTCAGAGAGCCATCAGTTCAGTTCAGTTCAGTTGCTCAGTTGTGTCTGACTCTTTGTGACCTCATGAATTGCAGCACGCCAGGCCTCCCAGTCCATCACCAACTCCCGGAGTTCACTCAGACTGACGTCCATCAAATCAGTAATGCCATCCAGTCATCTCATCCTCAGTCGTCCCCTTCTCCTCCTGCCCCCAATCTCTCCCAGCATCAGAGTCTTTTCCAATGAGTTATCTCTTCGCATGAGGTGGCCAAAGTACTGGAGTTTTAGCTTTAGCATCATTCTTTCCAAAGAAATCCCAGGGTAGATCTCCTTCAGAATGGACTGGTTGGATCTTGTTGCAGTCCAAGAGACTCTCAAGAGTCTTCTCCAACACCACATTTCAAAAGCATCGATTCTTCGGCACTCAGTCTTCCTTATAGTCCAACTCTCACATCCATCCATGACCACTGGAAAAACCATAGCCTTGACTAGACGGACCTTTGTTGGCAAAGTAATGTCTCTGGTTTTCAATATGCTATCTAGGTTGGTCATAACTTTTCTTCCAAGGAGTAAGCATCTTTTAATTTCATGGCTGCAGTCACCATCTGCAGTGTAAAGTCTGACACTGTTTCCACTGTTTCCCCATCTATTTCCCATGAAGTGATGGGACCAGATGCCATGATCTTCGTTTTCTGAATGTTGAGCTTTAAGCCAACTTTTTCACTCTCCTCTTTCACTTTCATCAAGAGGCTTTTTAGTTTCTCTTCACTTTCTGCCATAAGGATGTCATCTGCATATCTGAGGTTATTGATATTTCTCCTGGCAATCTTCATCCCAGCTTGTACTTCTTCCAGCCCAGCATTTCTCATGATATACTCTGCATAGAAGTTAAATAAGCAGGGTGACAATATACAGCCTTGACGTACTCCTTTTCCTATTTGGAACTAGTCTGTTGTTCCATGTCCAGTTCTAACTTGCTTCCTGACCTGCATACGGATTTCTCAAGAGGCAGGTCAGGTGGTCTGGTATTCCCATCTCTTTCAGAATTTTCCACAGTTTATTGTGATCCACACAGTCAAAGGCTATGGCATAGTGAATAGAGCAGAAATAGATATTTTTCTGGAACTCTCTTGCTTTTTCCATGATCCAAAGGATGTTGGCAATTTGATTTCTGGTTCCTCTGGCTTTTCTAAAACCAGCTTGAACATCTGGAAGTTCGCGGTTCACGTATTGCTGAAGCCTGGCTTGGAGAATTGTGAGCATTACTTTACTAGCATGTGAGATGAGTGCAATTGTGTGGTGGTTTGAGCATTCTTTGGCATTGCCTTTCTTTGGGACTGGAATGAAAACTGACCTTTTCCAGTCCTGTGGCCACTGCTGAGTTTTCCAAATTTGTTGGCATATTGAGTGCAGCACTTTCACAGCATCATCTTCCAGGATTTGAAATAGCTCAACTGGAATTCCATCACCTCCACTAGCTTTGTTTGTAGTGATGCTTTCTAAAGCCCACTTGACTTCACATTCCAGGATGTCTGGCTCTAGGTGAGTGATCACACCATCATGATTATCTGGGTCATGAAGATCTTTTTTGTACAGTTCTTCTGTGTATTCTTTCCATTTCTTCTTAATATCTTCTGCTTCTGTTAGGTCCATACCATTTCTGTCCTTTATTGAGCCCATCTTTGCATGAAATGTTCCCTTGGTATCTTTAATTTTCTTGAAGAGGATCTCTAGTCTTTCCCATTCTATTGTTTTCCTCTATTTCTTTGCATTGATCGCTGAGGAAGGCTTTTTTATCTCTTCTTGCTATTCTTTGGAACTCTGCATTCAGATGCTTATATCTTTCCTTTTCTCCTTTGCTTTTTGCTTCTCTTTTCACAGAGAAAAGGAAGAGAAGCGAAAGGCCTCCCCAGACAGCCATTTTGCTTTCTTGCATTTCTTTTCCATGGGGATGGTCTTGATCCCTGTCTCCTGTACAATGTCAGGAACCTCCATCCATAGATCATCAGGCACTCTATCTATCAGATCTAGGCCCTTAAATCTATTTCTCACTTCCACTGTATAATCATAAGGGACTTGATGTGGGTCATACCTGAATGGTCTAGTGGTCTTCCCTACTTTCTTCAATTTAAGTTTGAATTTGGCAATAAGGAGTTCATGATCTGAGCCACAGTCAGCTCCTGGTCTTGTTTTTGTTGACTGTATAGAGCTTCTCCATCTTTGGCTGCAAAGAATATAATCAGTCTGATTTCAGTGTCGACCATCTGGTGATGTCCATGTGTAGAGTCTTCTCTTGTGTTGTTGGAAGAGGGTGTTTGCTATGAGCAGTGCATTTTCTTGGCAAAACTCTATTAGTCTTTGCCCTGCTCCATTCCGCATTCCAAGGCCAAATTTGCCTGTTACTCCAGGTGTTCCTTGACTTCCTACTTTTGCATTCCAGTCCCCTATAATGAAAAGGACATCTTTTGGGGGTGTTAGTTCTACAAGGTCTTGGAGGTCTTCATAGAACCGTTCAACTTCAGCTTCTTAAGCATTACTGTTTGGGGCATAGACTTGGATTACCGTGGTATTGAATGGTTTGCCTTGGAAACGAAGAGAGATCATTCTGTCGTTTTTGAGATTGCATCCAAGTACTGCATTTCGGACTCTTTTGTTGACCGTGATGGCTACTCCATTTCTTCTGAGGGACTCCTGCTCACAGTAGTAGATATAATGGTCATCTGAGTTAAATTCACCCATTCCAGTCCATTTTAGTTCGCTGATTCCTAGAATATCGACGTTCACTCTTGCCTTCTGCTGTTTGACCACTTCCAATTTGCCTTGATTCATTGACCTGACATTCCAGGTTCCTATGCAATATTGCTCTTTACAGCATTGGACCTTGCTTCTATCACCAGTCACATCCACAACTGTGTATTGTTTTTGCTTTGGCTCCATCCCTTCATTCTTTCTGGAGTTATTTCTCCACTGATCTCCAGAAGCGTGTTGGGCACCTACTGACCTGGGGAGTTCCTCTTTCAGTATCCTATCTTTTTGCCTTTTCATACTGTTCATGGGGTTCTCTAGGCAAGAATACTGAAGTGGTTTGCCATTCTCTTTTCCAGCTATTTAGTACCTAAGAGAGAATTGCTAATATGAGTTTCAAGATATTCATTGTTATAAAATAACTTAATTTTGTTCTTTGTTCAGTATTTTGGTTTTAATCATTTTCAGCTATCTGTGTAACAGTCATATAATTTCAGACACTGTTTGTTTTTCTTCTAAAATATTGCCTTCAGCATGAACTCTTTTAAATGAGCTGTTCTTACAACTTGTTTTATGAAGCTGGCACTATCCTGACAGCAAAATTTGTCAAGGACATTACAAAAAAGGAAATTGCAGACCAATATCTCTCAGAGATCGTAAAAGTTTCTGACAAATTATTAGAAAATTCAAACCTGAAATATATAAAAATGAAAATACATCAAGACTAAGTGGAATTTATCCCAGAGTTGCAAGATTGGTTTAACAGTTGGAAGTCAAAGGATAAAAGAGAAAAAATAATCATCTTGATTGATGCAGAAAATATATTTTGACAGAATTTAGCATCCACTCATGATAAAAACTTGGCAAACCAGATAAGAAGGAAAGTTAAGTGTGATTAAAGAGCATCTGTGAAAAACCCATGGGCAGTATCACAGTTAATAATAAAATATTAAATGCTTTTCCTAAAATATTGAAAAGGCTGGGATTTTACTCTCATCACTTCTATTTAATATTATATTGGATGTCTTAGTATAATAATACAAGAGAAAGCAATAAAAATCATATGTGATTGAGGGCTTCCAGTTTAAGATGGTGGAATGGAAGGGTGTGTACTGATCTCCTCCTGCAAGAGCACCAAAATTGCAACTGTTTTGAATTCTTGAACAGCCATCGACAGGAGGATGTTGAAACCTATCAAAAAAAGATACCCTACATCCAGGGAAGAAGCCACAGTGAGATAGTAGGAGGAGTGCAATTGCAATAAAATCCAATCCCATACCCACTGAGTGGGCAACCCACAAACTAGAGAACAGTAACACTGAAGAAGTTCTCCGACTGTTGTGAAGGTTCTGAGCCCCATGACAGGCTTTCCAGCTTGGGGATCTAATAAAGAATGGGAATCCCCAGGGAATATGACCTTAAGGCCAGCAGAATTTGATTATAGGACTTCCACAGGACTGGGGGAAACAGAGACTCTACTCTTTGAGGGCACAAAGTTTTGCTTGCACCAAGACCCAAGGGAAAGGAGGAATGACCTCACAGGAGACTGAGCCAGATCTACCTGCTAGTGTTAGGCAGTATCCTGTGGAGGCATGGGTGAGCAAGGGCTTGCCACAAGGATAGGGGCACTGGCAGCAGCAGTCCTGGAAGATGCCCCTTGGTGTAAGCCCTCTTGGAGGTCACCATTAACCCTAACATAGAGTTCATAGACCCCAGAGTGGGTCACCTCAGGCCAAACAACCAACAGGGAGGGAGCAAAACCCCACCCATCAGCAGATAATTGGATTCTAGCTTTACTGAGCAAAGCCCTGCCCACCAGAGGAAGACCCAGTTTTCCCCACCCAGTCCCTCCATCAGGAATCTTATATAAGCCACACTTAGCATCATCTACTAGAGGACAGATAAAAGAAGAGAGAAGAACCACAGACTCAAAGGCATCACAGAAAGTTAATCAGGATGAAAAGCAGAAAGTTATGTCCCATGTGAAGGGACGAGATAAAACGCCTCAAAAAACTAAATGAAGTGGAGATAGGAAACCTTCCAGAAAAAGAAATCAGAATAATGATAGTGAAGATGACTCAGGATCTTGGTAACAAAATGGAGAAGATGTAAGAAGTGTTTATCAAAGACCTAGAAGCACTAAAGAACAAGCAGACAGAGATGAACAATACACTAGAAGGAATCAATAGCAGAATAACTGAGACAGAAGAATGCATAAGCGATCTGGAGAACAAAATGGTATAAATCACTGCCCCAGAACAGAATATAGGGGAAACAAATGAAGACAGTCTAAGAGACTTCTGGGACAATGTTAAATGCATGAACATTTGCATTATAGGGGGAGTCCCAGAAGGAGAAGAGAGAGAAAGGACCAGAGATAATATTTGAAGCGATAATAGCTGAAAACTTCCCCAAATTGGAAAAGGAAACAGTTAGCCAAGTCCAGGAAGCACAGAGAGTCCAGGAAGAATAAACCCAAAGAGGAACACACCAAGAAACACAGTAATCAAACTGACAAAAGTTAAAGACAAAGAAAATATTAAAGCAACAAGGGAAAAAAATGACAACATACAAGGGAACTTCCATAAGGTTATCTGCTGATTTCTCAACACACACTCTACAAGCCAGAAGGAAATGGCATAATGTAAAGTGATGAAAGAGAAGAACCTATAACCAAGAATAGTCTCCCAGTATGACTTTCCTTCAGATTTGATGGAAAAAATCAAAAGCTTTCCAGACAAGCAAAAGTTAAGAGAATTCAGTGTCACTAGATCAGCTTTACAACAAATGCTAAAGGAACTTCTCTAAGTAGAAAACACAAGAGAAGGAAAAGACCTATGCAAAATAAACCCAAAACAGTTAAGAAAATGGTAATCAGTTCAGTTCAGTCGCTCAGTTGTGTCCGACTCTTTGTGACCCCATGAATCGCAGCATGCCAGGCCTCCCTGTCCATCACCAACTCCTGGACTTTACTCAGACTCAGGTCCATCGAGTCAGTGATGCCATCCAGCCATCTCATCTTCTGTTGTCCCCTTCTCCTCCTGCCCCCAATCCTTCCCAGCATCAGAGTCTTTTCCAATGAGTCAACTCTTTGCATGAGGTGGCCAAAGTACTGGAGTTTCAGCTTTAGCATCATTCCTTCCAAAGAAATCCCAGGGCTGATCTCCTTCAGAATGCCCTGGTTGGATCTCCTTGCAGTCCAAGGGACTCTCAAGAGTCTTCTCCAACACCACAGTTCAAAAGCATCAATTCTTTGGCACTCAGCCTTCTTCACAGTCCAACTCTCGCATCCATCCACGACCACAGGAAAAACCATAGCCTTGACTAGACGGACCTTAGTCGGCAAAGTAATGTCTCTGGTTTTCAATATGCTGTCTAGGTTGGTCATAACTTTCTTTCCAAGGAGTAAGCGTCTTTTAATTTCATGGCTGCAATCACCATCTGCAGTGATTTTGGAGCCCCAAAAAATAAAGTCTGACACTGTTTCCACTGTTTCCCCATCTATTTCCCATGAAGTGATGGGACTGGATGCCATGATCTTCGTTTTCTGAATGTTGAGCTTTAAGCCAACTTTTTTACTCTCCTCTTTCACTTTCATCAAGAGGCTTTTTAGTTCCTCTTCACTTTCTGCCATAAGGGTGGTGTCATCTGCATATCTGAGTTTATTGATTTTTCTCCTGGCAATCTTGATTCCAGCTTGTGCTTCTTCCAGTCCAGCGTTTCTCATGATGTACTCTGCATAGAAGTTAAATAAGCAGGATGACAATATACAGCTTTGACGTACTCCTTTTCGTATTTGGAACCAGTCTGTTGTTCCATGTCCAGTTCTAATTGTTGCTTCCTGACCTGCATACAGATTTCTCAAGAGGCAGGTCAGGTGGTCTGGTATTCCCATCTCTTTCAGAATTTTCCACAGTTTATTGTGATCCACACAGTCAAAGGCTATAGCATAGTGAATAAAGCAGAAATAGATATTTTTCTGGAACTCTCTTGTTTTTTCCATGATCCAGCAGATGTTGGCAATTTGATTTCTGGTTCCTCTGGCTTTTCTAAAACCAGCTTGGACATCTGGAAGTTCGCGGTTCACGTATTGCTGAAGCCTGGCTTGGAGAATTGTGAGCATTACTTTACTAGCATGTGAGATGAGTGCAATTGTGTGGTGGTTTGAGCATTCTTTGGCATTGCCTTTCTTTGGGACTGGAATGAAAACTGACTTTTTCCAGTCCTGTGGCCACTGCTGAGTTTTCCAAATTTGCTGGCATATTGAGTGCAGCACTTTCACAGCATCATCTTCCAGGATTTGAAACAGCTCAACTGGAATTCCATCACCTCCACTAATTTGTTCGTAGTGACGCTTTCTAAAGCCCACTTGACTTCACATTCCAGGATGTCTGGCTCTAGATGAGTGATAACACCTTTGTGATTATCCAGCTCATGGAGATCTTTTTGTACAGTTCTGCTGTGTATTCTTGCCACCTCTTCTTAATATCTTCTTCTTCTGTTAGGTCCATACCATTTCTGTCCTTTATGGAGCCCATCTTTGCATGAAATGTTCCCTTCGTATCTCTGATTTTCTTGAAGAAATCTCTAGTCTTTCCCATTTTGTTGTTTTCCTCTATTTCTTTGCATTGATCGCTGAGGAAGGCTTTCTTATCTCTGTTTGCTATTCTTTGGAACTCTGCATTCAGATGCTTATATCTTTCCTTTTTGTCCTTTGCTTTTCACTTCTCTTCTTTTCACATCTATTTGTAAGGCCTCCCCAGACAGCCATTTGGCTTTTTTGCATTTCTTTTCCATGGGGATGGTCTTGATCCCTCTTTCCTGTACAGTGTCCAAAACCTCATTCCATAGTTCATCAGGCACTCTATCAGATCTAGGCCCTTGAATCTATTTCTCACTTCCACTTTGTAATCATAAGGGATTTGATGTAGGTCTTAGCTGAATGGTCTAGCGGTTTTCCCTCCTTTCTTCAATTTAAGTCTGAATTTGATAATAAGGAGTTCATGATCTGAGCCACAGTCAGCTCCTGGTCTTGTTTTTGTTGACTGTATAGAGCTTCTCCATCTTTGGCTGCAAAGAATATAATCAGTCTGATTTTGGTGTTGAACATCTGGTGATGTCCATGTGTAGAGTCTTCTCTTGTGTTGTTGGAAGAGGGTGTTTGCTATGACCAGTGCATTTTCTTGGCAAAACTGTATTATCTTTGCCCTGCTTCATTCCTCATTCCAAGGCCAAATTTGCCTGTTACTCCAGGTGTTTCTTGACTTCCTCCTTTTGCATTCCAGTCCCCTATAATGAAAAGGACATCTTTTGGGGGTGTTAGTTCTAAAAGGTCTTGGAGGTCTTCATAGAACCATTCAACTTCAGCTTCTTCAGCATTACTGTTTGGGGCATAGACTTGGATTACCCCGTGATATTGAATGGTTTGCCTTGGAAACGAAGAGAGATCATTCTGTCGTTTTTGAGATTGCATCCAAGTACTGCATTTCGGACTCTTTTGTTGACCATGATGGCTACTCCATTTCTTCTGAGGGACTTCTGCTCACAGTAGTAGATATAATGGTCATCTGAGTTAAATTCACCCATTCCAGTCCATTTTAGTTCGCTGATTCCTAGAATATCAACGTTCACTCTTGCCTTCTGCTGTTTGACCACTTCCTATTAGCCTTGATTCATGGATCTGACATTCCAGGTTCCTGTGCAATATTGCTCTTTACAGCATCAGACCTTGCTTCTATCACCAGTCACTTCCACAGTTGGGTATTGTTTTTGCTTTGGCTCCATCCCTTCATTCTTTCTGGAGTTATTTCTCTAGTGATCTCCAGTAGCATATTGGGCACCTACTGACCTGGGGAGTTCCTCTTTCAGTATCCTATCATTTTACCTTTTCATACTGTTCATGGGGTTCTCTAGGCAAGAATACTGAAGTGGTTTTCCATTCCCTTCTCCAGTGGACCACATTCTATCAGACCTCTCCACCATGACCCTCCCGTCTTAGGTTGCCCCATGGGCATGGCTTAGTTTCATTGAGTTAGACAAGGCTGTGGTCCTAGTGTGATTAGATTGACTAGTTTTCTGTGAGTATGGTTTCAGTGTGTCTGCTCTCTGATGCCTTCTTGCGGCACCCACCATCTTACTTGGGTTTTTCTTACCTTGGGCATGGGGTGTCTCTTCTCGGCTGCTCCAGCAAAGCTCAGCCGCTGCTCCTTACCATAAATGAGGGGTATTTCCTCACTGCTGCCCTTCCTGAGCTTCAACGTGAGATGGCTCCTCTAGGCCCTCCTGCGCCCATGCAGCCACCACTCCTTGGACGTGGGGTTGCTCCTCCCGGATGCCGCCCCTGGCCTCGGACGCAGGTAGCTCTTCCCGGCTGCCGCCCCTGACCTCGGACGCATAGTAGCTCCCCTCGGCAGTTCCTGTGCCGTCGCAGCCTGGCTGTCTAGGCCGTTGCCCCTGACCTCGGACGTGGGGTAACTCCTCTTGGCTACCGCCCTTTGGGCATGGGGTCCTTCCGGCATTTGCCTCTGACCTCGGATGTGTGGTATCTCCTCTCGGCTGCGCTTAGTGTGCCGGTCGCAGCCACCTGCGCTTAGTGCGCTGGTTGCAGCCACCTGCCAAGAAGATAGTAATAGAATCATACATATGGATAATTACCTTAAATATAAATGGATTAAATGTACCAACCGAAAGACATAGACTGGGCAGATGAGAACATGTACATGTATGTACTTCAACTTACCACATCACTCTATTTAACCCCCCAAATTATATGTAATTATTTTATATTGTTGGATTAATCATGTTTCCTAATGATCTTTTATTTTTTGTCTGGCTATTGATTGTGAAAACTAATAAACATCTTTACTATTGTGATTATGTAACTATTATTCACTTAATACCATTGTATCATGATTGGTCAACAGAAGATAGTTGAATTCTATATCACCAAAGCTATCATTTAATAGAAAAATCTATAATCACTTTTTAAAATCCAGATGCATATCAGTATTATCTTAGAATTTTTTCATAAATACAAATGCCCAGGTATTGTATTTGTTTTTCAGAGCTCCAGATGTGTTTCTAATGAGTAGCCATGTTTAAAAATAACTAGACTATATGATGATCTTTTTTCTAGTTTGTTTCGCTTTTTCTATTTCATATTCAGTGTTCCCATTTCATTTAGTTTGTTTCCAACCGCTCCATCTCTTCTCTTCTTTTTGATGTTCTTTCTCAAACCTTTATCAAGCATGGTAGAAAAACCTTATATATATATATATATATATATATATATATATATATATATATATATATATATATATAAGATAATAGATATATTTTAGAAAACATGAATTTTTGCCTAGCTAAAAAATTTATGACATTTTGATTCCACTTGCTTAACTTAGTATGAATAAAATGCTAGGTTTCTACTTTTTTTAAAAAATAGGCAACAAGCAACACAGGTTTATTGTATAGTACAGGGAACTATAGTCAGTATCTTGTAATAGCCTATAATGGAAAAGAATCTGAAAATAATATATGTGTGTATATATAACTGAATCACCGTGCTGTGCACTTGAAACACTGTAAGTCAACTATACTTCAATAAAATATATATATATTAAGAAAAAAATATATGTATTTGAAAGGAAAAAAGTAAAACCCTTTGTAGATTTGAAAATCCTAGCATATCTGCTACAGTGGAAACAGTGGCTGACTTTACTTTTTGGGGCTCCAAAATCCCTGCAGATGGTGACTGCAGCCATGAAATTAAAAGACACTTACTCCTTGGAAGAAAAGTTATGACCAACCTAGACAGCATATTAAAAAGCAGAGACATTACTTTGCCAACAAAGGTCCATCTAGTCAAGGCTATGGTTTTTCCAGTGATCATATATGGATGTGAGAGACAGACTGTAAAGAAAGCTGAGCGCTGAAGAATTGATGCTTTTGAACTGTGGTGCTGGAGAAGACTCTTGAGAGTCCCTTGGTCAGTGAGTCTGACCCAGGCTCCTTTCAGATTGCTGCTTCTGTCCTGGGTCCTGAAGCATGTGAGACTCCCTTTAAGAGTGGAGTCTCTTATTTCCCTTAGCCCTTTGGCTTTCCAGAAATTAAGCCCTGTTGGCCTCCAAAGTCAAGTGTTTTGGGACCTCATCTTCCCCATGTTGTACCTTCAGGTGGGGAGCCTGATGTGGGGCTCAGATCTCTGGGACATGGATCCTGACTCTACCACATCTCTGCCCCTCTACCCATATCATTGTGGTTCCTTCTTTATGTCTGTAGTTGTAGATCTTTTCTGCTAATCCTCAGGCTGTTCTCACTGATAGTTGCTCTATACATAGTTGTAGTTTTGGTATGCCCCTGGGAGGAGGTGAACCCAGGGTCTTCCTACTCCTCCATCTTGGCCCCCACCAGTTCTTAATGTATTTTGGATATTAACCCTTATCAGATATTTAATCTGCAAATATTTTCTCTCATTCCATAAGAATTCCCATGCCATAGGAATACCATAGGTTTCTTTTTCATTTTGTTAATGATTTCCTTTTGTTGTGCAGAAGCTTTTTTGTTTGATGTAGTCCCACTTATTTTTTATTTTGTTGCATTTTGGGAATCCGGTTCTAGCAACAGACTAAGTGAACAGTATAACAATGACCAAATGAAAATTGAAATACATTATATTATTTCATTCTAGGATCAAGCCCACTTTAGTTATATGGTCGATTTTTCTCTTTTCTAGGTGTGTAGTCAACATTTGATTCTTGATGTATCAACAACTTTAGTATAAATTTATGCTTTTTAAAAATCTGCTGAAATCTTTCAGGCTTGGCACATTCTTTGTAAGCATGAAATCCACTTCTATAGGCAGATAGCCTTGCTAAAGTAAATCAAGCAGAAAACTTGGCTTCAGCTGAGTTAAGTCTTAGGAGTAGATTTAACAAGAGATACACAACACATGTATGCTAAAAATAATGAAACATTGCTAAGAGAAATTAAAGAAGGCCAAAATAAATGAGGAGATAAGAGATATCATAATCATGGATAGGAAACTTAATATTGTTAGATAGCAGTTATTCCCAGATTGGTCTAATGATTTAGTGTAATTCTAATCACAATCTTAAAAGGACTTTTTTTTTTGGTAGAAATTGATAAGCAGATCCTAAGATTTATCAGGAAATGTGAGTAATAGAGAATAACCAAAACAATCTTGAACATAAGAACAATGTTGGAGGACTTATTCTACTTAATGTTTCAGATTTACTGTGTATAAAGCTACCTAATCAAAAGAGTATAGTATTATTGTACAGATAAATCAGTGAGACAGAATATATTCATAGATGTAGTGTCAGTTGATTTTTGACAAAGATGCCAATACAATTCATTATGGAACAGAAAATTTTCAACAGATGGTGCTGGAAAAATCAGAGATCTGTGTGGAAATAGCATTAACCTTGATATACCTCATGCCATTCACAAAAATTAATATGGGGTAGATCATAGTTTTAAATGTAAACACAAATTATGATCTGTCTAGAAGAAAATACAAGAGGATACTTTGGCAAATCTGAGATAGGCAAAGTTTTTTCCCCCCACCTTGAGAAAGGTTTCAGAACACTAGAAGAAAAAGAAGACAAAATAACTGCATCCAAATTTGAATCTTCTGTTTATCAAAAGACAGCATCAAGCAAATGAAAAATCAATCTATACTCGGGGAAGAATATCCACAATACATATATCTAACAAAGGATTGGGCATAAGATCTGTTCAACATATCCTTTACTAGAAGGATCTATGAATGGCTAAAAAGCACATGAAAAGAAATACAGTATCATTGGTCATCAGAGAAATACAAATTATAACTACAATTTCATATCAATTGCCACTTGCTAAAAGTATTAAAATTTAAAACTTACAGTGTTTTGGTGAGAGTGTCAAGGAGCCTGAAACTCTCATATGCTGCTTGTGGGAGTATAAAAGTCTGTGCAAACATTTTGGAAAACTGTTATTTTCTTACCCTCTGACTCAACAATCTCACTCTTCAGTATTTTCCCAGGAGTAATAAAAGTATGTATCTGAAAAAAATGTTTATAGGCTTTATTTGTAATAGTCCCAGACTGGGAATACTAAATATTAGTAAACAGGAGATTTTGGATAAATTGCAGCATGTTCATATAGTGACATTTTGCTCAGTGATTAAAGAAAAACATGCACTACTGAAACACACAAAAACATGGCTGTATCTCCAAATTATGTGGAATGGGCAAAGCCAGAGAGAAGATAGTGCCAACTATATATGAAACTTAAGAACAGGCAAAACTGTGCTGATGGAAACCAGGTTAGTGGTTGCTTTGAGGAGAGGGGAAGATTGACTGGAAAAGGGCATGAGGGAGTTTCATGGGTAATTGGAAATATTCTACATCTTGATTGGGATGGTGGCTACATGGTTGTATACATTTGCCAAAATGCATGAACTATACACTTAAGATCTATGCATTTCACTCTATAAATTTAACTTTGAAAAGGCCATCATTTTTTTTACTTTTAGCAGGAATCATACCAATGATTTCTTTTTTCTATTCAAAAACTTGATCTTACTTCCAAGACTCCCTTTAAACTTTCTTAAAATTTACAATGACTTGTACTTTTCTCTTTTTATTTTGCATCTTTGTTTTACTTATTGTATCTGTGTTAATCATATGTTTTTTGTTCTGTTATCCGTTGTTTTCTGATGTTGATGTCTTTGTTTCACAGCTAGATTTCACTTACTGAGAAAGACACATTAGAAATTCCAATGATATTTATGTATTTATGTAGATCTCTATTTAGTTTTTTTTTCACTTTTTGGATTATATATTTAGAGGATGTCCTATTAGGTGCATACAAATATATAGAGTTTTTATGTTTTTTTGTTGGATTGACCCTTTTATCATTATGAAATGTTACTTTTTAATCTCTATTAATACCAATTGCCTTAAAGTCTACTTTCTGTGATTAGTATAACTATATCACTTTTTCTCTGGCTTTGCTAAGTGTATGCAAAATATTTGTTGTTTGTATGTTGTACTTTTTCTCTCTCTGTTTTTCAATCATTCTCTTTATTATAAGGTGTATCTCTTGTGATCAGCATGTACTTGGATTTTTTTTTTAAATCCAATCTGAAATTGTTCTTTAATTAGATTTGAAGTCCTTTTACATTCAACATAATTACTGATAATTGGATTGAAATTTGCTATTTCCCTTTTGCCAGCTGTTTCTTATTTTTTTTTCCTCTTGGTATTGATATTAATTAAACATTTGTTATTATTCTGTTTTCCCCCTTGAATAGTTAGTTAACTATAAATTCTTTTAATGATTACCCTGGAGATGATTTCCTAAGAGACAGAGACTTCTGTTTCTTTGTTTTTTCTATGATACAGTAATTCAGGGGATCCAATAAACATTTGCAACAAATTCTTGTAAAGTTACTGTATTCTCTTAATGTTTTTAAAGGACCTGAAATATTTTTTATGAATACAGTGTTAAGTAAATTAATTTAACTGTTGTTTCTAGAATCACACCCAGAAAATTTGATACTGTTCAAGCATCCAAGGGTCACAAAAGTGGAATTATCACCAGTGATGTTGAAGACTTAACTTTAAACAAGAGGGGGATACGGACATCATTTACGTTTAGGAAAGTGAGGCAAACACCTTGTAATTGTAGTAAGTATATAATTTGTTTCTACTGTAAATGGAGTAAATCTAGTTTGAAAATCTTTTAAAGTCCATCAGAACTGAGAAGAGCTTTATCTTAACTCCTGTAATGGCATTAACCATATTCTGCCTTGTATTGTACTTACATATATTTTCTTAAACACCCTCATTAGAGTTTATATTTCTTGAGGGCAGGAACTGTAACTTACTCATCTTTATTTTCCTTAAACATAGTACTTGAGCATTATTGGATTCTAAATGTTTTATTTATTGTACTCATGGTTAAGAGGACTACAGTGTGGGGGCATTAAAGTATCACTATACAAAAATAGATTTTTTTTGTGAAACAGCTTATCACATTTCTAAATTACTTCTCATTAATGCAGTAGGGAAATTGAGGATGACAAATTGTTCTATAATAAGTAGATAACTTTAGGGGGATAAAGAGTGGTTTGTCTTATTTGGAAAGGAGTGTTCAACAACTTGTCAGAAGGATGCTGTTTTGTATTATCTCTACAGGTGCATCATTACCTGTTTTTCTTGGACTCAATAAATTAAAACCCCTTTTTGTTTTATAAATAATGACAGTGATGTTAAGATTCTTTTTACATTTTGGTGGTTTCAATTATGGGAGGTATCACACCAGGAGCTTTTGGACTTAGTCATCTTAAAATTATGTTTTAAATCAGAAATCCTTTTTATATGTGCATGATATTATTATGTTAGGAAACTTGAAAGCTTCATATTTGATATTGTCATGTTGGTGAAAAGCTTAAAATAGGTTTTAACAGATTTTTGATTCTTCTGCTAAAAGTGGCAATGGAGACTTAAAATATCACAATTTTTTTCATTGATTAAAAATTTTTTTTTTTTTTTTTTTTAGCATTTGATGAATGTCTAACACAGCTATAGATTTACAAGCTATAAAAAAATAAGGCTTGGCTCTTGTACCCCAGGAACTTGAAGTCTAGTAGGAGGGAAAGTTTGTTTCCTTATGCCAATATTTTTGTTGTTGTTAAGGACATTAACTAAGTAATTTTTATTTTTTAAATTATAAAAGTATGATAACATTTACAGGAGACTTGGAAAATACAGAAAAAGTAATATATAGTTTTACAATATATTACAAGTATTTTTAAGTAGATAAATCAAGATTTTTATTTGGAGTTTCATTATCAAACTCTCAAAAAACAATAGAATACAGAATACAGAATTCTATTCTGCAGAATAGAATACAGAACAGAATATAGAAAAATAGAAGGATATAGTAGACCTGAAAAGCACTGTGAACCAGCTCAACAAAATTAAAGATTTATACAAATTTTCACACAGCAGCAGGGTACAGATTCTATTTAAGTTCCCATAGACTATGAAGCAGGAGACGTTATACTATCCAGGGGCATAAAACCAGGTGCAAAATTTTCATGATCACACACGAGCAAAGTAATGTTCAAAATTCTCCAAGCCAGGATTCAACAGTGGTGAATGGAGAACTTCCAGATGTTCAAACTGGATTTTAAAAAGGCAGAGGAACCAGAGATCAAATTGCCAACATCCTTTGGATCATGGAAAAAGCAAGAGAGTTCCAGAAAAACATCTACTTCTGCTTTATTGACTATGCCAAAGCCTTTGACTGTGTGGATTATAACAACCTGTGGAAAATTTTGAAAGAGATGGGAAGACCAGACAATCCTATCTGCCTGCTGTGAAACCTGTATGCAGGTCAAGAAGCAACAGTTAGAAGCAGACATTGAACAATGGACTGGTTCCAAATTGGGAAAAGAGCACATCAAGACTATATATTGACACCTTACTTATTATTTAACTTCTGTGCAGAGTACACCATGTGAAATGCTGGGGTGGATGCAGCACAAGCTGCCATCAAGGTTTCTGGGAGACATATCAATAACCTTGAATATGCAGATGATACTACCCTTATGGCAGAAAGTGAAGAACTAAAGAGACTCTTCATGAAGGTGAAAGAAGAGAGTGAAAAAGCTGGCTTAAAACTCAACATTCAAAAAATGAAGATCATACCATTTGATCCCATCAGTTCAGTTCAGTTCAGTTCAGTCGCTCAGTCATGTCCGACTCTTTGCGACCCCATGAATCGCAGCACGCCAGGCCTCCCTGTCCATCACCAACTCCCGGAGTTCACTCAGACTCACATCCATTGAGTCAGTGATGCCATCCAGCCATCTCATCCTCTGTCGTCCCCTTCTCCTCCTGCCCCTAATCCCTCCCAGCATCAGAGTCTTTTCCAATGAGTCAGTTCTTCGCAGGAGGTGGCCAAAGTACTGGAGTTTCAGCTACAGCATCATTCTCTCCAAAGAAATCCCAGGGCTAATCTCCTTCAGAATGGACTGGTTGGATCTCCTTGCAGTCCAAGGGACTCTCAAGAGTCTTCTCCAACACCACAGCTCAAAAGCATCAATTCTTCGGTGCTCAGCTTTCTTCACAGTCCAACTCTCACATCCATACATGACCACTGGAAAAACCGTAGCCTTACTGAGACGGACCTTAGTCGGCAAAGTAATGTCTCTGCTTTTGAATATGCTATCTAGGTTGGTCATAACTTTTCTTCCAAGGAGTAAGCGTTTTTTAATTTCATGGCTGCAATCACCATCTGCAGTGATTTTGGAGCCCCCCAAAAATAAAGTCTGTTTCCACTGTTCCCCCATCATATTTGCCATGAAGTGATGGGACCAGATGCCATGATCTTCGTTTTGTGAATCATTGGACTTATGTAAAGTTTTGAGTGAATATAAGTTAGAAATCTAGCATTCTATTCATACTTAGTCAAGCAAATGGGACCAAAATGTCATAATTTTTTTAGCTAAGCAAAAATTTGTAGTTTCTAAAACGTATATGTTATACTTACTATTTATGTGTATATGTGTGTTTGTGTGTACAAAAAGCTTTTCTACTACACTTGATAAAGGCCTGAGAAAGAACAACAAAAAAGAGACCAAGAAATTGGAAAGCATAAAGTAAATGAAATGGGAGTGCTGAATTTTGTTAATTTAGTGTAAGGGATGGTGTAAGAAGCTCTGATTATTCAGTTTACAGATTTTTTTTTTTAAGTTCAAGGCCAACTTTTAGATACTTTTAGTCAAAATTTGTGGATTTAAGTGATCTTCCCTTTACGTAATTTAGATGTTCATAGTTTCCAAGAGAATACAATTTTTACCAAGACTAGTTGAAAGTAATTTGTATATTGTAGTGTAATTGTAATTCTGTTGTAACCGACATACTAACCCATCTGTTGCCACATGTGTGTTAGAGCCCTCAAAGTTTCTAGGGCTACCCTTTTCTTAAATGTCCACATAAAGTGTTTAGAGCCTCACTTTACTCATTAGTAGGGACTAGGTAGTTCCACCCCCATTTAAGATTCGGTATCTTCTAGTTACATTTAGGGAGAATTCCTAAAGTCATCAATGCTATAGTCCAATTCTTTGCTGCCATATGATTTATAAATATTGCTTGAAGTCTTGTCTGTGATTTCTCTGGGAACACTACTTTTTCCTTTATTCTCCAGTATACTACTCATAAAAAGATGTTGTGTGTCACAGGCTGGCTGAAGACAAAGGGAATTTAGAGCATAGCAGAGAATAGGAAGAATTTGAAATGAATATTAGATGTTATTATAAAGAACAGGGAACAACTTCAAAATTAATTTGACATATTGTATCCTAAATTTCCTCAGTCACCTCGTTTACTTTGTGTTCTCCTTAGGATTTATTTATTTTTTTTGAAGGCGGCAGCACAATGTAGTCATTGAGAATGTGGGTTTTAGAGTTTCTGTTGCCTGGGTTCAAATCTTAACTTTGTGACTTACCATCTTTGTCACTTTAGTATCATTATTTAATGTTCTGTGTCAGTTTCCTCATCTGTAAAATGAATGTGCTGGTTCCTATCTCACAGTATTACTGTGAGACAATATATATAAACCACTTCAAATAGTATTTATTAAATCTTGTGATTATTACCAAATCACACACTGTTTCTAGGTCTGGTTCTTCTTCTGAGAGTATTAGGGTCTCCAGAACTCCTACTAAGACAAGACCCCTAAATCCTGTTAATTGCTAAGTTTCTTCAGGTTAGGCCAGGCCCATCAAGATCCTTTCTTGAACAGGACCCTTAATCCAAAGATGAAATAAGCATCTTCAATAAAAGGCATGCAGAATTACAGTCATGTTTTGTTGCAGATGGATTTACCCCTTTTTATATTAGACCCTTCACATATATAACTGGTAAGAACTACTTTTTTAAAATGATAAATAAGAACCTACTTATCCCTAGTCATCAAATGTGGATTGATTTGCCTTTTGTGAAAGCAGTCATAACTTTATGATTCATTTGGATAAAAATAATGGTTTAGGGACTTCCCTGGCAATCCAGTGGTTAAGACTCTGCACTTCCAATGCAGGAGGCATGGACTCAGTCTCTGTTCGGGGGACGAAGATCCCACATGCCACATGGCATGGCCTAAAAATAAATAAATAAATGATTTATATTGCTTTATTTTTTTCATTAGGTTACCCTTTGGTCTGTGATAGCCAGATGAAGGAGACTCCTGCATCATTTCCAGAGAGTGATAAAGAAGCCTTACAACTAGAGCAAGATTATGTCCATCGGGTTTATGAAGAAATTGCTAGGCACTTCAGCAGCACGAGACACACCCCTTGGCCACATATAGTAGAGTTTTTGAAAGCTTTGCCGAGTGGTTCATTAGTTGCTGATATTGGATGTGGAAATGGAAAGTATCTTGGCATCAATAAGGAGTTATATATGGCAAGTAATTATCTTTTCTGGCTTTATTTTTGCTTTATTTCTTAAGGTTATCATCACCTTCCTCATGTTATATTGATGTGTTTTTAGGTCATTGCAGAAAATTTATAACCAACAAGTTGAAAATTAATGAACATTCTCATTCTTTTTTATTCCTCTAGAAATTTATAGGCATGATATTATTTATAGTTTTTTGGCTTTTTGTTCTCTTTAGATTATGCTTTCTAAGAAGATTACTTTATCAGTAAAACTATCTTATATAACTCTTTACAGGTTATAAAAAGGATTTTTATTTATAGGAAACATTTTCTTTGCTTAGTTCCTCATAAGAAGTATAGATACTTTGATCCATCTTTAATAATTGAAGAAATTGAGTCTCACAGAGTTTTTATATTATTTCCTTGGTATTGTATTATTGGGCTTCCCTGGTGGCTCAGACAGTGAAGAATTTGCCTGCAATGCGGGAGACCTGGGTTTGATCCCTGGCTTGGGAAGATCCCCTGGAGGAGGGCATGGCAACCCACTCCAATATTCTTGCCTGGAGAATCCCCAGGGACAGAGGAGCCTGGCAGGCTACGGTCCATGGGGTTGCAAAGAGTCAAACATGACTGAGCGACTAAGAAGTGAAAGTCGCTCAGTTGTGTCCGACTCTTTGCAACCCCATGGGCTGTGTAGTTCATGGAATTCTCCAGGCCTGAATACTGGAGTGGGTGGCCTTTCCCTGTGTTAGAGGAGATAACTAGAACTTAAGCCCATGCCTTATGACTCCAAATCTAGTATTCTTTTACTCATAGAAAAAAGGGTTAGTATTTATTGTCTTTCTGTTGAGAAAATTAAGCCTCAGGTAGATTAAAAATTTGACCAAGGTTATAGCGCTCAATCTAGGATTGAACCCACTTCTCTTCTGATGCCAGAGTTTTCAGTTTTTACAATTTCCTTTCCTTCGGGATCACTTTTTTCCTCCTGCTATGTCAGGAAGTAGGAAGTTCTCTGTGCATTAGTGTGTTGTTTGTAAATACTCCTGTCAACACTACTCCCTGAGGGTTGGAGCTTCCCTTTTTCAAAGTTAGGGAAGGAAGGACTAGAGTAAGGGGATTATGTAAGGAGAATGAGAGCAGTTCACTCATGGGCTGTTGTAGTATGTCAGATTGCTTGTAATCTTTACCTCATCCTAGATACTATACACCTACATAAAGAAAGAAAGGTAATACTGCAGTTGAGGAAAGGTAGACTTTATTCATTAAGAGGCAGACGAATTGCTTTTCATTAAAATAAGACATAAGTGTTCATATATTGCCATTATGTTTACAACTAAATTTTAATTTATAAAGAATAAGGTCTTGTGAATTAACTTGGTTCATTTTGAAGAGGAAATAGGTTTTAGATTTGTTACAGCTCTAACCATAGTTTCAAACAATATATCTTCTGATGTTTTCATCTTAAGGGACTGTCCAAAAATGTTTTTCACTGAATTCTGCTTTTACACTTTCTTGATGATAACCTGTGGCTTTATCTAGTCAGGTATCATTTGTGACAGTGAAACTAGGTTGAAGTCAGCCACATTGATTCAGTTGTATGATAACATTATCCTTTTACAGTTGAGACAAATGATTTCTTGATAATCTGAACCAAGAATCTAAAGCTGATTCAAAAGGAACATATTCAGAAGAATTAGAAAATCTTAAGTGCCCTCACTCTCCATTATCTGCATTCATTTCATCTGTGGCAGGCTGCGTGTATTCTTTTCTTTCTGCTCTTCTACTGCCATTTTCTGACCTTAGAGAAGGCTCGGTAGATGTTGTTCATGAATGAATGAAAACTACTTGTCTGGGTTGGAGTTAGGGTTTTCATTATACAAGAAATGGAATTATGTATGATAAAAGAGAAACCTACCTTTTTAAGCTGCTGAGGCTCCAACCTGGATGGAGCAATGATATCTGAGTGTATTTTGAACAGCATCTTTGAGCATGAAAACACGTGCGTTTCTCTACATTCATGAGATGATGTGATCTGAGACGTTATTTTAACTATTCTAATGTAGGATAGTTTCAGAATCTAAAAAATTATTAGTATCACTGTTTTATATAATTTCTAACAAAATATATTTTTAAAATCCTAGCTTGGGTTCTCTTAGAAATAGTTTTATGAACAACTATTCATTTCTTTTAGAAGTAAATCTGTTCTTTTCTGATCCTAGGTATGCATGCACTTTTTCTTTTGCTATTTAACTCAAAATTTCTATATTCTGGTGAAGAAACACTTTTTTTTTCAGACTTTCTCATTCTTAGCATCAGCATTAGCTGTTGGCTTTATTTTCAGAGGTAAAATTTACAAAAAAGATTTTATACCTTCAGGGAACTTATGGCCTTTATAATTATACCAATAATAGATGAGATATGCATACCCAGAGCTTGGCTGAGCTTATTTACCGAGTGATGTTTTGTGCATTGTTCTTAAAGTACTTTTAGTCCAGATGTATTTCTTAGATAATTAATATTTGGTATGTACTTTCGTGGTTGTTATAAATAGTTGCAAATTTAATAAAATAATGATAATGTCAGGTGTCTATTTATAATGGTAAGAATTGAAGATATGATTATATAGGTTTCTTTCATACATTTCTGTTTTTGTTTGGCTTTGCTTTTTAACTGTTGACTGCCCAGTACAGGAAGGAACAGAAAGGAACTAACAGTGTCAAGTATCTGCTGTGTGCTAAGTGCTATAATGAGGAAGTGAGAAAACTGACACTTGATCAGGTTATGACGTGCTCAAGATTACAAGGTATTAGGACAAGTTTTAACCTCATCTCCAACTGGAGATTTCATACTTTGTGGCATTCTAATAAGAGAGATACCTGAGAGACTAGCTATGGTGACAGCACCAGGCTGTTAGCTCAGACACAGCAGGGCTGTCTGATGTCCACCTACTTATACATAATAGAAACTTATTAATGGTTTTTGAATAGTGAGAAGCAAATCTGTAAATTCACCTTCAATTTCTTACATGAAATTGAAGAACACTAGACTATATATATATGATGTGATCTGTAATCTTGAAGGAAATGTGACAACCTCAAAATGCATGGTCTTTTAACTCAGTGTGGTACACTAACTCAGAGTATGTTACATGGACTTCTCTTCATATCTAGAATTCAGGACAAGAATTTTGTGCATCCTTTGTTTCATATAGCAATAATAACTAGCTTTTGCATAGTGCTTTTATGGTTATTTCAATATTTAATATGAATCATCTTTTGATTGTCATGCTAACCCTGAAAAGCAGGTATTTTTATAATGAGAAAACAGAAGCTCTGAGAGATTAGCTAATTATTACTCAAGACAGAATTCAGATCAAGAGTTTAATATGATCTTTTCATTGTACTTTATGCCTTTGCTTATTCCTCTGCCCTTTAAACTATATGTTGACAATCTGATTTTCCTATAATTGCATGTTTTCTCAGTAGTTCTTAATATGCTCTCTTTTTTTAATTTATTTTTTATTGAAGGATAATTGCTTTATAGAATTTTATTGTTTTCTGTCAAACCTCAATATGAATCAGCCATAGATATACATATATGCCCTCCCTTTTGAACCTCCCTCCCATCTCCCGCCTCATCCTACCCCTCAAGGTTGATACAGAGCCCCTGTTTGAGTTTCCTGAGCCATACAGCAAATTCCTGTTGGCTATCTATTTTACATATGGTAATGTAAGTTTCCATGTTACTCTTCCCATACATCTCACCCTCTCCTTCCCTTCCCCCCGTCCATAAGTCTACTCTCTATGTCTGTTTCTCCACTTCTGTCCTATAAATAAATTCTTCAGTACTATTTTTCTAGATTCCATATATATGCATTAGAATACAGTATTTATCTTTCTCTTTCTGACTCACTTCACTCTGTATAATAGGTTCTAGGTTCATCCACCTCATCAGAACTGACTCAAATGTGTTCCTTTCTATGGCTGAGTAATATTCCATTGTGTGTGCATACCACAACGTTTTTATCCATTCATCTGTTGATGGACATCTAGGTTGCTTCCATGTTCTAGCTATTGTAAATAGTGCTTCAATGAACAATGGGATACATGGGTCTTTTTTGATTTTGGTTTCCTCATGGTATATGCCTAGGAGTGGGATTGCTGGTTTTATTCCTAGTTTTTTAAGGAATCTCCATACTGTCTTCCATAGTGGCTGTATCTATTTTTATTCCCGTCTACAGTGCAACAGCATTCCCTTTTCTCCACACCCTCTCCAACATTTATTGTTCGTAGACTTTTTGATGATGGCCATTCTGACCAGTATAAGGTGATATCTCATTGTAGTTTTGATTTGCTTTTCTCTAATAATGAGTGATATTGAGCATCTTTTCATGTGTTTGTTAGCCATCTGTATGTTTTCTTTGGAGAAATGTCTGTTTAGGTCTTTTTCCCACTTTTTGATTGGTTTATTTTTCTGGCATTGAGTTATATGAGCTGCTTGTATGTTTTGGACATTAATCCTTTGTCAGATTTTTCATTTGCTATTATTTTCTCCCATTCTGATGGTTATTTTTTCACCTTGCTTATAGTTTCCTTAGCTGTGCAAAAGCTTTTAAGTTTAATCAGGTCCCACTCTTTTACTTTAGTTTTTATTTCTGTTACTCTAGGGGGTAGGTCATAGAGGATCTTGCTTTGATTTATGTCATCAAGTGTTCTACCTATGTTTTCCTCTAAGAGTTTTGTAGTTTCTGTTCTTACATTTAGGTCTTTAATCCATTTTGAGTTTATCTTTGTGTATGGTGTTAGGAAGTGTTCTAATTTCATTCTTTTACATGTAGCACCAGTTTCCCCAGCACCATTTATTGAAGAGGCTGTCTTTGCCCTATTGTATAGTCTTGCTTCCTTTGTTGAAAATAAGGTACCTATAGGTGCATGGGTTTATTTCTGGGCTTTCCGTCTTGTTCCAATGGTCTGTATTTCTGTTTTTGTGCCAGTACCATACTGTCTTGATGGCTGTAGCTTTGTAGTATAATCTGATGTCAGGAAGGTTGATTCCTCAAGTTGCATTCTCATGACTGCTTTGGCTGTTTGGGGTCTTTTGTGTTTCCATATGAATTGTGAAATTTTTTGTTCTAGTTCTGTGAAAAATGCCATTGGTAATTTGATAGGGATCACATTGAATCTGTAGATTGCATTTGGTAGTATAGTCATTTTCACAATATTGATTCTTCCTACCCAGGAACGTGGAATATCTCTCCATCTGATTATTTCCACTTTGATTTCTTTCATTAGTGTCTTATATTTTTCTATGTACAGTTCTTTTGTCTCCTTAGGTAAGTTTATTCCTAGATATTTAATTCTTTTTGTTGCAGTGGTAAATGGCATTGATTCCTTAATTTCTCTGATTTTTCATTGTAGTATATAGAAATGCAAGTGATTTTCTGTGTATTGATTTTGTATCCCGCAACTTTGCTAAACTCGCTGATCAGCTCTAGTAATTTTCTGATACTATCTTTAGGGTTTTCTATGTACAGTGTCATGTCATCTGCAAACAGTGAGAGCTTTACTTCTTTTCCAATCTGGATTCCTTTTATTTATTTTTCTTCTCTGATTGCTGTAGCTAGGACTTCCAGAACTATGTTGAATAATAGTGGTGAAAGTGGACACCCTTGTCTTGTTCCTGATCTTCGACTAGGGAATGCTTTCAGTTTTTTACCATTGAGAATAGTGTTTGCTGTAGGCTTAACTTACATGGCCTTTACCAAGTTGAGGTAGGTTCCTTCTATGCCCATTTTTGAAAGAGATTTATTCATAAATGGGTGCTGAATTTTGTCAAAGACTTTTTCCACATCTATTGAGATTATCATATGGTTTTTATCTTTCAGTTTGTTAATATTATGTATCACATTGATTGATTTGCGTATATTGAAGAATCCTTGCATTCCTGGAATAAACCCAACTTGATCATGGTGTATGAGCTTTTGAATATGTTGCTGAATTCTGCTTGCTAAAATTTTGTTGAGGATTTTTACATCTATGCTCATCAGTGATACTAGCCTGTAGTTTTCTTTTTTTGTATTGTCTTTGTCTGGTTTTGGTATCAGGGTGATGGTGTCCTCGTAGAATGAGTTTAGAAGTGTTCCTTCCTCTTCAATTTTTTGGAAGAGTTTTAGAAGAATAGGCATTAGCACTTCTCTAAATGTTTGATAGAATCTCCTGTGAAGCCATCTGGTCCTGGGCTTTTGTTTTTTGGGAGATTTTTGATCACAGCTTCAATTTCAGTGCTTGTAATTGTGTTTTTCATAATTTCTATTTCTTCCTGGTTCAGTCTTGGAGGATTGAACTTTTCTAAGAATCTATCCATTTCTTCCAAACTATTCATTTTATTGCCATATAGTTGTTGCTGGGAAAGATTGAGGGCAGGAGGAGAAGGGGATGACAGAGGATGAGATGGTTGGATGGCATCACTGACACAATGGACATTGGTTGGGGTGGACTCTGGGAGTTGGTGATGGACAGGGAGGCCTGGCATGCTGCAGTTCATGGGGTCACAAAGAGTTGGATGTGACTGAGCAGCTGAACTGAACTGAATGCTGCTGCTGCTGTTGCTAAGTCGCTTCAGTCGTGTCCGACTCTGTGTGACCCCAGAGACGGCAGCCCACCAGGCTCCTCCGTCCCTGGGATTCTCCAGGCAAGAACACTGGAGTGGGTTGCCATTGCCTTCTCCAATGCATGAAAGTGAAAAGTGAAAGGGAATTCACTCAGTCGTGTCCAACTCTTAGCGACCCCATGGACTGCAGCCTACCAGGCTCCTCTGTCCATGGGATTTTCCAGGCAAGAGTACCGGAGTGGGTGCTATCACCTTCTCCGACTGAACTGAATAGTCTCTTATAATTGTATTTCTGCAATGTCTGTTGTAACCTCTCCTTTTTCACTTCTAATTTTGTTGATTTGATTCTTCTCTCTCTTTTTCTTGATGAGTCTGGCTAAAGGCTTGTCAATTTTGTTTATCTTCTCAAAGAACCAGCTTTTGGTTTTATTAATCTTTACTATTATTTCTTTCTTTTTTTTTCCATTTATTTCTGCTCTGATCTTTATGATTTCTTTCCTTCTACTAATTTTGAGGTTTTTGTGTTCTTCTTTTTCCAGTTGTTTTAGGTATAAAGTTAGGTTGGCTATTCAGTATTTTTTCTTGTTTCTTGAGGTAGGATTGTATTGCTGTAAACTTCCCACTTAGAACTGCTTTCGCTGCATCCCATAGGTTTTGAGTTGTCATGTTTTCATTGTCATTTGTTTCTAGAGTTAGTAGTATTTGCTATGGATTAAATGTGAGGTCCCCCAGAGAATGAGGAGTCAGATGCCTGGCTTTATGTTCTGAGCAGCTAGATGGATAGTGCTGTCATCTTCAATGACCCTTGTTAAGTTGGTTTAGCCGGAATGCCCTGATGTTTCCTCTTAGTGATTTTTCATCCACAGTCCCCAACTCTGCTCTGGATCTCATGGCTGACCATTTGGAGAACAGCATCTGAAACTGAGACATGGTACCTTCTCCTTCTAATTCATGCTGACCCCAGTAGAGTGGAGATGGGAGAGGCTGGATGGTCTGTTCCCAGACTGTCCCCTGCTGAAACCAATTTCCCAGGGTGCCTGCCTTGGAGGGGACTATAGGGACCCACACTCAGAAAACACTGCTTAGTTTGGTATTTAAATCCGGCATGCCAGAAATAACATTCCTTCTTCCTGCGCCACAATCTCTTAGTCTATGCCCACAAAATGCTGGCTTAACAAAAACTAAGGCAGACTACACAGGAAAAAAAAAACGCAGAACCAGTGGGAGCTAGACTTGAGAAGGTGGCTCATGTGCTCTATATTTTTAAGAAATAAAAACAATGTAAGCACAACTTAGAAAATGGGTGAAGTAAAATATATTCCCTTATAATCCTAATCCCCTAATAAACAAGTTTATTGTGAGGATATCCTTTTAGTGTTTTTTTTTCCAATATTTTGTTTAATGTAGTCATGAGTATGTATACAATTTGATAATCAAATATATCACTTAATATTTCTGTCTTGATATGTAGTCTTAGTTCCTGGACTTTATAATATTCTAAGACGTGTCTATAACTTGACATTTGGTTATGTTCAGTTTGGAGCTATTAAATAACACTGTATTGAACATGTATATTAAATACAATATGACAAGAGGAAGAACATGAATTTTTAGAGTGTAACAGACCTGGGTTTAAATCCTTGCACCCACTTTACTACTGCTCAACTTAGGGCAAATTACTTATATTCTTTGAGATAGAGTTTCCTCATCAGGAATATAGTAATAATAATATATGACTCATAGTGTATTATCAGAGTTAAGTACATTTTTTATTGAAGTATAGTTGCTTTATGATGTTATGTTAATGTACCCCAGTATTCATTGTAGCACTATTTACAATAGCCAAGACATGGAAGCAACCAAAATGTCCATTAATAGACAAAGGAAGATGTGGTATATATATATATCCAATGGAATAGTGTGCAGCCATGAAAAGAAATGAAATTGGATCATTTGTAGAGATGTGGATGGACTTAGAGTCTGTCATACAGAGTGAAGTAAGTCAGGAAAAGAAAAACAAGTATCATATATTAATGCATATATGTGGAATCTAGAAAAATAGTAGATTTGCAGAATAGGAGTAGAGATGCAGACGTAGATAATGAGCATGTAGACACTGGTTGGAGGCAGGGAAGGGGAGGGTGGGAAGAACTGGGAAATTAGGACTGACATATATATATATATATATATATATATATATATATATATACACACTATGTGTAAAATAGATGATGAAAGAGTTAAGTACATTGTTTACTTGTGTGTTTTTAAAAAAATTTATGTTGGATTGTAGTTGATTTATAATGTTGTGGTAGTTTCAGGTGCAAAGCAGAGTGATTCAGTTATTCATGTATATATATCTATTCCTTTTCAGATTCTTCTCCCAGTAGGTTATTACAGAGGATTGAGTAGATTTCTGTTGGTTGTCTGGTTGTCTATTTTATATATGTTGAGAGTGTGTATCTGTTAATCCCAACCTCCTCAGTTATCCCTCCTCCCATGTTTCCCTTTTGGTAATCATAAGTTTGTTTTCTAAGTCTGTGAATCTGTTTCTGTTTTGTAAATAAGTTTACTTGTATCATTAAAAAAAATTTACATATGCATGATATTATATTTAATAATATATATATATTTATCTTTCTGACTTACTTCACTTAGTATGATAAACCTCTAGGTTCATTCATGTTGCCACAAATGGCATTATTTCATTTTTATGGCTGAGTAATATTCTGTTGTATGTGTGTGTGTATATATATATACACACACAAACATATATATATATATATATATATATATATAAAAATACATATACACACACCAACATTTTTATATACACACCACATCTTCCTTATCCATTTGTATGTTGTGGATGTTGGGGTTGCTTCCACATCTTGGCTATTGTAAATAATGCTGCAGTGAACATCAAGGTGCATGTATCTTTTTGAATTGTGGTTTTCTGTGAGATATGCCCAAGAGAAGGATTGCTGGATCATATAGTTGTTCTGTTTTTATTTTTTTAAGTAACTGCTGTACTCTTCTTGAAAGTGGCTATGCCAATTTACGCTCCCAACAATAGTGTAGGAGAGTTCTCTTTCCTCCACACTCTAACCTTTATTGTTCATAGACTTTTTAATGACAGCCATTCTGACTGGTGTGAGGTGATACCTCATTATAGTTTTGATTTGTATTTCTCTGATTATTAGTGATGTTAACCATCTTTTCTTGTGCTTTTTGTCTGTCTGTATGGAAATGTCTACTTAGATTTTCTGCCCAATTTTTTAATTCAGTTGTTTGTTTTTGGGATATTGAGCTGCCTGAGATGTTTGTATATTTTTGAGATATACAAAATATATTGTCAGGATTTTCTTTTTGAGATATACAAAATACCTTGTTGGTTGCTTCATTTGCAAATATTTTCTCCCATCTCTGAGCTGTCTTCTTATTTTGTTTATGGTTTCCTTTGTGTCCAAAAACTATTAAGTTTAATTAGGTCCCATTTGTTTACTTTTGTTTGTTTGTTTGTTTTCATTATTCTTGGTGGTGGATCCAAAAAGATATGGCTGCAATTTATATCAAAGAGTGTTTTGCCTGTGTGTGTGTGTGTGTGTGTGTGTGTGTGTGTGTGTAAGAGTTTTATAGTATCTGGTTTTACATTTAGGTCTTTAATCCATTTTGAGTTTATTTAATTGTAGTAGTCTGACATGACTGAGCAACTTCAGTTTCACTTTTCACTTTCATGCATTGGAGAAGGAAATGGCAACCCACTCCAGTGTTCTTGCCTGGAGAATCCCAAGGACGGGGGAGCCTGGTGGGCTGCCATCTATGGGGTCACACAGAGTTGGACATGACTGAAGCAACTTAGTAGCAGCAACAGCAGCAGCAGTCTGTTAGGATCATTTGGATTTCTGTGATATCAGTTGTGATTTTTTCCCCATTTCTAATTTTATTGTTTTGAGTCCTTTCTCCTTTTTTCCTTGATAAATCTGGCTAAAGGTTTATCAATTTTGTTTATCTTCTCAAAGAACCAGCTTTTAGTTTCATTGATTTTTTTTTCTCTTTCTTCATCTATTTCATTTATCCCTGCTCTGATCTGTATGATTTTTTCCCTTCCACTAGCTTTGGGTTTTGTTTGTTCTTCTTTCTCTAATTACTTAAGGCTAGGTTTTTTTGAGATTTTTCTCTTTCTTGAAGTAAGATTGTATTGCTATAAACTTCCCTCTTAGAACTGCTTTTGCTGCCACCCATAGGTTTTGGATCTTTGTACTTTGTCTAATTGCAGTGAGCAGGGGCTACTGTTCATTGCAATGCACAGGCTTCTCATTGCAGTGGCTTATCTGGTTGCAGGGCACAGGTGCAAGGGATTCAGTAGCTGTGGTGCATAGTCTGAGTTGCTCTGTAGCATGTAGGATCTTCCCAGGCTAGGGATCAAACCCATGTCCCCTGCATTGGCAGCCATATTCTTAACCACTGACCACCAGGGAAGTGCCTGTTGGATGTTTCTTGTATCTCCTCTGTTTGTGCCTCCATTTTTTTCCAAGATCTTGGATCATCTTTACTATCATTACTGTGGACTCTTTTTTGGGTAGATTGCCTGTCTCTCCACTTGTTTTTCTCGGTTTTTATCTTATTCCTTTATCTGGAACATATTTCTCTGCCATCTCACTTTGTCTCGCTTTTGTCAACTAGAAAAAGATGCACAATGTGAGAATGCAGGTTAGGTTTTATTTGGGGCAAAATGAAGACTGCAGCTCCAGAAACGGTATCTCAGATAGCTGAGAAACTGCCCCAAATTGGTAGTGAAAGAAGCTCAATATATATTATTTTGGTGAAAGGGGAGTTCAGTGCAATCCAGTGCTTACCTTACAAAAGGTTTTCTGCTAGTCATGAGGAGGTGATGTCACCACGAAGGGATTTAGTGCTTTTCTAGATCTGAGGAGATAAGGATCATGAAATCAGTTCTGAAAATATCTGTCTAGAGACTTGTTCCACCAGTTTCCTTGGAGCACAGAGTGCCTCACTCTCCACTCTGAATTCCCTTCAGACTGTGAAAGTCAACAGCTATAGCAACAGAGGATTCAGTTTCTGCAGAGGCAGATGGCAAATGCCCTTTGCAAGTGCCAATAGAGGACCCCCTCGTGGTAATAAATTTGACCGTACTTTGGGAGGCATTTCATGACCATTCCATTCCACATTGCTAGGAAGACTCATTCCTGGTTCTGGAGAAAGCTACTCAGCGTGCTATTACTGGATTAGGTCTTAATACTCAAAGATCTCTAGACACTTGTCTTCTAGTTATGGTCCAGTTATGTCTTTTTCCAGTCCTTGCTGCAGGTTGTGAGGCATCTCATCTTTGTCAAAAGATTGATTACTGAGATAAGCCTCAGAAACAAGCTTAGAATATCCTTTAATAATTCAATTAAATTTTATATTCAGTTCAGTTCAGTTCAGTCACTCAGTCGTGTCCGACTCTTTGCAACCCCATGAATCACAGCATGCCAGGCCTCCCTGTCCATCACCAACTCCTGGAGTTCACTCAAACTCATGTCCATCGAGTCAGTGATGCCATCCAGCCATCTCATCCTCTGTCATCCCCTTCTCCTCCTGCCCCCAATCCCTCCCATCATCAGGGTATTTTCCAGTGAGTCAGCTCTTCGCATGAGGTGGCCAAAGTACTGGAGTTTCAGCTTCAGCATCAGTCCATCCAATGAACACCCAGGACTGATCTCCTTTAGAATGGACTGGTTGGATCTCCTTGCGGTCCAAGGGACTCTCAAGAGTCTTCTCCAACACCACAGCTCAAAAGCATCAGTTCTTCGGTGCTCAGCTTTCTTCACAGTCCAACTCTCACATCCATACATGACCACTGGAAAAACCATAGCCTTGACTAGACAGACCTTTGTTGGCAAAGTAGTATCTCTGCTTTTGAATATGCTATCTAGGTTGGTCATAACTTTTCTTCCAAGGAGTAAGTGTCTTTTAATTTCATGGCTGCAATCACCATCTGCAGTGATTTTGGAGCCCCCGAAAATAAAGTCTGACACTGTTTCCACTGTTTCCCCATCTATTTCCCATGAAGTGATGAGACCAGATGCCATGATCTTCGTTTTCTGAATGTTGAGCTTTAAGCCAACTTTTTCACTCTCCTCTTTCACTTTCATCAAGATGCTTTTTAGTTCCTCTTCACTTTCTGCCATAAGGGTGGTATCATCTACATATCTGAGTTTATTGATTTTTCTCCTGGCAGTTTTGATTCCAGCTTGTGCTTCTTCCAGTCCAGCGTTTCTCATGATGTACTCTGCATATAAGTTAAATAAGCAGGGTGACAATATATATTAGTGTAGCATAACAGCAAACAACTATCTAGGAAATGAGTCTTAATAGATACAGACCTAAATTAACAACCTAGGGTTTAACATTCATCAAACTATCTTTTTCTCCCTAAAATTAACCTCATTTTTACCAAATATAACTAAATTAGGACAAGTTTGTTTGCAAAATAAGCCTGGTTTCAATAAAACTGGCCTGGTGGTTTATATAACCATAACTATCGTGTGTGTGTGTGTGTATATATATATATATATATAAAATATATATTATATATATTTTTGTATACATTTATATATTATATATATATATATTTTTTTTTTTTTTCCTTTGCTTCACTGAAACTTTTATAAAGAGTCTCAGACTGAACTTAAAACTCTCAGGGCTAGGAAAGTCACACCAAGGGCTTATCACAGATTTCACCCAACAGATCTAGGTGAATTCTTCCCTTCTCCTGGTCTCCAGAATTGCAAGGTTTCTTTATATGGACCAGTTACTGAGATAGTTTTTCTAATTTATCTGAAAAAGCTACTGGAAACAGAGTTTCCAATATCTGGAGGGATAGGGTAGAGAGAAAAGGTAAAAATGTTTCAATTTTGCCTTCTTGTGTTGTCTTCAGTTCAGTTGCTCCTTCATGTCCAACTCTTTGCAATCCCATGGACTTACAGCATGCCGGCCTTCCCTGACTTTTCTATCTCCCAGAGAATGCTCAGACTCATGTACAGTGAGTTGGTGATGCTATCCAAACATCTCTTCCTCTGTCATCCACTTTTCCTCCTGCCCTCAATCTTTCCCAGCAATAGGGTCTTTTCCAGTGAGTTGGCTCTTCCTATCAGGTGGCCACAGCATTGGAGCTTCAGCTTCAGCAGCACTTCTTCTAATGACTATTTAGAGTTGATTTCCTTTAGGATTGTCTGGTTTGATCTCCTTGCTGTCCATGGAAATCTCAAGAGTCTTCTCCAGCACCACACTTCGAAAGCATTAATTCTTCAGCTCTCAGCCTTCTTTATGGTCCAGCTCTCACATCCAAATATCACTACTGGAAAAAGCATAGCTTTGACTATACAGACTTTTGTCAATGAAGTGATCCCTCTCCTTTTAAAGGCCAGTCTAGTTTGTCATAGCTTTCTTCCAAGGAGCAAGCTTCTTTTAATTTCATAGCTTCAGTCAACATCTGCAGTGATTTTGGAGCCCAAGAAAATAGTCTGTCACTGTTTCCACTGTTTTCCCATCATTTGCCATGAGGTGATGGGACTGGATGTCATGATCTTCATTTTTAAATGTTGAGTTTTAAGCCAGCTTTTTCACTCTCCTCTTTTGCCTTCATCAAGAGATTCTTTAGTTCCTCTTTGCTTTCTGCCATTAGGGTGGTGTCATCTGCATATCTGAGGTTATTGGTATTTCTTCTAGCAGTCTTGATTCCAGCCTGAGCCTCATTTGGCCATGCATTTTGCATCATGTATTCTGTGTATAAATTAAGTGAACAGGGTGACAATGTACAGCCTTGATATACTCCTTTCCCAACATTGAACCAGTTCATTGTTCCATGTCCAGTTCTACCTGTTGTTTCTTGACCTGCACACCAGTTTATCAGAAGGCAGGTAAGGTGATTTGATATTCCCATCTCTTTAAGAATTTTCCTCTCTGTGTTTTGATCCACACAGTCAATGGCTTTAGTTTAGTCAATAATGCAGAAGTAAATGTTTTTCTCTAATTCCCTTGTTTTATCTGTGATCCAGCAGATGTTGGCAATTTGATCTCTGGTTCTTCTGCTTTTTCTAAGTCCAGCTTGTACATCTGGAAAGTCTTGGTTCATGTACTGTTGAAGCCTAGCTTGAGGATTTTGAGCATAATCTTGCTAGCATGTGAAATGGGTGCAATTGTGTGACAGTTTGCACATTATTTGGCATTGCCCTTCTTTGGGATTGGAATGAAACCTGACATTTTCCAGTCCTGTGGTCACTGCTGAGTTTTCCAAATTTGTTGGCATATTGGATATAGCACTTTAGCAGTATCATCTTTTAGGATTTGAAATAGCTCAACTGGAATTCCATCACCTCCACTAGCTTTGTTCATAGTCATGCTTCCTAAGGCCCACCTGACTTCAGACTCTAGGATATCTGGCTCAAGGTGAGTGATCACACCATCGTGGTTATCTGGGACATGAAAACCTTATTTATACAGTTCTTATGTGTATTCTTGCCACCTCTTCTTAATCTTTTCTGCTTCTGTTTGGTCCATACCATTTCTGTCCTTTATGTGCCCATCTTTTCATGATGGGCAGTCGTCTCTTGTGTTGTTAGAGGACGGTGTTTGCTATGACCAGTGCATACTTTTGGCAAAACTCTGTTAGCCTTTGTCTGGCTTCATTATGTACTTCAAGGCCAAACTTGCCTCTTACTCCAGGTGTCTCTTGACTTACTCCTTTTGCATTCCAGTACCCTGTGATGAAATAGGCATCTTTTTTTGGTATTAGTTCTAGAAGATCTTATAGGTCCTCATAGAACTGTTCAATTTAAGGTTCTTTGGCTTTAGTGGTTGGGGCATGGCCTTGGATTACTGTGGTAGAATGATTTGCTTTGGAAACAAATGGAGAACATTCTGTCATTTTTGAGATTGTACCTAAGTACTGCATTTTGGACTTTTGTTGACTATGAGGGCTGCTTCATTTCCTCTAAAGGATTCTTGCTTACATTAAGAAATATAATGGTCATCTGAATTAGATTTGCCCATTCCTGTGCATTTTAGTTCACTGGTTCCTACAATGGTGGTCATCTCTTTTTGACCACTTCCAATTTACCTTGATTCGTGGACCTAACATTCCAGGTTCCTATGCAATATTGTTTATAGCATTGGACTTTACTTTCACCACCAGTCACATCCACAACTGGGTGTTATTTCTGTTATGACTTAGCTTCCTCATTCCTTTTGGAACTTTTTGTTCACTGTTCTCCAGTAAGATATTGGACACTTACTGACCTGGGTGGTTCATCTTTCAGTGACATATCTTTTTGTCTTTCCATACTGTGCATGGGGTTCTTAAGGCAGGAATGCCAAAATGGTTTGCCATTCTTCTCGGGTAGACCATGTTTTGTCAGAACTTTACACCATGACCCATTTGTCTTGCTTCGGTGGCCCTTCAAGGCTTGGCTCATAGTTTCATTAAGTTACACAAAGTTGTCCATGTGATCATTTTGGTTAGTTTTCTGTGATTGTGGTTTTCATTCTGTCTGCTTTCTGATGGATGAGGATAAGAGGTTTATACAAGCTTCCTGATGGGAGGGACTGGCTGTGAGGAAAACTGGATCTTGCTGTAGTGGGCAAAGCCATGCTCAGTAAATCTTTAATCCAGTTTTCTACTGATGGGTGGGGTTGTGTTCCCTTCCTATAGTTTGGCCTCAGGCCAAATTACAGTAAGGATAATGGTGACCTCCTCCAAAAAGATTTATGCCATGCCCTTAGAATTGCTGCTGTCAATGCCCTGACTTGGCAGCAGGCCACTGTCAACCCAGTGCCTCTGCTGGGGTCTCCCAAACACTGACAAGCAAGTCTGGGTCAGTCTCTTATGTCCTGCTCCTTTCTCCTTGGCCCCGGTGTACACAATATTTTGTTTGTGCCCTCAAAGAGTTTGTTTCCCCAGTCCTGTGGAAATTTTATAATCAAATCCCACTGACCTTCAAAGTCAAATTCACTGGGGATTTTCAGTCCCTTTGTTGGATCTCCAGGTTGGGAAGTCTGTTGTGGGGCCTAGAACTTTCGTAGTAGTGCCAGAACTTCTTTGGTATAATTGTTCTCCAATTTGATATTGCCCACCCTGTGGCTCAGATGGTAAAGCGTCTGCCTGTAATGCAGGAAACCCAGGTTCGATCCCTGGGGCAGGAAGATCCCCTGGAGAAGGAAATGGCAACCAACTCCAGTACTTTTGCCTGGAGAATTCCATGGACTGAGGAGCCTGGTGGGCTACAGTCCATGGAGTTGCAAAGAGTCGGACACGACTGAGCAACTTCACTTTCACTTTCACCCTGTGGCTCTATGGTGGGGCCAATGGCAACTTCCTCCAGGAGGACTGATACCACATGCCACACCTCCTAGGACTGCTGCTGCTAGAGTCCCTGTCACCATGGCAGGCAACTGCTAACCCAGGCCTCCACAGGAGACCCTCAAACACTCACAGGCAGGTCTGCCTCAGTCTCTTGTGGGGGTCACTGCTCCTTTCCCCGGTTCCTGTGTACACAAGGTTTTGTTTGTGCTTTCCAAGCTTCTCTGGTGGGTATGAGGTTTGATTTTAAATGTGATTGTGCCCCTCCTGCCATCTTGTTGCAGCTTCTCCTTTGCCCTTCGACGTACGGTATCTTTTTTTGGTGGGTTCCAACATTCTCCTATCGATGATTGTTCAGCAGCTAGTCATAATTTTGGTGTTCTCGCAGGAGAAGATGAGCGCATACCCTTCTACTTGGCCATCTTTGTGTAATGTAAATATCTCAACATGAACTATGCTGCCTCTGCATGCGCCTGGAGGCAAGGCCTCAAGTTGCAAAAGTATAATTTACCAAATTACTCTAAGTCATAATTAGTTTGAGGGGAAGGTTTTCCTTATATGTGAAAAACACAGGTGCAAACCAGTAGTTTTTCAGATATAAACCATAAAAGTTATAAGCATATTCACCCGTTCATTCAGTCCTTTTGGGACTGAACATTTGGGAAGCCATCAGATTTCCCATTCAGTTCAGTTCAGTTCAGTTCAGTCGCTCAGTTGTGTCCGACTTTGCGACCCCGTGAATTGCAGCACGCCAGGCCTCCCTGTCCATTACCAACTCCCAGAGTTCACTCAGATTCATGTCCATCGAGTCAGTGATGCCATTCAGCCATCTCATCCTCTGTGGTCCCCTTCTCCTCCTGCCCCCAGTCCCTTCCAGCGTCAGTCTTTTCCAATGAGTCAACTCTTCGCATGAGGTGGCCAAAGTACTGGAGTTTCAGCTTAAGCATCATTCCTTCCAAAGAAGTCCCAGGGCTGATCTCCTTCAGAATGGATTGGTTGGATCTCCTTGCAGTCCCATTAGATTTCCCATTAGAATCCTTTAATTTCTTACCTGGCGCAGCATTATGGTCTGAAAATCAGAAACTTGTATTTATCCAAAAGTCCTTTCTATAAATCTTCTTGAGGAGGAAGCATTTTTGCAAAAACATTAAAATAAAACCTTAACTGTCTATAATGGCAAAAGACTTTGAACGCACATTTAAAATCTGATTACAATGCAATTGACAAAGAAACTTGGTTATGGCTGTGACAACACTTTACTATTATAACTAGAATTATGATTGATAACATATTAACCAGGACATATCAGAATTTTAGGCACTCCATATAATTTCTAGGATAGCTGTATTAGTAACATTTACCATAGTATATAATCTGAGGCGATTTATTACTCACTCACCAATGCTTCCCATGCAATTCAGCATACCAAATGAACCTAATTAAATCTATCTCTTTGGGGGTGTTTCAGGGGTCCTCTGAAACATCCCAAAGTTAGCCAGAAATCAAAAGAGCTTTAATTAAAATTTGATATTTGGGAAACTTGTCAAAAAGTTTAAAAACACTTGATTAGATAAGATCAGTCACTGTGAGACCATACTTATTCTTTAACAAAAGTTACCAGAGATCTCAAAAGCAAATACAAATCATTTAAAGGCAAAGAAACTCATATCATCTGTTATCAGTGTATATTTGATTATATGATTTGAAAATCATATAATCAAAAATGTCATTCCAAGAAAACTTTTCTGTGAACAGAAGGAAAAAGCCAAATCCAAGTGTTAGCTTAGTCTCAACAAGGTTGGTTTACCCAACTAAATTCAGTTCAGTCTTAGAAAATCCTGATTATGCATAACTCTTTTTAGTATTCTTTTATTTCTCACACTTTCTTTTACTGAAAACACATATCTTAGTTTCCTTACAGTTTTTTCCTCATTGAGTTACTTGCCTTGTCAACAGATTTGTAACAGACAAGGTTTTATTTGACCACTAGTAAACCTAGGTACAACAGGAATATTATACTTAACACTGGTAACTTTAGACCTATCTACATTAATCAAACCAACAAGCTTAAGCCACCTTCAATAGCAGATATCAATTCAGTACTGAATATCTCCCAGATCACAAGTCCTAAAATTTATCTTGGCCAGTTTTCTATATATTTAGATTTAATTTGTAAGTACTTACTTTCAAGTCAGTTCAAACAATTCTTTTACCTTTTACCTGTTAACTTTTACATAAAGACCGAACCAGAAATCTCAGTGGTTTTTTTTGTTTTTTTTTTTTTGCTTGAGTTCAAAAGGCTTTTTCCCTACCACTCCCCACCTCCCCTGCTTTTTTTTTTTTTTCTTTTTTCCTGAAGGTTTGGTCACAGGAGAGAAAAATACCAGTTGCTTTCATGGAAGCATAGTTGAAGGTCTCCCAGTCTTCTAAAAATACCCTGGGTGTTTGGGGGTCTACAAGATGGAACAAAGCTTACCCATAACAAGGCTAGTTCAAAAGGGAAAATCTCAGTGAACTTTCCACCACAGGCAGAACCTGAGGCAATAGGGAAGGATTCCCTGGTGTGGTCACATGTGAGCCCTGTCCTGTTATTTACCAAAGTTAATGTAAGTACCAACACATGTCAACAAACAAATATTAATACCAAGTATTAATTTGATCCTTAGTATTTCCCAGTTCACATGAACCTGAAATCCATTTAGCTTAATTTCTCTTGGACTTAGAATTGTTTGATTTTTAAGTGCCTACTTTTCTTTAAACCAATTAAATAGAGCTCATTTACAAATTAACTTCAGCAACAATATCCAAATACAAAGACACATACTGAGATATACATATATCCAAATAGATTCAACAAGAGATCTCATAACTTTGTTTTCCAAACTTAGGCATGAATCACATATCACAATATAAAACTCACTAGTTTATATATAACAGTTGGAATAAGGACTTTTCCTTTTTTTTTTTTTTCTCTCAGTTTCAAGAATTAGTAATGATCTAGACAAGTGTCCCTGAGAGCCATGGTCTCAAGGCACAGGGAGAGAAAAGCATCCTTTCCTAGTAGGAAAATTTCAAAAAAGTTTTAGCCAATTTTCTCTGGAGTCTAAAGACTATTATGGCCACACTATCAAAAATTCTCTTTATATTTCTATGGTCATAGTTTCATAGCCAAAATTTAGACTAGATAGTGCTCAAATCAGCCCTGATAACAAGGGCAGCTGGTCCCAGTGGGGACTGCCCCTTTGGGGAGGTGAGAGATCTTAGTTTGACCAGCATCAGGCTGTTGATTTGGAGAAGGCAGTGGCAACCCACTCCATTTGGACGGAAGAGCCTGGTAGGCTATAGTCCATGGGGTTGCAAAGAGTCAGACACGACTGAGTGACTTCACTTTCACTTTCCACTTTCATGACTTGGAGAAGGAAATGGCAAGCCACTCCAGTGTTCTTGGCTAGAGAATCCCAGGGATGGGGAAGCCTGGTGGGCTGCCATCTATGGGGTCGCACAGAGTCGAGCATGACTGAAGCAACTTAGCAGCAGTAGCAGCAGGCTGTTGATCATAGAAGAGTCCTGAATGTAAGGGAACTTCAGTCCATTTACCCATCGTAAAGATCTAATATTTTTAGGCCATTTTTCTTTGTCTGCCTACAGTGCAGGAGACCTGGGTTCAATCCCTGGGTCGGGAAGATCTGGAGAAGGAAATGGCAACCCACTCCAGTACTCTTGCCTGGAAAGTCCCATGGATGGAGGAGTCTGGTGGGCTATAGTCCATAGAGTCACAAACAGTCGGGCATGACTGAGCGACTTCACTTTCTTTGTCATTGGATCAGAGCTGTAGAACAAGTCATTTAAATTTTTTCCCAAGGGGTTCCCTGGTTGATTGTGGAACCTTAGAGGTAGCATTTCCCATTTCAGCTCGAGCTGTTCATACCAGATGTCTGTGTGCTCAAAACAATCTTTGTGTTCAAACCAAAGTAACCAAAGCAAACCAGAACCTCACCAACTGGAAGTCACACTCCAAATAAAACAAATGGCAAAAAGATGCCTAGAAATCAAAAGCCAAATGGAATAAACAGCAATGCAGTACCCCAAAATGAAAGCCGAATGTCAAAAAAAAAAATGCCCCAAGACGATGGCAAGAGATACCCAGAAGAAAAGCCAAATGTGACTTCTCAGTCCTACTAGATCTATGACCTGGCAGAGTCAGTGCTAGTGGCCTTTTTTAGTTCTGATATAGTTTCAAGCAATTTCTTGTTGGTTTCCTGTGATTCCTCTATTATTTCCTTTTCTAGAACCTTATGATAACAAAGTAAGCATTCTATTCAGTGTATTTGATCTTATGGACTGGCTTTTTCTAACTGTGCATGCAAAAATATAAATTTTTGAATATCAAAAGAATCCCAGCTTTTTAGGTTGATGTTTCCTTCACTATAATTTCCTCAGTTAGGTGGTTACATAAAACAAGGTCCGATGCTGTAAAGAGCAATATTGCATAGGAACCGGGTATGTTAGGTCCATGAATCAGGGCTAATTGGAAGTGGTGAAACAGGAGATGGCAAGAGTGAATGTTGACGTTCTAGGAATCAGCAAACTAAAATGGACTGGAATGGGTGAATTTAACTCAGATGACCATTATATCTACTACTGTGGGCAGGAATCCATTAGAAGAAATGGATTAGCCATCATGGTCAACAAAAGAGTCTGAAATGCAGTACTTGGATGCAGTCTCTGCAGAATGATCTCTGTTTTCGTTTCCAAGGCAAACCATTCAATATCATGGTAATCCAAGTCTATGCCCCAACCAGTAACGCTGAAGAAGCTGAAGTTGAATGGTTCTATGAAGACCTCCAAGACCTCTTAGAACTAACACCCAAAAAAGATGTCCTTTTCCTTATAGGGGACTGGAATGCAAAAGTAGGAAGTCAAGAAACACCTGGAGTAACAGGCAAATTTGGCCTTGGAATGCGGAATGAAGCAGGGCAAAGACTAATAGAGTTTTGCCAAGAAAATGCACTGCTCATAGCAAACACCCTCTTCCAACAACACAAGAGAAGACTCGACACATGGACATCACCAGATGGTCAACACTGAAATCAGATTGATTATATTCTTTGCAGCCAAAGATGGAGAAGCTCTATACAGTCAACAAAAACAAGACCGGGAGCTGACTGGCTCAGATCATGAACTCCGTATTACCAAATTCAGACTTAAATTGAAGAAAGTAGGGAAAATCACTAGACCATTCAAGTATGAACTACATCAAATCCCTTATGATTATACAGTGGAAGTGAGAAATAGATTTAAGGGCCTAGATCTGATTGATAGAGTGCCTGATGAACTATGGACTGAGGTTCGTGACATTGTACAGGAGACAGGGATCAAGACCATCCTCATGGAAAAGAAATGCAAACAAGCAAAATGGCTGTCTGGGGAGGCCTTACAAATAGCTGTGAAAAGAAGAGAAGCGAAAAGCAAAGGAGAAAAGGAAAGATAAAAGCATCTGAATGTAGAGTTCCAAAGAATAGTAAGAAGAAATAAGAAGGCCTTCCTCAGCAATCAATGGAAAGAAATAAAGGAAAAGAACAGAATGGGAAAGACTAGAGAGCTTTTCAAGAAAATCAGAGATACCAAGGGAACATTTCATGCAAAGATGGGCTCTATAAAGGACAAAAATGGTCTGGACCTAACAGAAGCAGAAGATCTTTAGAAGAGGTGGCAAGAATACGCAGAAGAACTGTACAAAAAAGATCTTCACCACCCAGATAATCACAATGGTGTGAACACTCACCTAGAGCCAGACATCCTGGAATGTGAAGTCAAGTGGGACTTAGAAGGCATCACTCTGAACAAAGCTAGTGGAGGTGATGGAATTCCAGTTGAGCTATTTCAAATCCTGAAAGATGATGCTGTGAAAGTGTTGCACTAAATATGCCAGCAAATTTGGAAAACTCAGCAGTGGCCACAGAACTGGAAAAGGTCAGTTTTCATTCCAGTCCCAAAGAAAGGCAATGCCAAAGAATGCTCAAACTACCGCACAATTGCACTCATCTCACATGCTAGTAAAGTAGTGCTCAAAATTCTCCAAGCCAGGCTTCAGCAGTATGTGAACCGTGAACTTCCAGATGTTCAAGCTGGTTTTAGAAAAGGCAGAGGAACCAGAGATCAAATTGCCAATATCCTCTGGATCATGGAAAAAGCAAGAGAGTTCCAGAAAAACATCTACTTCTGCTTTATTAACTATGCCAAAGCCTTTGACTGTGTGGATCACAATAAACTGTGGAAAATTCTGAAAGAGATGGGAATACCAGACCACCTGACCTGCCTCTTGAGAAACCTATATGCAGGTCAGGAAGCAACAGTTAGAACTGGACATGGAACAACAGACTGGTTCCAAATAGGAAAAGGAATATGTCAAGGCTGTATATTGTCACCCTGCTTATTTAACTTCTATGCAGAGTTCATCATGAGAAACGCTGGACTGGAAGAAGCACAAGCTGGAATCAAGATTGCCGGGAGAAATATCAATAACCTCAGATATACAGATGACATCACCCTTATGGCAGAAAGTGAAGAAGAACTAAAAAGCCTTTTGATGAAAGTGAAAGAGGAGAGTGAAAAAGTTGGCTTAAAGCTCAACATTCAGAAAACGAAGATCATGGCATCTGGTCCCATCACTTCATGGGAAATAGATGGGAAACAGTGGAAACAATGTCAGACTTTATTTTTGGAGGCTCCAAAATGCTGTAGATGGTGACTGCGGCCATGAAATTAAAAGACGATTTCTACTTGGAAAGAAAGTTACAACCAACCTAGATAGCATATTCAAAAGCAGAGACATTACTTTGCCAATGAAGGTCCGTCAAGTCAAGGCTATGGATTTTCCAATGGTCATGTATGGATGTGAGACTTGGACTGTGAAGAAAGCTGAGTGCTGAAGAATTGATGCTTTTGAACTGTGCTGTTGGAGAAGACTCTTGCGAGTCCCTTGGACTGCAAGGAGATCCAACCAGTCCATCTGAAGGAGAGCAGCCCTGGGTTTTCTTTGGAAGGAATGATGCTAAAGCTGAAACTCCGGTACTTTGGCCACCTCATGCGAAGAGTTGACTCATTGGAAGAAGACTTAGATGCTGGGAGGGATTGGAGGCAGGAGAAGTGGACGACAGAGGATGAGATGGCTGGATGGCATCACTGACTCGATGGATGTTAGTCTGAGTGAACTCCGGGAGATGGTGATGGACAGGGAGTCCTGGTGTGCTGCGATTCATGGGGTCGCCAAGAGTTGGACACAACTTAGCGAGTGAACTGAACTGCAGGTATAAGTTTTTTATGTACATAAACCTGGCTGGAGTGTTAGAAGCTGCTTTCTGATGCTCCTTTTTTCTAAGAGGCTCTATTCCCATTTTAAGTCGAATGTGTTGTGGATAAAATTCAGTCTTCACTTTTGTCCCAACAAATTCTATTAAGGCACCTGAATTGAGGAAGAGCCTCATGTCAGCCTCTTACCTAACTCAGCACAGACCACTTAGTCTCCTATAACTGAACAACCTCAGTATCTTCCAACTGAGCCTCCCCCAACCAGTACTCTTCCACTGGGTGGGTTTTTCCTGGTGTCTTTCAACCATCCCTTCCCACCCTCCCCAAATTTTTCTACTGGAGGGGTATTTCTTAGTATCTTAAAAGTGAGCTCCCTTAGTGTCTAGACCATAAGTGGGTATGTCTGAGTATAGTTCAGCTGGCCTCCTCCCCCCGGTATCTTTCAACTCGGAGGGGCAGGTAACCTGCTCAGCTGCCAAATAAAATTCAGTATCATCAACCAATACAGGAGATCAAAGAACCAGGAGAGACTTAGTGAAATTCATCTGGATTCCTTGAGGAAGCAGATGGCCCCAAGGGACAGCTGCTGGTACCAAAGCTCTGCTTCCTTGTAGAGTTCAGGTGAAGGGGGAAGTCCATCTGGGTTGCTTCACTGGTTGCCATAACTGTTGACTAAAAAATGATGCACTACATGAGAGTACAAGTTAGGTTTTGTTTGGGGCAAAATGAGGACTGCTGCTCCAGAGACAGCAGCTCAGCCAGCTCTGAGAAACTGTTCCAAAATGGTAGTGGGGGAAGGTCAATGTATATGATTTTGGTGAAGGGAGAGTTCAGTGCAATCAAGTGCCTATTTTACAAATGGTTTTCAGCTAGTTATGAGGAGCTGATGCCAAGGGATGTTCAAATTACTGTACTATTGTACTCATTCCACATGCTAGCTAGATTATGCTCAAAATCCTTCAAGCTAGTCTTCAGTAGTAAGTGAACTCAGAAATTCCAGATGTACAAGCTGGATTTAGAAAAGGCAGAGGAACTAGAGATTAAATTGCCAACTTCTGCTGGATCACAGAAAAAGCAAGAGAATTCCAGAAAAACGTCTACTTCTGCTTCATTGACTATGCTAAAGCCTTTGTGTGGATCACAACAAACTGTGGAATGTTCTTGAAGAGATGGGAATAGCAGCCCACCTTACCTGCCTCCTGATAAACTTGTATGCAGGACAAGAGGCAACAGTTAGAAGTGGACATGAAACAATGGACTGGTTCAAAACGGAAAGGAGTACATCAAGGCTGTATATTGTCACCCTGCTTATTTAACTTATATACAGAGTACATCATATGAAATGCTGGGCTAGATGATTCACAACCTGGAATCAGGATTGCTGAGAGAAATATCAAAAATCTCAGATATACAGATGACACCACCTTCATGGCAGAAAACAAAGAGGAACTAAAGAGCCTCTTGATGAAGGTGAAAAAGCTGGCTTAAAACTCAACATTCAAAAAACAAAGATCATGGCATCTGACTCCATCACTTCATGGCAAATAGGTTGGGGAAAAGTGGAAACAGTGTCATATTTCATTTTCTTGGACTCCAAAATCACTGCGGACAGTGACTGCAACCACAAAATTAAAAGACACTTGCTTTTTGGAAGAAAAGCTATGATAAACCTAGGCAGTGTATTAGAAAGCAGAGACACTAGTTTGCCAACAGAGTCCATGTAGTCAAAGTTATGGTTTTTCCAGTAGTTATGTATGGATGTGAGATTTGGGCTATAAAGATGTCTGAGCGCCAAAGAATTGATGCTTTTGAACTGTGGTGCTGGAGGAGACTCTTCAGAGTCCCTTAGACAACAAGGAGATCAAACCAGTCAATCCTGAAGGAAATCAACGCTAAATATTCATTGGAAGGACTGATGCTGAAGCTGAAGCTCCAGTTCTTTGGCCACCAGATACAAAGAGCTAACTCACTGAAAAAGACCCTAATGCTGGAAAAGATTGAGGGCAGGAGAAGGAGGCAACAGATATGAGGTGGTTGCATGGCATCAACTCAATGGACATGAGTTTGAGCAAACTCAGGGAGATAGTAAAGGACAGGGATGCCTGGCATGCTGTAGTCCATGGGGTCACAAAGAGTCAAAAACAACTTAGTGACAACACCACCAACAATGTCACTGTGTAGGGATTTTTTGCTATTGCAGTGTCACTTCAGTTGTGTCCGACTCTGTGTGACCCCATAGATGGCAGCCCACCAGGCTCCCCCGTCCCTGGGATCCTCCAGGCAAGAACACTGGAGTGGGTTGCCATTTCCTTCTCCAATGCATGAAAGTGAAAAGTGAAAGTGAAGTCGCTCAGTCATGTCTGACTTAGCAACCCCATGGACTGCAGCCTTCCAGGCTCATTCCATCCACGGGATTTTGCAGGCAAGAGTACTGGAATGGGTTGCCATTGCCTTAGTGCTTTCTAAAATGAGGAGATGCAAGGATTGGGACTGTGAAATCATTTCCTGAGACCTGTTCTACAAGTTTCTTTGGAGCACTGAGTGCCTCACTCTCCACCCTGAACTCCCTTCAGTTCAGTTCAGTTCATTTCAGTCGCTCAGTCGTGTCCAACTCTTTGCAACCCCATGGACTGCAGCACACCAGGCCTCCCTGTCCATCACTGACTCCCGGAATCCACTCAAACTCATGTCCATTGAGTCGGTGATGCCATCCAACCATCTCATCCTCTGTCGTCCCCTTCTCTTCTTGCCTTCAATCTTTCCCAGCATCAGGGTCTTTTCAAATGAGTCAGCTCTTCACATCAGGTGGCCAAAGTATTGGAGTTTCAGCTTAAACATCAATCCTTCCAATGAATATTCAGGACTGTTCTCCTTTAAGACGGACTGGTTGGATCTCCTTGCAGTCCAAGGGACTCTCAAGAGTCTTCTCCAACACCACAGTTCAAAAGCATCAATTCTTTGGCACTCAGCTTTCTTTATAGTCCAACTCTCACATCCATACATGACTGCTGGAAAAACAATAGCCTTGACTAGATGGACCTTTGTTGGCAAAGTAATATCTCTGCTTTTTAATATGCTGTCTAGATTGGTCATAACTTTCCTTCCAAGGAGTAAGAGTCTTTTAATTGCATTTTTTCAGGGTGTGTCAGACATTAGCAACTGCAGCAGCACAGGATTCAATCTTGCAGAGGCAATGGCAAATGCCCTTGGCAAGCTCCAATTTGCAGTTGACACTTTCTGTGTTTGCAATCTCTATTCTGTAGGCTGCAGCATTGTAGATTGTAGGCTGCAGGATTGTAGGTGGGTAAAGCTGGTCTAGAGGGTTATGTGGGCTTCCTGGTTAGAAAGACTGGTACCTGCCCATTGGTGGAGCTGGGTCTTGTTCTTTAGCTGGGCAGGGCTGTGTCAAAAGATGTGTTTAAGCGGTAGTTGTGGGCTCAAGAAAACTTTTGGCAACTTGTCTGCTGATGGGTGGGTCTGTGTTCCCTCCCTGTTGGTTATTGGGCCTGAGGCATCCCAGCCCTGGAGCCAGAGGCTGTTGAGTGGGGCCAGGTTTTGTTGTCTCCAGGAGAGCTCACACCAGTGAGCTGGTACTTCTGCCACCAGGGTTTTTATCCCTGCAATGAGCCAGAGCCCTCCCTACCCCTACATACACACACTTGCCCCTGCAGGATACCCTCCAAGACCAACATGTATGTCTAGCATAGGCTCCTGTGAACTCACCAAGTTCCTGGGTCTTGGTATGCATGAAACCTTGTGTGCCCCCTCCAAACTGGAGTTTCTGTTTCCCCTAGTCCTCTGAAATTCCTGCACTCAAACCCTGCTGGCCTTCAAAGCCAAATGCTCTGGGGCCTCCTCCTGATACCAGCTTGCAGACTGGGTAGCCTTACCTGGGGCTCAGAACTCTCAGTCCTGTGGGAGAAACTCTGTGATGTATTTTCAGTTTGTGGGTCGCCCATCCAGTAGGAATGGGATTTGATTGTGTTGCAGATGCACTCTTCCTACTGTCTCATTGTGGCTTCTTCTTGTGTTCTTTGGGATTCTTTTCCACTGGAAGGATCAATGCTGAAGCTCCAATATTTTCGCCACCTGATGCAAAGTGCTGACTCATTGGAAAAGACCCTGATGCTGGAAAAAATTGAGGGCAGGAGGAGAAGGAGGCAACCGAAGATGAGATGGTTGGATGGCATCACTGACTCAATGGACATGAATTTGAGCAAACTCAGGAAGATAGTGAAGGACAGGGAAGCCTGGTGTGCTGCAGTCCATGGGGTCACAAAGAGTTAGACACAACTGACTAGCTGAACAAGAACAATAAAACAAAATTGAAACATTTGCCTTTTCTCTCTACCTGATCCTTTCAGAGATTGGAAACTTTTAGGTTTCCAGTAGCTTAACAAATAAGTCAGAAAAACTATCTTGCTAACTACATATCAAGATGAGGGACATAAAAGCCTGGTGTGCTATAGTCCATGGGGTCACAGAGTCAGACATGACTTGGCCACTGAACAACAACAAGGCCAATTATATATCTTACACAGGTAACAAGAGCAGTTAATTAGGAATTGTGCCACTGTTGTTACTAAAGGACTCTTAGTTCTTTTCCATCTTAAAATGTAATCAAAATGACATTACTATATTTTACTTCTAGCTTGTTACCTTTTATTATACCTCAGGTATTAATGCAGCTGTGGGCTGGAATACTGAAGCTATTGAATGTTAATTAGAAATTGAGCAAATTCATATTAAGCATGACTGACATGGCAGTGTGACTTTACTCAGAAAGAATTGTTTTGATGAAAAGATTCACATCTTTATTCTCAGATGAATTGAGGGAATACTGATCCTTCAGCATTCATCAAAACTTACCACATCAAAAATTCCAATGAGTAAATACAAACTTGATGTGGCTACTTCTGTTAGATGAAATCTATTTTTATATATCTCCTCTCTGTTGTAGAGATTGGGTTAAGAAGAAATATCTGGAGATAATCATTAGTGATTTAACTTTAACCTCCAATTCCTTCCCTAGTTTATATATGCACATTGGATGTGCATGCATGCACTTTCTCTCTTTCTCTTTCTTGTCTTTCTCTGTCTCTGTCACTCCGTCTATATATGGTATCTTTAGAACAGCAAAGCTGTGTACAAAACAATAGCAAAACTAGAGAAAAGACAAGAGTCCTAACCCACAAATACTTGCCACAGAACCGGACATATCCATAAGGTATGTTAGGCCTCACCTGCTTGGGGAGATTAAAGGATGCTGTTAGCTGCCTTCACTGTTTTCATTGCCATAGAATGGTTTGGCTATACTAAAAAATTTAATTCAATTGCATTGTACAAATTTCAAATGCAACACTGTATTCTTGTCAGTTCAGTTTAGTTCAATCACTCAGTTGTGTCCGACTCTTTGCAATCCCGTGGACTGCAGCACGCCAGGCCTCCCTGTCCATCACCAATTCCCGGAACTTGCTCAAACTCATGTCCATCAGTGATGCTATCTAACCATCTCATCCTCTGTCGTCTCCTTCTCCTCCTGCATTCAATCTTTCCCAGCATCAAGGTCTTTTAATGAGTCAGTTCTTCACATCAGGTGGCCATGGTATTGGGTTTCTGTGTCAGTATCACTCCTTCCAATGAATATGCAGGATAGATTTCTTTTAGGATTGACCAGTTTGATCTCCTTGCAGTCTAAGTCCTCTCAAGAATCTCCTTCAACACCACAGTTCAAAAGCACCAATTCTTTGGTGCCTAGCTTTCTTGAGATATACATATTTAGCAGAACAAGAATCAATAGCTTTGAAAAAGGAAATAAGTTATTTAACTTTATTTAGGGTGATTTTATTATATGATGGTGCAAGTCATACATCTTGAAAAGTATAAAGAAGCAGGAAAAAATAAGCCATCCTCATGACATCTGGATCTTTACTAAATAGTTTATATCCTAATAAGAGATACTTTGAACCTATTATTTGTAGCTCCCCCCTCAAAAGACTGAATGTCTTTATTTATGTCATAATTTCCATTTTAAAATGTGTGATATTGGACTTCCCTGGCAGTCAGTGGTTAAGACTCCATGCTTCCACTGCAGGGGACACAGGTTTGATCCCTGGTCAGGGAACTAAGATCCACATGCCATGTGGCGTGGCAAATAAAATAAGATAAAAAATAAAATATTAAAAAAAATTCAAGATTCTGAATGGTGATAAATTAGATGCCAATTAGAACTTCTTGTTTCCACCAGTGTTATTTTTATTCTAGTCATTCATTTCCATTCACTAATTTGAATTCTAATATCTGTTAAGATAATAAATGCTGCCTTGTAAATTATGTAAATGATTTTGTACTGGCTGTAAGAACTGATAATATCATAGTCTTAGACCCTTTCACAATGAATATGAAATCTGTCTAATAACTTTATGGCATTTAAACAAGATGTTTGAAATTCTTTATCTCTTACAGATTGGCTGTGATCATAGCCAAAATCTTGTGGACATTTGTAGAGAGAGGCAATATCAGGCCTTTGTCTGTGATGCTTTGGCAGTACCAATCCGCAGTGGATCTTGTGATGCTTGCATTTCCATTGCTGTTATTCACCATTTTGCTACAGTAGTAAGTATTATCTTTCTTGCTCTAAAGACTTATAACTAAGTGGCAGGAAGCAGGAACAAGATGGCGGAGGAGTAGTTGGACATGGAGTACATCTCTCTCCACAGATACATCAGGAGTGCGCCTTCAGACACAGAAGTGCTTGCAGAACACCAGCTGAGAGTGGGCAGAGTACCTGAATACCAGAAAAGAATATATAGAACCATGCAGAACTCTGTAGGATGAAGGAACTAGGGGGAAAACAGGACTGTTAGTAGAACTGGATCTGCCCTCAGCAGTTAGGGGAACTGAAGCAGGGGTCCAATCCCCACATCAGGGCAATTGCTAGGTCCAGCATTTAAGGCTGAGAGTGAAGCAGCTGATCTGTGACAGCCTAAATGGAATGAGAATCAGACAGTCCTTGCTGCAGTCACGTGTGCCCCAGACAGGGACATAGGTCCCCTAAAAGCCGCAGCAGCTGTGAGCTGGAGTGTAAGGGTTCTGGAGCAATCCCAGGGCAAGGACTGCTGTTGACTGTGTAGAGACGGACCAAAGGGACATGAGGGAGGAGATAGTGGTGGGACATGCCTGTGGAGGAAAGTCAGGCAGCCATGGAAGCAAGACGATACTGCTGAGTCATGTATAGTGGATCAGTCACCGTAGCCTCTCTCTCCCCATACCCCACCATTGGTAGCTGAACAATAGAGAGGCTGGCCCATCAAGCACCTGACACGCAGAACAACAGAATAGGACCCCACCCAGGGTGCCCCTTTAAGTGCCTGACACCCCAATCTACAGAGCAGGATCCCAGCTGGGGGGCCTGTCTATGTGCCTGATGCACCAAACAATAGAGAAGGACCCCAGGCAAGGGAGCCCTCTTAAGTGCCTGAAGGGGTGGAGCTATGGAGAAAGACTAGCCAAAGAGGCCTTCTGATTGCCAACTACTAGAGGCTTGAAAAAAGACTCTGATAGGGCTGTAACTCCTGCAGCTGAGGCAGTCTGTGTCCTTGCACACTTGGTGCCATCAGGGTCCCCTCGACCCAAGCAGCCATGCCACCTTCACGCTTAACCCTCACTAGGGCAGAGCTGCCACAGGCAAAAAAGACTTGCACCTATGCACATGGGTTCTCTTTGGTTTTGTCCAACTCTTTGCAACCCTGTGGATTGTGGCCTGCCAGGCTTCTCTGTCAGGGAGGGGGTTCTCCAGGCTAGAATACTGGACCGTATTGGCCAGTACTGGTTGCCCTACCCTTCTAGAGCACTATATTTCCTGCTGCCCTAGCTGGTACCTGGTGCTGCCAGAACCCCTGCAACCCAAGCAGCTGCCCCACCTCCACACCTGGCCCTCACAGGGGTAAACCCAAGTCCTTTAGGGAAGCCTCAGGAGCAAACCCCAGTGGATGACCCACATGCAGAGGTGGAAATAAAACCACAATTGAAACCCAGGGGCAGTGTGGAGGAAGACCCAAAACCTTCCCACAGCTATACTGGCTGTAGATTAAATCCACATGATCAACTAGGCAGACTCTGCATTTATGGAATATATAAAAGGACATTGAGAGCTCCCACAGAAGAAAATGTACTCGTTCTGATAGCTGTGGACATTGGAGGCAAGACCACACAGGAATAGGACCAGATTAGAGTCTGAGCTGTCCCCATAACAGGTCCAGAGACCAGCACAGTGTTGGAGGGCATCCTAGAGAGGCGAGGTGGACTGTGACTCCCAGTGAGGGAAAGGATGCTAACAACAGAGACTCAAGAAAAACATTTATTATTCTTATACTTTGACTTGTTCTGTAGTTTATTTTGGATGTTTTTCCACTTTTCCTTTTTGTCCCCTGTGTTGTAGTTGTCAGTTTTATTAGCACTGTGAGATCTAATTAAGCTTTTGAGTTTTTTAAAATCACACACTGTATTGCTATTATAATAAACCTCTCCCTCTACATTGGCCTTTTCAACTTCTGTAGAGTTTTCCTTTTTTTTTCTCTCTTACATAATTTTAACTTAAAAGATTTTTAAACCTATTATTATTTTTTCTACATTTATTCCTTTGTTTACTTTTCCTATCCTTTTCCTGTCCTTTTCCCATCCTTTTCTTGCCCTTTTCCCTTTGCAGTTAATCTTTAATATATATAAATCTTTGTTTACCTCTATTTAACTTTGCGTTTCTATTCTTTTCTTTCTTTCCTTTCTTTTTCTCACCATATTTGTTTGTTTTGTTTTCGTTGCTTTATTCCCCAGTTGACATCTTGCTTTAGTTTTGTTTTCTAGTTTGTGCTTCAGTTAATTTTGTTCTTAACTGGTGGATATCATTTTTGGTTTCCTTTGTTTACAGGGTCAGTCTATTGTACTTTATTTTTGTTGGACTGTTTTGAGTTTGCTTCTGGGTATATATGTGTATATTCCATTATTTTAATTATTCTTTGCCTGATTTTGTAACTGCACTTGTCTGTGGATCATCTTTGGTTTCTTATGTTTGGGTATTTGTTTTACCTTTAATGCCATAACTGACCTTTTCCAGTCCTATGGCCGCTGCTGAGTTTTCCAAATTTGCTGGCATATTGAGTGCAGCACTTTCACAGCATGATCTTTCAGGATTTGAAATAGCTCAGCTGGAATTCCATCACCTCCACTAGCTTTGTTTGTAGTGATGCTTTCTAAGGCCCGCTTGACTTCACATTCCAGGATGTCTGGCTCTAGATGAGTGATCACACCATCATGATTATCCAGGTCATGAAGATCTTTTTTGTACAGTTCTTCTGTGTATTCTTGCCACCCCTCTTCTTAATATCTTCTGCTTCTGTTAAGTCCATGCCATTTCTGTCCTTTATCAAGCCCATCTTTGCATGAAATGTTCCCTTGGTATCTCTAATTTTCTTGAAGAGATCTCTAGTCTTTCCCATTCTGTTGTTTTCCTCTATTTCTTTGCATTGATCGCTGAAGAAGGCTTTCTTATCTCTTCTTGCTATTCCTTGGAACTCTGCATTCAGATGCTTATATCTTTCCTTTTCTCCTTTGCTTTTCACCTCTCTTCTTTTCACAGCTATTTGTAAGGCCTCCCCAGACAACCATTTTGCTTTTTTGCATTTCTTTTCCATGGGGATGGTCTTGATCCCTGTCTCCTGTACAATGTCATGGACCTCTGCCCATAGTTCAGCAGGCACTCTATCAGATCTAGGCCCTTAAATCTATTTCTCACTTCCACTGTATAATCATAAGGGATTTGATTTAGGTCATACCTGAATGGTCTAGCAGTTTTCCCTACTTTCTTCAATTTAAGTCTGAATTTGGTAATACGGAGTTCATGATCTGAGCCACAGTCAGCTCCCAGTCTTGTTTTTGTTGACTGTATAGAGCTTCTCCATCTTTGGCTGCAAAGACTATAATCAATCTAAATTCGGTATTGACCATCTAGTGATGTCCATGTGTAGAGTCTTCTCTTGTGTTGTTGGAAGAGGGTATTTGCTATGACCAGTGCATTTTCTTGGCAAAACTCTATTAATCTTTGCCCTGCTTCATTCTGCATTCCAAGGCCAAATTTGCCTGTTACTCCAGGTGTTTCTTGACTTCCCCCTTTTGCATTCCAGTCCCCTATAGTGAAAAGGACATCTTTTCTGGGTGTTACTTCTAAAAGGTCTTGTCAGTCTTCATAGAACCATTCCAACTTCAGCTTCTTCAGCGTTACTGGTTGGGGCATAGACTCGGATTACCGTGATATTGAATGGTTTGTCTTGGAGACGAACAGAGATCATTCTGTCGTTTTTGAGATTGCGTCCAAATACTGCGTTGCTAGTAAAGTAATGCTCAAAATTCTCCAAGCCAGGCTTCAGCAGTACGTGAACCGTGAACTTCCTGATGTTCAAGCTGGTTTTAGAAAAGGCAGAGGAACCAGACATCAAATTACCAACATCCACTGGATCATCGAAAAAGCAAGAGAGTTCCAGAAAAACATCTATTTCTGCTTTATTGACTATGCCAAAGCCTTTGACTGTGTGGATCACAATAAACTGTGGAAAATTCTGAAAGAAATGGGAATACCAGACCACCTACCCTGCCTCTTGAGAAATCTGTATGCAGGTCAGGAAGCAACAGTTAGAACTGGACATGGAACAGCAGACTGGTTCCAAATAGCAAAAGGAGCACGTCAAGGCTGTATACTGTCACCCTGCTTATTTAACTTATATGCAGAATACATCATGAGAACCGCTGGACTGGAAGAAACACAAGCTGGAATCAAGATTGCTGGGAGAAATATCAATAACCACAGATATGCAGATGACACCACCCTTATGGCAGAAAATGAAGAGGGACTAAAAAGCCTCTTGATGAAAGTGAAAGAGGAGAGTGAAAAAGTTGGCTTAAAGCTCAACATTCAGAAAACGAAGATCATGGCATCCAGTCCCATCACTTCATGGGAAATAGGTGGGGAAACAGTGGAAACAGTGTCAGACTTTATTTTTATTTGGCTCCAGAATCACTGCAGATGGTGACTTCAGCCATGAAATTAAAAGACACTTACTCCTTGGAAGAAAAGTTACAACCAACCTAGATAGCATATTCAAAAGCAGAGACATTACTTTGTCAGTGAAGGTCCGTCTAGTCAAGGGTATGGTTTTTCCAGTGGTCACGTATGGATGTGAGAGTTGGACTGTGAAGAAGGCTGAGCACTGAAGAATTGATGCTTTTGAGCTGTGATGTTGGAGAAGACTCTTGAGAGTCCCTTGGACTGCAAGGAGATCCAACCAATCCATTCTGAAGGAGATCAGCCCTGGGATTTCTTTGGAAGGACTGATGCTAAAGCTGAAACTCCAGTACTTTGGCCACCTCATGCGAAGGGTTGACTCATTGGAAAAGACTCTGAAGCTGGGAGGGATTGGGGACAGGAGGAGAAGGGGACGACCCAGGATGAGATGGCTGGATGGCATCACTGACCTGATGGATGTTGAGTCTGAGTGAACTCTGGGAGTTGGTGATGGACAGGGAGGCCTGGCGTGCTGCAATTTATGGGGTGGCAAAGAGTCGGACACGACTGAGCGACTGAACTGAACTGAATGCCATAACAAATCACCGGTGGAATCTCTATTTCTGGCAAGAGATCAAGCCCTGAGCCTTTAGAGAGGGAGCACTGACTCCAAGACCCTAGGCCACCAGAGAACGCCTAATCCTGGGGAGTATCAAATAGTGAGAACTCCCACAAAGGAAACCACTTGAATACAAGAACCAGCATCATCCAACTACCAGTAGCACCCTGTGCAGGATGTCTCATCCAAACAAGAAATAAGACCCAATCATCAGCAGACAGGATTACCACCTCACTCAGCCCTGCCCCATCAGAGGAAAAAAAAAAAAAAAAACCAAAAACTCAGCACAAATCTCACCCTTTAGGAAGTTTACACAAACCACTGGACCAGCCTTAGGAAGGCAGAAACCAAAAGGAAGAAAGAATTCAACCTTGAAGCTAGGGGAAAGGAGACCTCAAACACAGTAAGTTTGAAAAAAAAAAAAAAGATGAAAAGGCAGAGAAATACTGCACAAATGAAGGAATAAACTAGAAACACCGAAGTCCATAAATGAAGAGGAAATAGGCAAACTACCTGAAAAAGAATTCAGAATAATGATAATAAAGATGATCAGAAACCTTGAAAATAGAATGGAGAAAATGTAAGAATCAATTAACAAAGATATAGAAGGATTAAAGAATAAACACACAGAGGCAAACAACACACTTAATGAAATTAAAAATACTTTAAAAGGAATCAATAGCAGAATATCTGAAGCAGAAGAACGCATCATTGAGCTGGAAGATAAAATAGTGGAAATAATTGCTGGAGAGAAGAATAAAGTAAAAGAATGAAAAGAACTGAAGTAGTCTCAGAGTGGAGAAGTACTCTTGCCTGGAGAATCCATGGATGGAGGAGCCTGGTCGGTTGCAGTCCATGGGGTCGCTAAGAGTTGGACACGACTGAGCAACTTCACTTTCACTTTTTATTTTCATGCATTGGAGAGGGAAATGGCAACCCACTCCAATGTTCTTGCCTGGAGAATCCCAGGGATGGGGAAGCCTGGTGGGCTGCCGTCTATGGGGTCGCACAGAGTCAGACACGACTGAAGCTACTTAGCAGCAGTAGCAGCAGCAGTCTCAGAGACCTCTGGGATAATACTAAGTGGCAGGAAATGTTCATAGATTTTACTGATTTGGACTACATTTCAGCTTTTCCTTTCTTTCCATGTCATAAAGTGTACCCCAGTTTTTAAAGAAAGCCTGTGGAATGGAGATGAGTTACATGGGAGTTGTGCTTTGTTAAACAGAGGTCTGTTGTGACTGTGCTTTACTGCTGCATATTTCTCCCTTTTTCCTGCCTGAGTCTTACTCATCTTTAAATGTCTTTCTCAAATCCACAGAGTTGTAGAACTTGAGCTATAAGAGACTTTAAGAGATCAGCCATAGGCCTCTTGAGGATTTGTTCTCTCTTCTCAGCCTCTGAGCTTCTTCTCTATTTCTGTTTCCCATCTTGCTTCCTCAGCTCTTTCTCTTATTCCCAAGATCTGAGTTTCATGTTCTTCCCATTCTATTTTTCTTCTTTTCATATTCTTTTTTTTCAAAACTCAAGTATTTAACTAGTAGTGGTATGCTGATGTTTTAATTAGTCACTATGCTTCTAATTTTAAAATAAGCAAACTTAATATTTTATAGGGAAAAAAAATTTATTACTCTTGAGTGTTACTCATTTTCTCCTGATCTAGGCAGTAACATAGATTCCTCTGTGCTAGAGTTATTGGCACCTTAACTGAATTCAAAACAAAACAGAACACCTTCTGTGCCTCTGTATTATTATTGGAAAGAAAAAGAAATTTCTGTTTATCCTTTTACCCTCCTTGACTGCAGAACACAATTCTTCTTCTTCTTCTTTTTTTTTAATATAAGATTTGTCGTATGTTTGATTTTCTGTGCTGTCCATCTTAATTGAAAACAGTCCTGTTCAGTTCAGTTCAGTTGCTCAGTCGTGTCCAACTCTTTGCGACCCCATGAATCGCAGCACGCCTCCCTGTCCATCACCATCTCCCGGAGTTCACTCAGACTCATGTCCATCGAGTCGGTGATGCCATCCAGCCATCTCATCCTTTGTCGTCCCCTTCTCCTCCTGCCCCCAATCCCTCCCAGCATCAGAGTCTTTTCCAATGAGTCAGCTCTTTGCATGAGGTGGCCAAAGTACTGGAGTTTCAGCTTTAGCATCATTCTTTCCAAAGAACACCAGTCAATCATATTTCCAATTTGCTCCCTGTATCTCTTTCTGGCTGATAAACGATAATACAGTTTTGGTTTTGTTTTTGTTTTTTTTTTTCCACTAGGAGCGTAGAGTGGCAGCTCTCCAAGAACTTGTTCGACTCCTAAGACCTGGTGGGAAGGCACTCATCTATGTTTGGGCTATGGAGCAAGAATATAATAAGAAGAAGTCCAAGTATCTTAGAGAAAACAGAACTAACCAAGGCAGGAAAGAGGAAATCAGCAATGATACATCAGTGCAAGAGTTGCTTGTGAAGCAGTTGCCTAATGTAGGCAATCAAGACTCAGCACATTCTGTCTCCTCCATAAATGACTTTCAAGATGGAGGATGTAATTCAAGGAATGTTGCTAATTCCAAGTTGCCTATTCATACTAACAGGACTTCTTTTCATTCTCAAGACTTACTGGTTCCCTGGCACTTTAAGGGAACTCCTGGTAAGGACAAGCGTGTTGAGCCATTTGGTCCATTAGGATCCTGTGACCCAGGTCCTGTGTTTCATCGTTATTACCATGTGTTTTGTGAGGGAGAATTGGAAGCTGCCTGTCGGATTTTGAGTAATATCAGCATACTGCAAAGTTACTATGATCAGGGGAACTGGTGTGTAATTCTTCAAAAGGTCTGATTATCTCTATGAACATATTATATATAGGGAAGAAGTGCTCAACTTTTTTTTTTAAATGAGATTAAATTACCTATATTTTTTAATTAAAGAGAAAATGTGTGGAAAAGTATCAAAGGAGAGTGCCTGGGAGAAATTTGAAAGTAGAGACTAGTTAGGATATATTCAGTCTACTACTATTACTGACATCACTTAATCCATGATGGAGGAACAAGGATGGTTTTAAAAGTAATTGAAGTAGTTCGTGAAATATTTGGGATCTTAGGGTAAGAGTACAGCATTTTGAAGATAAACTTTTGTTATAAAGTGTTGATAAATGAACTAAATTATGTAGACTCTTAATGAAGTAATCACATAACATTTTATCAATAATAAAATATTCCTGTTCAGTAGAAAATTGTCTGAAATTTTATCTGTGATTGTTAGCTCTAAAATCACAGATGATAACCACTCTGTCACTGCGCTTTACTAGCACAGGGCTTGACACATCATAGGTACTCAGTAAAATTTTAGTCCGTTGGATAGTACCCATACATTAAGGTAGGGGTTTTCATCCAGTAAAAGCTTACTGAAATTGTACAGTGTACCAGTCACTATTTTAAATTCTGGGAGGGGAACAGTGAACAAGAAAAATACAAAGTTGATGCCTTTGTTGAGCTTATATTCTAGAAGGAAAGATAGACAATAAACAATACAGGACACTGGGGTTTGATCCCTGGATCAGGAAAATAACCTGGAGAAAGGAATGGCAACCCACACCAGTATTCTTGCCTAGAAAATTCCATGGACAGAGGAAACTGGTGGCCTGTGTAGTCCATGGGGTCACAAAGCATCTGACATGACTGAGTGACTTCATAGTCGATTAGCAATGTTGTAATAGTTTCAGGTGAACAGTAAAGGGACTCAGCCATACATATGCCTATATCCATTCTCCCCCAAACCCCTCTGAGGCCCATCCAGGCTAGCACATAACATTGAGCAGAGTTCTGTGTTCTACACATTAGGTTTTTGTTGGTTACCCATTTTAAATATAGCAGTGTGTACATGACCTTGCCAGAGTCCTAACAATCCCTTCCCCCTGGCAACCATGAATTTGTTTTCTAACTTTGTGAGTCTTTTTGTTTTATAAGTTCATTTGTATTATTTCTTTTTAGACTCTACATGTAAGGGTTTTCATATGATATTTCTCCTTCTCTGTCTGACTTCACTCAATATGACACTCTCTAGGTCCATCCATGTTGCTGCAGATGGCCTTACTTCATTCTTTTTAATGGCTGCGTAATATTCCGTTGTGTGTATGTGTATATATATACCACATCTTTACCCATTCCTCTGTCGATGGGGCCTAAAACCTTCACTATAGTGCGAGTACTTCCTTGGTATTATCGTTCTCCAGTTTGTGAGTCACCTACCCAGCAGGTATAGGATTTGATTTTATCATAATTGTTTCCCTTCTACCATTTTGCTGTGGCTTCTCCTTTGTCCTTTGATGTGGGGTATCTTTTTTTGGTGGGTTCCAGTGTCTTCCTCTCTGCCAGGTGGATTCTTTGCCACTGAGCCAGCAGGGAAGCCCTGCAGAAACAGTAGTGATTAATAAATCTTAGATGAGATATTGATTACTTTTGTCATGGAATTTCAGTACAAGATTATACATTGCCCTTTAGATGAATTTGTAAGGTTCATGATATGAGAAGAAAGAATTATAGGCTAAAAATTTAGTCTTCTGATCTCTATGTCAGAAGCTTTATCTGTCTCTTTTATACTTTAATAAAACTTTATTGTATAAAAAGCTCTGAGCAATCAAGCCTCATCACTGGCACCAGATCAAATTCCTCATCTCCAGAGGCCAAGAATCCCAGTATCATTCACAGCTCATCACAGAAACATTTCAATACAAAAGAGATCCTTCCAGGACTAAGAGTCTCTCAGTAGTACAGAGCTATAGATTACAAAATGAAAATACATATAACCCCCCCTAATTTGTGTGGCTTCACAGGTGGCTCTATGTGGGTCAGGAAGATCCATCCCCTGGAGGAGGGCATGGCAATCCACTCCAGTATTCTTGCCTGGAGAATACCATGGATAGAGGAGCCTGAAAGGCTACAGTATGTAGGATTGGACAGAGTGGGACACGAATGAAGTGACTTTGCACTCACACACCCTAATTTGTCAAGAAATAGCTGGAGCAACAGGCTAATTTGACATTGGAATACAGAATGAAGTAGGGCATAGGCTAATAGAGTTTTTCCAAGAGAACACACTGGTCATAGCAAACACCCTCTTCAAACAACACAAGAGACGACTCTACACATGGACATAACCAGATGGTCAATGTCAAAATCAGACTGATTGTATTCTTTGCAGCCAATGATGGAGAAGCTCTATACAGTCAGCAAAAACAACACTGGGAGCTGACTGGCTCAGATCATGAACTCCTTATTGCCAAATTCAGATTTCAATTGAAGAAAGTGGGGAAAACCAATAGACCATTCAGGTATGACCTAAATTATATCCCTTACAATCACACAGTGGAAGTGACAAATAGATTCAGTGGATTAGATCTGGTAGGCAGAGTACCTGAAAAACTATGGACAGAAGTTGCTGACATTGTACAGGAAGCAGTGATCAAGATCATCCCCAAGAAAAAGAAATGCAAAGAGGCAAACTGGCTATCTGAGGAGGCCTTACAAATAGCTATGAAAAGAAGAGAAGCAAAAGGCAAAGGAGAAAAAGAAAAATATACCCATTTGATGCAGAGTTCCAAAGAATAGGAAGGAGAGATAAGAAAGCCTTCCTCAGTGATCAATGAAAAGAAATGGAAAACGAGAATACAAAAGACTAGAGATAGCTCCAAGAAAGTCAGAGACACTAAAGGAAATTTTCACACCAAGATAGGCACAATAAAAGATAGAAATTGTATGGACCTAACAGAAGTAGAAGATATTAAGAAGAGGTGGCAAGAATACATGGAAGAATTATGCAAAAAAGATCTTCGCAACCTCAGATAATCACCATGGTGTAATCACTCACCTAGAGCTAGACATCCTGGAATTTGAAGTCAAGTGGGCCTTAGGAAGCATCACTATGAACAAAGCAAGTTGATGTGATGGAATTCCAGTTGAGCTATTTCAAATCCTAAAAGATGATGCTGTGAAAGTGCTGCACTCAATATGCAGCAAATTTGGAAAACTCATCAATGGCCACAGGACTGGAAAAGGTCAGTTTTCATTCCAATCCCAAAGAAAGGCAATGCCAAAGAAAGTTCAAACTACCACACCACTGCACTCATCTCACACGTTAGCAATGTAATGCTAAAAATTCTCCAAGCCAGGTATGAGTAAATGAACCGTGAACTTCCAGATGTTCAAGCTGTACTTAGAAAAGGCAGAGGGACCAGAGATCAAAGTTCCAGCATCCCTTGGATCATCAGAAAAGGAAGAGAGTTCCAGAAAAACATCTACCTCTGCTTAATTGACTACACCAAAGCCTTTCACTGTGTGGAACACAATAAACTGTCTACAATTCTTCAAGAGATGGGAATACCAGAGCACCTGACCTGCCTCCTGAGAAATCTGTATGCAGGTCAAGAAGCAATAGTTAAACCTGGACATGGAACGGCAGACTGGTTCCAAATTGGGAAAGGAGTGTCAAGGCTGTATATTATCATTCTCTTTATTTAACTGTTATGCAGAGTACATCATGAGAAATGCTGGACGGGATGAAGCGCAAGATGGAATGAAGATTGCTGAGAGAAATATCAATAACCTCAGATATGCAGATGACACCACCCTTATGACAGAAAGCAAAGAGGAACTGAAGAGCCTCTTGATGAAGGAAAAAGAGAAAAAGCTGACTTGAAACTGAACATTTAAAAAAACGAAGATCATGGCATATGGTCCCATCACTCCATGGCATATAGATAGGGAAACAGTGAGAAACTTTATTATTTTGGACTCCAAAATCACTGCAGATTGTGACTGCAGCCAGGAAATTAAAAGACGCTTGCTCCTAGGAAGAAAAGTTATGACCAACCTAGACAGCATGTTAAAAAGCAGAAACATTACTTTGCCAACAAAGGTCTATCTAGTCAAAGCTATGGTTTTTCCAGTAGTCATGTACAGATGTGAGAGTTGGACTATAAAGAAAGCTGAGCACCAAAGAATTGGTGCTTTTGAACTGTGATGTTGGAGAAAGCTCTTGAGAGTCCTTTGGACAGCAAAGAGATCAAACCAGTCCATCCTAAAGGAAATCAGTCCTGAATATTCATTGGAAGGACTGATGCTGAAGCTGAAACTCCAATACTTTGGCCACCCGATGAGGAGAACTGACTCATTTGAATGACCCTGATGCTGGAAGACTGATGGTGGGAGGAGAAGGGGATGACAGAGGATGAGAAGCTGGATGGCATCGCCAACTCAATGGAGATGACTTTGAGTAATCCCTGGGAGTTGGTGAAGGACTGGGAGGTCTGGTGTGCTGCAGTCCATGTGTTCGCAAACAGCTGGACACAACTGAGTAACTGGAGTGAAATGAACCCTGATTTGTTAGGAATTTATTGTCACAGACAATATGAGGAGGGCTGAAATACATGTGCAGGTACCAAATGAACAATAAAAGCAACAAATTTGCACCCCCCCCCCCAAACACTCTGATAGGCAGAACAGATAGTAGACAGGTGAAACAGCAGATATATACAAACCTCTGTCATTCCTGACGATGTGTTCATTAAGTGAAGTCCATGGAAGGGCCTGTGTTTGAAGATGCAAGTTCGATGAAAAAGCTGCCTCTAGACATGCCTACCCTAAGAAAAGTTCCTACCTTGCCCCTGTCTGGATTCCACCACAAAAAAAATGGGGTCAACTTCACCCTTCCTAACTAGACACTTGGAAACTGTAATAAAATGGAAGGAACGCAAAGGCAGCCCTGTTGCTCCCGCTCCCCAGGGTGTGATCCGAACTCACCTGTCCTTCAGTCCAGCTGCCTTTCTCACCAACAGGGATGCAATGGCTAATGGCAGGGCCACAGAGCTGTGTCTGCTCGTCAGGGTCACTCGAATTACCCACCTGAAAGGCTGAAGTCTGAGCCACAGACCACAGATTGAGTGTATGTTGTGAATGTTTGGAATCTAGGACAATACATTTCCCACCAGGATGATGGAACCCTGGACTTCAGTCATAGCCCGCTCTATTCTCCCCTCCCATTCATTTGGCAACACTCAACTGCCATCCCAACCTCGAGTCCAGCAGGCTGTTTCAGTCCCTGAGAGCCAGGCTGGCCTTGGGAACCTCTATTCAGGGGCGAGGTCTGGATGACCCGATGCACCCCTACAGGCTGGGTTACTGCTGTGCTGCATGTCAGGAAGGGGATGAGCACCCGCCAGGTCAGGAGGGTGAGAGGCTGGTCCAGACGATGCCCTGGTGCCCGGCAAGTCTGCTTGAATTTCAGTTTCCCCATCTCTAAAAGTCAATGACCAGTTTTCCCAACACCACTTACTGAAGAGACCGTCTTTTTTTTCCTCCATTTTGTGTTTTAATTCTGCGTTTTAAGGAAAGATGGGATCCTAGCTGTTAGCCTAGCCCACCTTCACTGAAAACCTATCTGTAACCCATATTAATGTCACTTTTTCCATTTTTTAAATATATTTTCAGGGAGTGAAATTCATTACAAAATGTATTCTTATTACATACACCTTTTGGAGGGTGTTTGTGGTGTCTGCATTATGAACATATTCCCTCATTGCTATACAACTTCTGACAGACGAGCCTTGACACATGTAATTATTATGTAGGGAACAGAAAATTGTACACATGACAACAGGGAAAAGTAGTGAATGTGATCAGTCAAAGAAGCTGTCATAGAAATGAATTCACCCTAGATTTACTTGGGCCTGGAGTGCTAGGCTAAAATGTAACACTCAGTTGTTGCCATTTTCGTCCCATGAAATCCTTTTACTGTTTCATTGCAAATTAGGTCAAGTATTAAGAAAAGTACCACCAAAAAAAAAAAAGTATGTAAGTCAGAGAAAGGCAAATGTATATCAATGCATCTAGAAAGATGTTACTGATGAACCTATTTGTAAGGCAGAGATGGAGACGCATAGAGAACAGACTACAGACTTGTGGACACAGTGGGGGAAGAGAGGGTGGGACCAACTGAGAGAATAGCATGGAGACATATATGACCTTATGTAAAACCAGAGCAAGTGGGAATTTGCTCTGTGACACAGGGAGCTCAACCTAGTGCTCTGTGACAACCTGGAGGGGTGGGATGGGCAGGGAGAAGGGAGGGAGTTTCAGCAGGAAGGGGACATATGTATACCTGTGGTTGAGTCATGCTGATGTATGGCAGAAACCAACATGAGACTGTAATTATTCTCCAATTTAAAAAATAAAAAGAAACACGATGTAGTAAACACAAAATTAAGGCTATTGAGAAAGACAGACCAGCTTGACTTTCTATCATAGAAAAACATTTCTGGTGTTAACAGCATTTTCACTGCTATGACTACATATGAACAAGCTTTAAATAAAACCTTTAGACTGACCTTCATATAACAACATTATGGGAGACAAAAATTTACCTTTATTTATTTGAAGATAGTAAAAAGTGAAACTGTATGGCTATATTCTTTAATATCCATAAAAAACAACTTCAGTTTAAATACTTTTTGCTTTATCAAACAAGATATAAAATACTCAATTATACATATTTAAACACTATTATTTTTAGAATCAGTCATTATTTCATACTGACAGCATGTTTCCAATGTTCCCACAGTACCATAAATAAATGTATCTCTGAAAAATTGTGAACACTGAAAAAATAACACACATAACAACACAATTTATGCAGTGTGCCATCCTAATGAGGGATGGTGATCCTTGTCTCCCCTAGTGATTAGTGAGGCTGAGCGTCTAAAACTTGTTGAACATTTGTGTGTCTTTGGAGAACTGTCATAAAGTTGAGGGTCCAGAAACAAATCCAAGCATCCATGGTCAACTCATCTGTGACAGATAGAAGGGGAGCATATACAAATGGGAACAAGAAGGCGCCTTCAGTAAATGTCCATGGAAAAACCGGACAGCTACATCCAAAGAATTCTATTGGTTTTTATCTCATACCACCTGAATATCAGTGAAACATGTCAACTCAAAGACTGATGTTATGAGATTTCTAGAAATAAGCATAGGTCGTAGGCCCCTTAACATCAGAGTCTCCTTCACATTTGGTGGGCAGAAGCAGAAATGGGTCTCTCTTCAAGTAAGGGAAACAGGAAAACAAGGTACACCAATGGGTTTCCATCCAATTGAACAGCTTTGCAACGGAAAAGCTAAGCATTCACAAATCAAAAAGATAGTAAACGGAACATGAGGGACTACTTGCAAGTCATGTATCTGATAAGCGGTTCCTATGTAAAACAGACTAAGAACAAACAGCACTCAAGTCTCCAAGAAAAAACACACCACCCTTGTCCCCTCCCCCAACACCAACTCCAACCTAAACCCTTTATCTCACTCTAACCTGTTCCTAAAACCTAACCCTAATCTAACAATATACATGTGCATTCAAAGGCATCCATCCATCCACAGGAGAGACAGAGAGAGGAAGACATAGACTGAATTCAGAAAGGAAAAGAAAGAGAAACATCTAGAGAGAGACACTGAACAAAAGAGAGGAAATGAGTAGATTTTACAGACTTCATAAATCTATCTGGAAGTTTGAAGCAATGACTGCCCATCCACCCCAGAAGGGGGAAAATGACCCAAGGTTATGAGAGTAAAAGAGAAGAATGCAGGGAGCCATTAATAGGCTCAGCCACCCACAGAAGCCGAGATGGGGCCCTTGAACCAGAATCTCAATGGCAAAGAGAACCAGAAAGTTGGGTCCTCTTTTGTATAAGAGAAGGTGACCTTCGAGTCTTCCTTTCAGTCTTCCATTGGGGGTGGGGGGGGGGGCAGGGTCTCAAAATAGGCAGGAAGGGGAATGCCTTTTCCTAGGTCCCAGAGCCCATACAGGCCTGTTTCTGCCCCATTCTGTGCTAGGTCAGTCCTGTATTGAATCCTTCCTTTGGGAAGTCCCAGTGCACAAGCTCCATGTGATACCAGCCCCAGGTTGAAAGGCATGGAGGTCTTGTAGGCTGACAGACCTAGGCAGTAGATGGGAGAATGACCCCCATTCTGCAGAGGGAGAGACTGGGGAAACCCTGAGGGGCACATGGCTTGTCCAGGGCCACATCACAGATGAGAAGGAGGAGCCTGGTCTGAAAGCAGCTGTGTCCTCAGAGCTCAGGCCCTGGCTGCACCCAGGCCTTTCAAGGCTGTGGGGTGTGTGGTGTGGGTGTCACTGTGCCTGCACATGGCCTAAGAGGGTGGGTGAACAGTCAGAAACCCAGAGGTTCCCTTGGGGAGCTTTGTGTAAGGGACCTCAGCAAGAACCCAGGAAATGATGTCACTTCCCAGCAACAGAACCCAACAGAACCCGGAACCTGGGTATCCAGGCCTCTACAGTGGAGAGGAGCCCCCAGCCAGATCGCTTGCTGCCCAGATGTTCTGCTGTTTGCCCCTGCCCAGAGGCCGGGGCCTCGGGAGAGCTCATAGGCAGAGTGTGTGGGAACGCGGTCAACGCTGGCTCAGGGTCCCCCCGAGAGGCCTCTGGCCCTTTGCCTAAAGGAACAGGAAGGTAGCACAGGAGTCCCAGGCCAGGCCAGGTCCCCTCTCCCATCCCACCCAGGTAACCCTGAGTCCTTTCCCTGTGTGCATGGATAGGGGCTTCTCGGGGTATGTCTGCCTCAAGCAAGCCCAGGCAAATGTGAGTCAGAAGCCAGTGGGCAGGCTGTGTCCACACCCCAGGGGAGAGCTGGCTGGGTGGGATGGGGAGAGTCCAGGCAGCACCAGCTGCCCAGGCTGACCTCATGCCCTCAGGTGGGTCTCCTTCCTCCCAGGTGGGTATCTGAGCAGACACATGTCTCTGCTGGAAGCAGAAGTTCGAGCGGGCAGAAGCAGCAGCCATACTGGCCAGGCCCAGCTTGGAAAACTCCAAGCAGGGCTGGCTGACCGCCACTATCATTGCAGAGCTTCCCAATGGATGTGGCTGATGAAGGGGACACCCCGTCCACCTCCCCGAGGGAGGGGTTGGACCACCACCCCCGTGCCCTTGAGACCCAGTGCAGACTCCAGGTGAGCATGCCCATGGAGGGGTCAGCCCAACTGGGAATGAAGAGGAAGCAGGGAAGGCCTGTGGCCCAGACACCACCCAGGACACACCCCGGGGCCCAGTCCCAGGCTGCCATGGAGCTCAGCACATCCGGCTCCAACCCAGAGCTCCAAGAACCCCTGCCTCTGAGGCAGCAGGAGGACCTGGAGCCCAGCACGGCAGAGCACAGAGGTGAGGAGGCTGGGGCTGTGCCTGTGAGTGTGTGGGGAGGGGATGCTGAGCCACACAGGGAGGAGTCCCCCAGAGCTGGGGCTGGGCCTGGAGCAAAGGCTGGCCTCACACCACCCATCTTATAGACTGCAGAGAAGACTTCTATGCTGGGTATTTTTTGGGAATCTCTAGGAAGCTTTAGTGCCCAGTTAGGCACATGGCAAGGCTTGCCTGTGGGCAAAATTTTCTTTTCTCCCAGCTCTAGCTGTGACCTTCAAATTCAACCAGGCTCCACTTCCAAGATCTGTCCCTATAGAGGTGCTTGCTCCAGGTGCAGGACCCAGGGATCCACTGAGGGGAGATCGAGACCTGAGATTTCCCCTCCGAAAGACACCGGGCCAGCTGGGTACTGGCCAGCATCCTAAGAAGATCGGATCTCTGTGCCCGCAGGACCCCCAGCCCCAGGCACCGATGTCCCACCCCCTCAGCGAGAACCTCCACTGCACCTGCACCTGCACCAGCGTGGGCTTTGGCAGGAGAACCCGAGTCAGGGGATGAGTTACCATCTCTGCAGGGAGAGCCTGCCCTGGCTCCTGCCCAAAACCCAGATGCCCACGATGACTGACCCACCCCCGCAGGGAGAACGGGCCCTCGCTCTGGACAGAGACCCAGATCCCTTTCTGGAAACACCTCGTCCAGGAGCATGGTTGGCTCTTCAGCCTCCATCCCTGTCTATTTCCTGTGGACGCCATCAACTCGCTCCCCACCCAGGGGAGATTGAGTTCCCTTCTCCTGAGCTTATTTTAATCTGGTTTGTGAATAGCTTTCTTATGATTTTTTAATTTTTTTATGGCTTTATGTATTTTTTTCTGTTAAGTTTTTGTTAATAAATTTTACCTTAATTGATGCAATTTGGGAATACTAAGGCCTTCACAACACTGTGTAACCATCACCACTGTCTACATTCAGACCCTCTCATTCTATTCCCCCCGCCCCCACTTCCCAGCAAAGCCTGGATCCATGTCAAGCACTCCCCGTTCCTCCCTCCCCCACCTGACAACATTTAGTCTTCTTTCTCCATTTCTCCCCATTCTTTGGGTGTCCACAATCAATGCCAATCACTGCAATGATAGAAAACTGGATTTTTTCTGACTGAAAGTGAAAGTTATAGTCACTTAGTCTTGTTAGACTCTGCAACCCCATGGAGTTTACAGTCCATGGATTATCTAGGCCAGAATAATGGAGTGGGTAGCTTTTCCCTTCTCCAGGGGATTTTTCTGACTCTCCACATATTGTAAAACTAAACTTGAGAATTCTTGTTTTTATTTCTTTTGTGGTAGCCTTTGGGTATCCAAAAGGACAGTATAGGTACTTTCAAGATGTCATCTGCAAAACGAAGCCCTGTCGGCAAATGTGGTCAGAATCTCCTGGTAGGCATTGCTGTTGTAAGTGTGACATCTCAGCCAGAAGGAAGATGCTGAGCTCTTCCTCTAGCACAAACAAATTCACAGAATAAGCCAAGAAAGAGAGCTGGAAAAATGAACCACACCAATGACCAAAAAGCAATCCTCATTGGACAAAGCTAGAGAAAACCCAACATCCCACAGCCCAAAAACCCTCTTGGAAATGAATGTTCAGGAAGGAAGAGAAGAAACATGTGAAAGTCCAAGGACAGGCCATGCCCATGGCCAGTGTAGTTTAGAGACGGCCTGACTGCTCAGATGAAGACACACGCCAGTGTAAACCCTTTGCAGACCGCAGCGATGGTCATCACCATGGTAAGTGTTTAGTCGGGTGACAACCTGCCCCGGGCACCACACGAGGGAGCAGACCTGGTTCTCTTCCTCTGCCCCCACACCACTCCCTCATGAAAGCAGCTCAGGTGCTTTTGGGACCTGCCTGCCTGTCTGACTCATCCATGAGCTGTGACCACCTCCAAGGTAGACTCCACCTTCTCTTCTCTATGCACCATGAACCTGCACACAGTGGGCCTTCCTTCAGAACCTCAAGAAACTTGCCCCAGGCCCACTATAGCCAGAAGCCTCCCCAGGCATCAAAACGTTTGCCTGTGGAGTCACTTTGGCCCAAGCCCTAGTTCTGGACCCCTGGAGCCTACTACAGCCTTTACAGCGAGAATAATCTGGTCCTTTATACACAAATTCCCAGCTGTCAGATCTGAGCTTTGGATTCACAGTCAGCTCTGTCCCTCCCCTGGCAGCCAGGTGGGCCGCAATGCAGGCAAAGGAGCTCATGAGCTGAGTTTCAAGGGAGGTATTGAAAGGACAGCGGTGGATACAACTTGTTGCAAACTGAGGGAGGGTCCCTGCATGTCTCAGAAAAGGCCTCTGGTATGCAAGTGTGGAGGAGGGCCCCGATGGTGCAAAGGAAAGAGAGGTACTCAGGGGCAAAGGCTCTTGGCCTCTGCTGTAGCAGCTGCAGTTGGTAGCCTACGAACAGTGGATGGCCAATGTGGTCAGTCGCATGAGCATGACTCTTAATTTCCTCACAAAGCAAGAGAAAGGAAACAGGGTGTGGGAGTACCCGGAGGGTGTAGTTGGGTGGATGAAGGGAGATGCCCTTTCTCTCTTCAGTGCAAACTGCTTTTGTGAGTCTCAGAGCCGCCGGACGGCAGTTACCAAGTCAGATCCCCACAGCACCCAGTATGGGCTGGGTGCCTTAGCCCCTGTCACGCAGACAAGCCCTCCCCCCACCATGTGGCCTCCCTGAGTTCTAACAGCAGGATCTGGGGGGTTTGTCTGGGTACACACTTCCTTGCTATAGCTGAGTTACCCCCTTCTTAGAGCCCCAGTTTTGTCCTCTAGAATACGGACAACCTTAGCAGGTTGCTACCTTAATCCTGTGAAGACTAGAGTAATCCTACAATTAGTAGCTGGTCTTAAGAGATGTTGGGCTTCCCTGATACCTCAGCAGGTGAAGAATCCTCCTGCATTGCAGGAGACCCCGGTTTGATTGCTGGGTCAGGAATCCTGATTGGCTGCAGAAGGGACAGGCGACCCAGTCCAATATTCTTGGGCCTCCTTTGAGGCTCAGCCAGTAAAGAATCTGCCTGCAATGCGGGAGACCTGGGTTTGATCCCTCGGTTGGCAGATCCCCTGGAGAAGGGAAAGGCTACCAACTCCAGTATTCTTGCCTACAGAATTCCATGGATCATATAGTCTATGGGGTCACAAAGAGTCGGACATGACTGAGGGACTTTTCACTTCACTTTCAAGAGATATCACCTGAATCCAGATTAGACTGGAGTCTCCCAGTGTCATCTGGCATTTCTTCCCTGAAGCCAACCAAAACCCACACACTAGCATTTCCAGGGTCTCCACTTAGCCCGCTAGACAGAAAACCCAACGTGGTTCAAACAAGCTCACAGATAAGCAGGAGGATTCACAGGCAGACCCCCTCCCTCAGGTCTCAGGTGGAGCTCCGGGACCACAGCAGGAACCAGCGCTCTCAACCCCTGGGCTCAAGCAGCACCCCCATCCTCAGGCCGGCGGCTCTGCCCTGACGGGAGGAGGAAGGTCACCAACCGCCCCAGGCCGACCTCACGCACCTCCCACTGCTGTAGACCGACCTCACCGGCCCCGCTGCTTCTAGCAGAATGAGAGCTGCTCTTCCCCTTAATTCCAACGTGAGTACCGGCCCTGGGCCCCGATTGGTCACCGCCCCAGTCCTGAGCCAATCACGGTGGCCAAGGAGGATGGAACACACTGACTGGGCCAATCCAGATTGTATGACCATACTCTCCAGGACACCTGTGAGCACCTCACCTTAGGTCAGGGGTGAGACAGTGCGATGCCCCAAGAGCGAGGCTGAGAATCCAGTCATTGTGTCCATGTGCTCAGTGTCCTGGGACGGCCTTGCGCATCCTCTCTACACACTGCTTTGTCCTCTGCAGACAAAATATTCATAACACACCTCTTCCCTTCCCAAGCGCAGTTTCACGCACCCATATTCAAGGGAGCAAGGCCTCCTGTTTGAAGACAGATTTGGGGATTCCCCTCCTAGCATCTAGGCTTCTTTTGTGTGCCATGTTAGAATAATTGATTCAGTCAAAAAAGACCCATGAGCACCACCACATGCTGCTCTGTGTTTTCAGGATTATTGCCTGTTCAGAGTAGAGGACATGGCCCAGGGGCCCCTCAAATGGAGGAATTTTGTTCAAGGAAGCACCTGAGACACTGAATCCCTGAATCACTTTGCTGTACACCGTAAAATAACAAATCTTTAAAAATCCTTAATACCTTCAGTTCAGTTCAGTTCAGTCACTCAGTCCGTGTTGCCATCCAGCCATCTCATCCTGAGTCGTCCCCTTTTCCTCCTGCCCTCAATCTCTCCCAGCATCAGAGTCTTTTCCAATGAGTCAACTCTTCGCATGAGGTGGCCAAAGTACTGGAGCTTCAGTTTTAGCATCATTCCTTCCAAAGAAATCCCAGGGCTGATCTCCTTCAGAATGCCCTGGTTGGATCTCCTTGCAGTCCAAGGGACCTTCAAGAGTGTTCTCCAACACCACAGTTCAAAAGCAGCAATTCTTCAGCGCTCAGCCTTCTTCACAGTCCAACTCTAACATCCAAACATGACCACAGAAAAAACCATAGCCCTGACTAGACGGACCTTAGTCGGCAATGTCTCTGCTTTTGAATATGCTATTTAGGTTGGTCATAACTTTTCTTCCAAGGAGTAAGCGTCTTTTAATTTCATGGCTGCAGTCACCATCTGCAGTGATTTGGGAGCCCAGAAAAATAAAGTCTGACACTGTTTCCACTGTTTCCCCATCTATTTCCCATGAAGTGATGGGACCAGATGCCATGATCTTCATTTTCTGAATGTTGAGCTTTAAGCCAACTTTTTCAGTCTCCTCTTTCACTTTCAACAAGAGGCTTTTTAGTTCCTCTTCACTTTCTGCCATAAGGGTGGTGTCATCTGCATATCTGAGGTTATTGATATTTCTCCCGGCAATCTTGATTCCAGCTTGTGTTTCTTCCAGTCCAGCGTTTCTCATGATGTACTCGCAGAGAAGTTAAATAAGCAGGGTGACAATATACAGCCTTGACATATTCCTTTTCCTATTTGGAACCAGTCTGTTGTTCCATGTCCAGTTCTAACTGTTGCTTCCTGACCTGCATACAGGTTTCTCAAGAGGGAGGTCAGGTGGTCTGGTATTCCCATCTCTCTCAGAATTTTCCACAGTTTATTGTGATCCACACAGTCAGAGGCTCTGGCATAGTCAATAAAGCAGAAATAGATGTTTTTCTGGAACTCTCTTGCTTTTTCCATGATCCAGCGGATGTTGGCAATTTGATTTCTGGTTCCTCTGCCTTTTCTAAAACCAGCTTAAACATCAGGAAGTTCACAGTTCACATATTGCTGAAGCCTGGCTTGGAGAATTTTAAGTATTACTTTACTAGCATGTGAGATGAGTGCAATGGTGCGGTAGTTTGAGCATTCTTTGCTATTGCCTTTCTGTGGAATTGGAATGAAAACTGACCTTTTCCAGTCCTGTGGCCACTGCTGAGTTTTCCAAACTTGCTGGCATATTGAGTGCAATACTCAATTGAGTGTGAAAACAGCATCATCTTTCAGGATTTGAAACAGCTCCACTGGAATTTCATCACCTCCGCTAGCTTTGTTCATAGTGATGCTTTCTAAGGCCCACTTGACTTCACATTCCAAGATGTCTGGGTCCAGATGAGTGATCACATCATCATGATTATCTGGGTCATGAAGATCTTTTTTTTGTACAGTTCTTCCGTGTATTCTTGCCACCTCTTCTTAATATCTTCTGCTTCTGTTAGGTCCATACCATTTCTGTCCTTTATCGAGCCCATCTTTGCATGAAATGTTCCCTTGGTATCTCTAATTTTCTTGAAGAGATCTCTAGTCTTTCCCATTCTATTGTTTTCCTCTATTTCTTTGCATTGATCGCTGAAGAAGGCTTTCTCATCTCTTCTTGCTATTCTTTGGAACTCTGCATTCAGATGCTTATATCTTTCCTTTTCTCCTTTGCTTTTCGCCTCTCTTCTTAAAAGATATTCACTCATCAAAAATTGTGGTGAAATTTGTCAAGTTTTCCTTTCAAGTGTTGGTTCTTAGTATGTGTCTAAATGCTTTGGTGGTGTTTTGTGAGGCAGGGATCCAACTTACTTTCTGAATGGAGGCAAAATAGCCCCAATGGGCCTCCTCTTTCCATTTACATATTAAGAAGCAGTTTTCAAAATCCCAAGTATCAAGGACTTCAGAGCTTTGGCAATTTGTGGCACACCCCAGAGGCAGGTTTCCTTTTCTGTGTCTTCTCCTCGCATTTGGCCTTTGCCAGTTTCTAGTATACAGAAGTGCCCTCAGAGGGTTCTCTGTAGTGAACCATGCATGTTTCTTTGAGGACAGGGAATGTGAGGACAGAGGAGGGGCTGAGTCCATAGTGACCACTGACCATGCTGAGCAACCCCAACATTAAGTCTAGTGTGATAAAATCACATCTAATAAGGGATTTATACCTTTAACATTGAGAACTCCTAAAACCGGACATAACCTGTTTAGAACATGTGCAAAGAAGTTAAATAGACATTTCTCCAAAGACACACAAATGTCCAGCAAGTTAAAGATATTCAGCCTCACTAATCACTAGGGAAGTCAAGGATCACCCTGCCCTGTTAGGATGGCACACTCCATCAATTTGTGTTTTTTTTGCACGTATTTTTCACAGTTCATGATTTTATATATCTATAAAATATAGTGGTGGGGAGAACAATATAGGGATGAGGGAGAAAAAACATGATTATGGGAATATAGGAGATTAGGTAAAATCATGTGTGAACCTTTTGAAAATTGTAGAGCACCTTAGAATTTAAAAATCTTTCTATAAAAATATTTAAATTTTAAACACTCTTAAGTATGATATTTCTTTTTTTAATTTTAAGTATTTGGTTTCATCAAGTCTTAGTTGCTACATGTTAGATCTTCACTGCATTTTGCCAGACCACTTGCTGTGGTGCACACACTCTCCAGTTTTGTTGTATGGACTCCAGAGTGTGCAGGCCTCAGTAGTTGTGGGGCATAGACCCAGTTACTTCATGGCATGTGGGATTCCAGTTCCTGAGTCCCCTGAATTGCAAGGTGAACTCTCAACCACTGGGCCACCAGGGAAGTCCCTGGTTTTCATCTTGAGGTGATGAAAGTTTCTGAAATTACATAGTGTAGAGACATTGCTTTGCCAACAAAGGTCCGTCTAATCAAGGCTATGGTTTTTCCAGTGGCCATGTATGGATGTGAGAGTTGGACTGTGAAGAAAGCTGAGCGCCGAAGAATTGATGCTTTTGAACTGTGGTGTTGGAGAAGACTCTTGAGAGTCCCTTGGACTGCAAGGAGATCCAACCAGTCCATTCTAAAGGATATCAACCCTGGGTCTTCTGTGGAAGGAATGATGCTAAAGCTGAAACTCCAGTACTTCGGCCACCTCATGTGAAGAGTTGACTCATTGGAAAAGACTGATGCTGGGAGGGATTGGGGACAGGAGGTAAAGGGGATGACAGAGGATGAGATGGCTGGATGGTATCACTGACTCGATGGGCGTGAGTTTGAGTGAGCTCCAGGAGATGGTGACGGACAGGAAGGCCTGGCATGCTGCAATTCATGGGGTCGCAAAGAGTCGGACATGATTGAGCAACTAAACTGAACTGAGCTGAATGGCTATTTTTGAATATAATAAAAGCCACTGAATTGTAAGCTCTAAATGGATGAATTGCATGTTAATATGAAATTTATCTCAATAGAGCCATTACTTTAAGAACCCCTTAAAAGCAGAAGAGCTTGTAGGACATCAGTGGAGGTAAAGCACAGGCCAGCTCCAAGAGATTTCGATGTTGCAATGCTGGATGACCCTGTTCTGTGAGGTCAGTGGGTAGGGGGCACCGAGGCATCCTCCTAGGCTGCACTAAGCGCAGGCATGTCTTGGTTTATTGAGTCTTGATTTATTCCCCTTCACACATCATTCCCTTGAAAAAAAATCTTTTTAAACAGATCTATAGTTTGTAGCAGCCCTTTATGGAGCAAGTCTGTTGATATCAAAGATCCTTTTCTCAGACAAGATCCCTTCACAGTTTCTGGGGCACAGATCTTTCCAGGACACCATTCAACCTGCTTTGTATATAAAATGACCCTCTTCTTAGAGGAACTGACTGAGATCCCATATAAATTGGAACAACACCAGCCATGTAGGTGGGGTTCTGGGGAGAATGAGGACTCTGAAAACAGGATGGGTTGGGGCTAGGGGCTAGGCTACCTCCAATCTTACCTTTTGGATTTTCACTCTGGTTCTTGGACAGGGTTGGCCTCACCACTGGGCTTTGTTTTTATGCAGTCAGATTATCAGTTTGTGTGGCTTGTAGACTCTTCACATATTTGGAAAGGCCTTCCTATTCTGAGGATGGAATAATTGTTATCCCTTGGCTTCTACACAACTGTTTGTCTCTTGGCTTTTGGTTGGACACCTTTGAGGCAGCTGTAGGGTGTGTGTGTCTGTGTATAAAGTTTGAGACAAGAATATCTTTTCCTAGATGACTACCTGGTTTTCTCACTATCTGTCAAGAAAAGATCTCCCTTTTCCCAACTATCTGAAATATTATGTTAATCATCTACTAAAATTATGCATGTTTGGGAGTCTGTATCTGGCTTTTTCATTGTTCTCTTCATCTCTCTGAGAATCCATGCATCAAGGCCAGTCCAAGCCACACATGTCTTCACACTTCTGAGATATCTGAATTGGGAGGCACCTAACAAGTCAGAACCGTAATAATTGGCAGTATATTTAGTGGTGGCTTCATGAGCCAGTAATGCGCCTTGTACTACACAGTGGCCTGGATTCTTCAACAAAATGATAATAATCATGGCTTTAAAATCTGTCTCATCCCCTGGTAAGCCTTATCACATCTCATCACTTGACCTGATTTTTTTTTCCCTCAGAGGTTTCCTGAGGTATTCTTGCTCAGTTTTTCTGTATGAAGCTTAGACTCAGTTTATCCTGAAAATCAGTCAGAATGTTATTTAATTAGGATTGCATTAGATGTTAGACTAATAAGAAGTGACATTTCTGACATTCCATCTGATCATTAAGAACACTGTATATCTTTACAATGACTCAAGTACTTGCATGTGTGTAGATTTCTCCAGAAGACGTTGAAGTTTCCTTTATGTTCCTTCTGTTAATACTGGGCATCACACTGGAGATGCAGCATGAACAAAGTAGACACGATTTCCTGTCTTTGGATTTTTGCCTACCTGATATCATGAAGATATTCCCCTATGTCTTCTTCCAGGTTTTCCTACCTTCCCATTTAGATCTACTATTCACTTGGAACTGACTTTTGTTGGACTGATTTTATTCCATCTACATGGGCAGTTTGGAGAAGGCAATGGCAAATCACTCCAGTACTCTTGCCTGAAAAATCCCATGGACGGAGGAGCCTGATAGGCTGCAGTCCATGGGGTCGCTAGGAGTCAGACACGACTGAGCGACTTCACTTTCACTTTTCACTTTCATGCATTGGAGAGGAAATGGCAACCCACTCCAGTATTCTTGCCTGGAAGATCCCAGGGACGGGGGAGCCTGGTGGGCTGCCGTCTATGGGGCCGCACAGAGTCGGACACGACTGAAGCAACTTAGCAGCAGCAGCAGCAGCACATGGGCAGTTAATAAAGCACCATTGACTTAAAATCCACTTCACTGCTGACTGATACTAGTAGTGTAATAAAGCAAGTGCTCATATATGGGTAAGACTAGATTCATTTGAAAGACAGAATCAACTTTATTTTTCTTCAATTCATATCTTCATATCTGGAGTTGATGGAAAGGAAGTAGCCAAGAATGACACCGTTGTTTGGGCCTGAGAAACAAGAAGCAGTGACAACTATGGGGGAGGCCCCTGGAGGAACAGACGGGAAGTGACAAATCATGTCTGTGGACTTGCTCAAGCTTGAGGCATCTCTTAGATATCAACATGAAGATGGGAGGTAAGCAGGTGGAGATGAAAGTAACAATTTATATCTCTGAGCACCATTCCCTTTAGAAAATTTAGTTATTTGAAAGCAAAAAAGTATTAAGACCCTCCATGTAGTCAAAAATTATGTGTATACTTTACAGTCAGCCCTCTGTAGCCTCAGTTTCACATCTGTGGATTCAAAAACCATGGGTCATGTCTTAGTACGTATTTATCAAAAAAAAAAATCCAGGTGTAGGAGGACCTGTGCAGTTCACACCTGTGTTTGATGAGGGTTACCTATATATGTAATAGATACAGAATGTATCCATCACCCCAAATATTCTCTTGTCCTTTTCCCAACCACTTCAATCAACCCCAGGCAGCCAATAATCTTCTGATCTCCAGAGATTAGATCTACTTTTATAGGATTTCATACAGTTTGGATCATGTATTTTCCTTTGTGTCTGACACCTATTGTTTGGCATAGTAAGTTTTCAGTTGCTTTCTGTTTGTTTTTAAATTTCCTTAATTTATTTCTGTTAATGTTCAAGTCATTTCCTTAAAAGGAAATGTACCCATTCTTTATAAAGTTCATTAGAAATATATAGATAACATTTTGTTTATTTATGCTGTCCATGATGTTTGTATTTTTTAATTTAGTTTTTTTTATTTGGTTGCTCTGGGTCTCAGTTGTGGCATGTGGGATCTAGTTCCCTAACCAGTACAGGGATCTGATCCCTGTATTGGGAGTATGGAGTCTTCACCACTGGACCACCAGGGGAGTCCTGGATATTCATATTTTTATTTGTTCTTTCTTTTTCCTTATTTCTAGTTGGGTTATAGTTATTTTATAATGCTGCATTAGTCTCTGCTGTTAAATGAGTGAATCATTTGTATGTGCACATATACACCCTCCCTGTTGATCCTCCCTCCACCCCTCATTCCTCTTTAGGTCATCCTAGAGCACCAAGCTGAGCTCCCTGTGCTGCTCAGCAGCTTCCCACTAGCTAGCATTTTACACATGGGTAGTGTATATACGTCTATGCTACTCTCTCAATTTGTCCCCTTCTTTCCCTCCCCTGCTGTGTCCATGATTCATTTTTTATGTCTTACCTCTATTTCTGCTCTGTAAATAGATTCATCAGTATGATTTTTCTAGATTCTTTCTCTCTATATATACATATTCTGTGCTTAGTTGCTCAGTCTTGTCTGAATCCTTGTGACCCCATAAACAGTAGGTTGCATGCGTCTTCTCCAATTATGGTTTTCTCAGGGTATTGCCATGTAATGGGATTGCTGTGTCATAAGGTCTATTTCCAGATTTTTAAGGAACCTCCATACTGCCCTCCATAGTGGCTATATCAATGTACATTCCCAGCAAGAGCAGAAGAGGGTTCCCTTTTCTCTATATCCTCTCCTGCATTGTTTGTAGATTTTTTTGATGATGCCAATTGTGATTGGTGTGACGTAATACCACATTTGTAGTTTTGATTTGCATTTCTCTAGTACTGACAGAATAGTGAGTGATGTTGAGCATCTTTTCATGGGTTTTTGGCCATCTGTATGTCTTCTTTGGAAGACATCAAAGTTTTCTGTGTTTCAGCCTCCATTGGTCTTTATTTCTGTTCTTCTGCCACTGCCATACTGTCTTGATTATTGTAGCTTTGTGGTATAGTCTGCAGTGAGGGAGGCTAATTGTTCCAGATTCATTTCTAATTTTAAGATGACTTTGGCTATTTGGGTTCTTTTGTGTTTCCATACAAATTGTAAAATTTTTTGTTCTAATTCTGTGAAAAATGCCATTTGGTAACTTAACAGGGATTGCATTGACTCTCTAGATCGCTTTGGGTAGTAGAGTCATTTTCACAATGTTGATTCATTTAATCCAAGAACATGGTGTGTCTCTCCATCTGTTTGTGTCATCTTTGATCTCTAAGCATAATGTTTTGATATTCAAAATTTTTTAATGTATCTGCATTTCATTCCTTTATTAAGCTACTTCTGCATTGTTCAGACATATTTTGTTCATCTGTTGAACAACTGCTTCTTTTCCCACCAAGTTTTGGCTATTCTAAGTAAAACTGTTATAAACAGTTTAGTTCAGTGCAGTTCAGTCGCTCAGTCATGTCTGACTCTTTGCGACCCCATGAATCGCAGCATGCCAGGCCTCCCTGTCCATCACCAACTCCTGGAGTTTACTCAAACTCATGTCCTTCGAGTCGGTGATGCCATCCAGCCATCTCATCCGCTGTTGTCCCGTTCTCCTCCCACCTTCAACCTTTCCCAGCATCAGGGTCTTTTTAAATGAGTCAGTTCTTCACATCAGGTGGCCAAGTATTGGAGTTTTAGCTTTAGCATCAGTCCTTGCAATGAATATTCAGTACTGATTTTCTTTAGGATGGACTGGTTAGATCTCCTTGCAATCCAAGGCACTCTCAAGAGTCTTCTTTAGAACCACAGTTCTAAAGCATCAGTTATTCAGCACTCAGCTTTATTATAATCCAAATCTCATATCCATATATCACTACTGGAAAAACCATAGCTTTGACTAGACGGATCTTTGTCGGCAAAGTAATGTCTCTGCTTTTTAATATTCTGGCTAGGTTGGTCATAGTTTTTCTTCCAAGGAGCAGATGTCTTTTAATTTCATGGCTGTAGTCACCATCTGCAGTGATTTTGGAGCCCCCGAAAATAAAGTCTGTCACTGTTTCCACTGTTTCCTCATCTATTTGCCATGAAGTGATGGGACTGGATGCCATGATCTTAGTTTTCTGAATGTTGAGTTTTAAGCCAACTTTTTCACTCTCCTCTTTCACTTTCATCAAGAAACTCTTTAGTTCTTCTTTGCTTTCTGGCATAAAGGTAGTGTCATCTGCATATCTGAGGTTATTGTTATTTCTCCTGGCAATCTTGATTGTGTTTCATCCAGCTCAGCATTTTTCATAATGTATTCTGAGAAATGGTGGTTTCATTGCTACTAAAGGTCCACTTCTGAAGGGTGACCAGAGGGACAGTTAAAATCAATGATGAGAGAGTTAGTTGCCTGGTAGCATAATGGTTAGGATTTGACTCTTTCTCTGTTGTGACCAGAGTTCAGTCCATGGTTGGGAAACTGATATCCAGCAAGCAGCATGGCCAAAACAAATCCAAAACAAACAAAAAAACTGAAAGCTGAGTGCAAAAGTGCAGTTTGTAGGAAAAGCTTGTCAGGTTCTGCTCTATGACTTTCACTCTTCTTGCCCTCATTTTAGAAGGTTCTGAAGTATATACTATTGTTCCTTGTAAAGCTATTGTGTCCGAGTTTGAGATACCACCAGTTTTCTGGGCCTAGCCCTTCATTAGCTTCATCAGAGGGGCTTGGGTTAAAAAGAGAACCAACGTAGCTATGCCCATGTCCACCCCAGGAATAAGTCCCATCAGGGCACTGTGGCTCACATACTTAAGGGAATCTCTGCCTTCAGGACTGGCCCACCTCTTTCTTTTCACCTGCTGATCAGAGGCCCAGACACCCTCATCAAGGTTCCACCACCCAGGGCCTGGATTTTGGAATGGCTTTGGGGTAGCAGGACCCTCTTTCTTCTGTATTTGCTGGGACACGAACATATCTAAAAGAGTCTGAGTGTTTCTGATCTTGGGAAGCCTTGGCCAGCATTGCCTGAATTAGGATTTCTGTTCTGAGCCAGAGACAGAAGTCAGCCAATGGCAGTGAAAGAGTCGAATCCTAACCACTAGAACAGTGGTCAGTGACAGGCCCTGGCTGAGTGGCTTTGTAGAAATGAATTTCCACAAAGAAGCAGAAAGTATTGAAACAAGTAAAGTACTTATTAGGATGAAAAACACTATGTGTGAATAGACAACATTGTGCACTCAGAAAGAGGTTTCACCATTGTGGTGGCTTAAATCACCTATATTCAGTGTTTCTTTCAGGTTTTCTGGCCAATCATGTTGCTCTGCCTGGTTCTGAGTCCACATTTGGTTTATATCAGGGTCTTTCCCATGTGTGTGCATCTCTTAGCCAAGTCAGGTTCTAGCAAGGAAGCCTAAGGGTAGTGGATGTCACTTACTGACTGTAGGTTGGCACACTCTCATCCTTTGACCCTTTGGAGCTCTTCTGCACATGTATAGTGGAAAAGATCTCCTGGACCTTGAGAATGAGGATTCTGTAGTCTTTTATCTGTTATTTGAACAGGGATCAGCTCCTTTTCCCTCCTGCTATTGTCTTCACCTTGTAGTATCTGTCCACATAGGAGAGCCTCCAGGTTCTCAGTCTGGGGCCTATCTCTCTTCTGCCTCATTCCCAGCTAGTGTGGGTGGAATGATGGGTTGTGAGGCTACTACATCTACATGGTATTCCAGGTATTGAGATCTGTGCATTTCCCCAGGTAGTCAACTCCCCACACCATCCTCCCAGGAAGCCTAGATCCAGGATGTGGAGGGCTTATCTATACATCTTATCTCCCCTTGCTTATCTATAACTTCCACTCCCACAGTGAGGAATCAGGCTCCCACCATCTGTGCATTGTACCTTTCCAGAATATATAAACAGTGGTTTCAGAATTGTTAGCTACTACACTTCCCTTGTGGCTCAGCTGGTGAACAATCCACCTGCAGTACAGGAGACCTGGGTTCGATCCCTGGGTTGGGAAGATCCCCTAGAGAAGGGAAAGGCTACCAACTCCAGCATTCTGGCCTGGAGAATTCCATGGACAATACAGTCCATGGAGTTACAAAGAGTCAGACAGGACTGAGTGACTTTCACTTTCACACTCTGGAAAGAACTCCATAAAACAAAAAGTAAAGTAAAGTAGTCACTCAGTCATGTCCGACTCTTTGTGACCCTGTGGACTGCAGCCCACCAGGCTCCTCAGTCCATGGGATTCTCCAGGCAAGAATACTGGAGTGGGTTGCCATTTCCTTCTCCAGGGGATCTTCTCGACCCAGGGATTGAACCCGGGTCTCCTGCATTGGAGGCAGACGCTTTAACCTCTGAGCCACCAGGGAAGCCTACTGTTTATGTATAGTGCATTTTGCCTTTAGTCTAGAGAGTCTGTTCATTTCTAAAATTCACTTCGGTCAGCATCTTTTCCGCATCCCCTATGGTGAAGTTTTTCCGTGCATTTCTAATACAGTTAGATTCTGTCGTATTTGGCATTCTATTCTATGCACTCTTATAGCCTGAAAAAGTAAATTTGAATAGATCATGATTGACCCCTTGGACTATAGGAATTGATATGTTTCAGTTCAGTTCAGTTCAGTCGCTCAGTCGTGTCCGACTCTTTGCGACCCCATGAATCGCAGCATGCCAGGCCTCCCTGTCCATCACCATCTCCTGGAGTTCACTCAGACTCATGTCCATCGAGTCCATGATGCCATCCAGCCATCCCATCCTCGGTCGTCCCCTTCTCCTCCTGCCCCCAATCCCTCCCAGCATCAGAGTCTTTTCCAATGAGTCAACTCTTCGCATGAGGTGGCCAAAGTACTGGAGTTTCAGCTTCAGCATCATTCCCTCCAAAGAAATCCCAGGGTTGATCTCCTTCAGAATGGACTGGTTGGATCTCCTTGCAGTCCAAGTGATTCTCAAGAGTCTTCTCCAACACCACAGTTCAAAAGCATCAATTCTTTGGCGCTCAGCCTTCTTCACAGTCCAACTCTCACATCCATACATGACCACAGGAAAAACAATAGCCTTGACTAGATGGACCTTAGTCGGCAAAGTAATGTCCCTGCTTTTGAATATGCTATCTAGGTTGGTCATAACTTTTCTTCCAAGGAGTAAGTGTCTTTTAATTTCATGGCTGCAGTCACCATCTGCGGTGATTTTGGAGCCTAAAAAAATAAAGTCTGACACTGTTTCCACTGTTTCCCCATCTATTTCCTATATTAACAGGAATCCATCTAAAGGATCACTTCAAATTCCCCACCCCAATATCTGTTTTAACATCTGTGTAGATTTGCCTTTCCAAGAATGTCATCAGTGAGGTCATACTGTGCACAGCCTCTTCAGACTGGATTCTTTCACTTAGTCATATGCATGTAACATTTATCGCTGTCTTTCAAGGGGTGCCTTTTCGCTCCTGTCCACTTTTGAGTATTATTCCTTTGCATGTGTATAGGAAGAAAAACAATTTTCCTCTTCCCTTTTGATTCTTGGTTGAGCCTTCCTTCTCCATAATAAAGCCAAATTATCAGGAGAGAAACAGAAGTTTAATAACATATATACCTCTTGCATACATGGGAAATGCCAAGGAAAACTGAGTCACTTCCTGCAGTGACCAAGCCATCACCTTAAATACTGTCTTCAGCAAAAAACATATGAAAGACCTTAGGGGAAAGGGGAGGGCCAGTTATGGCAGGTTATCATGGAAAGCACAGTAAACAAGCATATGATTCTCTGCATATTTACATCAGGACCTCTTCACTGATAAGAGTTCCTTGAGATGTAACTATCCAATTTCAGGTGCAAAGAGGGACATCCCCTTGCAAACAGAGACTTCCCTACTAAACGTAAATGTAACTCACGAAAGGGCAACCTCGGACTCCCCTGGTGTTCTACTGGTTAAGGATCTGCCTGCTAATGCATGGAATAGGGTTTGATTCTTGGCCCAGGAGTATCTCACATGCCTCAGAGTAGCTAAACTCATCTGCCACAACTACTGAGCCAGTGCTCTGGATCCTGGGAGTCACAACTACTAAACACATGCACCACAACTACTGAAGCCTGCACACCTAGACCCCGCGCTCTGCAACAAGAGTAACCCCCACTCACTAAAACTAGAGAAAGCCCTCTCGAAGCAATGAAGATCCAGAATGGCCAAAAATAAATTAATAAATCTTAAAATAAAAAAGGGCAGCTTCTACTCAGCTTTTCTCTTTTTTTATTTTATTAAATTAAATAGAGCAAAATAACCCTATGTCAGAGACATATCTTAGGGTGACATGTTCTTCCCCCCTTGACTTGGCTGTAACTCAATTTACCTACACATTCATCTACTGAAGGATATCACAATTTCTTAAAATCTATAGCCATTTTGAATAGAACTGCTGTGCAAAATTGCATCCTTGTTTGAATTTGGACATAGATTTTCAGAGCAGTTACCTAAATACTCAAAGAATGATTGTCAGATCCCAAGGTGAGACTTATTTAACTTTGGGGAAAACTGCCAAACCGCCTCAGAATGTGACTATACATGCATTCCACCAGCAATGAGGGATAGGTTTAATTGTTGCTCACCCTCCAGTGATTGGTTTTATCATATAGTTGGAGTTTAGCAGTCCTAATAGTTGTGGTGTGATATGTTATGATTTTAATCTGTAATTCTCAGATCTTACATGATATTGAACCTACGTGATACTATTAACAACTAAAGAAATTCTGAAATGTGCTGCAAAGTGAGTAAACCTTGAAGTCACTATGCTAAGTAAAACAAGCCAGACACAAAAGGACAGACATTCTATGACTGCACTATGAAGTGTCCATGTAAGTCGACTGCAAAGACAAAGTAGAATAAGGGTGCCATGGGCTGAGGGGAGTTAGACCCGTTGGTCTTGGACAAGGGCCAATGACCGTGTATGATGGCGGTGGTGGTGGTGGTGGTGGTAGACACTCCATCATACCCGACTCTTTGTGAACCTATGGACTGTAGCCCACAAGGCTCCTCTTTCCATGGAGTTCTCTAGGCAAGAAACTGCAGTGGGTGGAATTCCCTTCTCTAGGGGATGAGTTTCTGGCAAACCTCCAGCTTCACCTGGCAGAACTCTAAGCCAGATGCCATTGCCCCAGTTGAGTTCAGTTTAGTCACTCAGTCATGTCCGACTCTTCCCTCTCCAGATGAGCCTGAACTACCCGGGAGAGACAGGACACAGCCAGTGGCAACATCTTCTCGCATAGTTTTCCTGCTCAGCACCTACCACCATTTCTACACTCTTGGTCTGTATCCTTAAGGTCTGAGAGCTCAAGGCTTCTTGGAAGTGAGGACTTTTTCCTTCTCAGAAAATGGAACTTGGCACACAACCCCATGCCTCATCCTGCCAGCCAAGGACATCAGCTCCTCTTACTGAAGAGCCATGTGTCTCACGTGTCCTATGCAAGTCCTCAAATTAACAATAACAATGCCAATGAGAAGACCTAGGGTCAGGGAGGGCTGAGGGTTAGTGAAATTATCACCAGATTCACCAGACTGCCGGCTGCTAAATTGAGTGGCAGCAACTTCCTACTGGCTTGACATCTTGGGGATCATTTCCTTGACCTGGTGACAAAGTACCTGGGGGACATTGTGGCAATATGATCAGTGGGTAGTGAGACTTGGAGGGGAAAGTGGAAATTGACAGAAGGTAGATCCTGCAGCAAAAGCTGAGTCTCTGGGTTGATGTGGTTGGCTTAGAATTGTAAATGGAACTGTGTAGTGGTGAGGTTATTCAATCTGAGACCAAGCCCTTGGACTCCACATGCTCTTGAATTTTTATTTACTTTGCTCTCACTAAGGTTTCTTGACTTTCCAAAACTTCAGAAGGTTAGGGAGTATGGGGGAGGAAGGGAGTGAATGATCAAAGAGAATTTAAATCCTAGTTCTAAACGATGAGAGTTTAAGATATTGGCAGTTACGAAAAGATGTCCCTCCTCCAAGAATTTAATTCTGTAAATAGTTTTCAGAAGTCAGGAGGCTTTCAAGAGATTGAACTTGGCTGATGAAATATTTGTTTGCTTATTCCATATTGCACAGTGCACCCTCCTTAATTTTGGTCTCTAAAACCTAAATTAATCAGGACATCTGCTTCTAGGAATCACAGTCAGTGTTGTCCTGCCACCACCAACATGCAATCTGAAAACCAAAGCAAGAAAAAGAAGAGCATAAAAGGACAATACAGTACAGCTTCCAGAAGCTAAAACCTTTCTCAACTCACCCTTATTCCACCCCCATTCTGCCTCCACTGACGTGTCTCAATCTGCTGTCATAATTCAACTGCAAATACGTGTGTGTGCTTAGCTGCTTCAGTCATGTCTGATGCTGTGTGACCCCATAAACTGTAGCCCACCAGGCTTCTCTGTCCATGGATTCTCCAGGTAAGAATACTGTAGTGGGTTGCCACGCCCCCCTCCAGAGGAACTTCCAGACAGTTTCTTATGTCCCCTACATTGGCAGGTGGGTTCTTTACCACTAGAGTCACCTGGGAAGCCCCAGCTCAAATACACTTAACAAGAAATGCACTCCAAGCCTGTTTGTTCTGTCATCAATCAAAGCCCACCAATATTTGGTAAGAACCAAAAAAAGCAAACAATGAAAATTTTGTGAAGGCAAACTACACTCAAGGATTTTCTATGCCCACAACCAGTTCAGTCACACATGGCTCTGATGGGGAGAGTCTAACTCTGTCTGGGCAAAGGTGTGCCCAGCTCCCAGCATGATGGTCATTAGGTCACCTTGACTTGGCTTCCATTCTAGGCCAAAGCTGTCCATGGGGTGTAATGTGGACTACAAATTCAAGCTCCATATAAAACCTTAAATTTTCTAGTATTCACATTTAACAAGCAAAAAGAAGCATTGGAAATTAATATTCAAATCATATTTGAATCCAACATGCAAAAAATATTATCATTTCAATATGTGATCAGTATGTCACAACTCATGGCTGGCATGCAGATAAAGCAGTCCTTATTTTTATGACTAAATATGTTCCTCTTGAAGACAAAGGGCCTCTCTTGGGATGTGAAGTGGAAATTGGAACCCCTTTTCCTTGGGAGGGAGCCTGTCACTAACACCCATCACAAGCTCTGTATGTGAATAACTAATCACAACCACTACTAACTGTGATCAAAAGTCTACAATGAACAAAAGCCCAGGGCTTCATAGGTAAATGCTATCAAAGGTTTAGTGATGAGCCAACACCTATCCTGATCAAAGTTTTTCAAAAACTGCAAGCAAGGGCACACTCTGAAACCCATTCTGTGAGACCGCCATCACAGTGATACCAAAACCAACAGAAATACCACAGAGAAAATAAAAAGCCAACATTATTGATGAACATAGATGCAAAAATCTTGAGCAAAACACTAGAAGAAAAGAAAAAAAAAACAACACATGATGCTACATTAAAAGCATTGCACACCAAGTTCAAGTGGAGTTTATCCCACGTTGGGTAAATTTTTCACTATATGCAAATCAAACAATTTTATACACTATATTAACAAATTGAAAGATAAAAATCATATGATAATCTCAATAGGTGCAGAAAAAGTTTTTTGACGAAATTCAACACCAATTTATGATTAAAAAAAAAACAACAACACTCTCCTGAAAATGGTTACTCTTGAGCCTACCTCAACATAATAAAGGTCATATATGACAATCTCACAGCAAACATTATTCTTGATGATGAAAACCTGAAAGCATTTCCTCCAAAATCAGGAACAACCAGGGTGCCTACTCTCACTGTTATTATACAATACAGTTTTGTAAGTCATAGCCAGAGCAATCAGACTAGGAAAAAAAATAAAAACAATCCAGATTATAAAACAAGAAGTAAAACTGTCATTGTTTGCAGGTGACCTGTTTTATTTCTGACTTGCATTATAGCAATTTACATCACAAATGGAAACTTCCCTGACGGAGACCTAGGTTTGATCCCTGCAGGAGATCCCTGAAGAAGGAAATGGCAATGCACTCCACTATTCTTGTCTGGGAAATTCCATGGACAAAAGAGCCTGGTGGGCTATAGTCCATGAGGTCACAAAAGAGGAGAACATTACTGACTAACACTTTCACTTTTTTTTTTACCCTTTCACTTTTATTTGAAGTTCAGCATATACTAACAGCTGAGCTATTTAAAATACTAAGAAATGATTCTGCACTCAGTAGTTCAGCAAATTTGGAAAACTCATCAGTGGCCATAGGAGTGGAAAAGATCAGTTTTCATTCCAGTTGCAAAGAAGAGCAATGCCAAGAATATTCCAACTACGATACAATTGTTCTCGTTTCACATGCTAGCAAGGTTATGCCCATATCCTTCAAGCTAGGCTTCAGCAGTATTTGAACCGAGGACTTCCAGATGGACAAGCTGGGTTTAGAAAAGGCAGAGAAACCAGAGATCAAATCATCAACATTGGTTGGATCATGCAGAAAGCAAGGGAGTTCCAAAAAATCATCTACTTCTGCTTCACTGACTATACTAAAGCCTTTTACTATGTGGATCACAGCAAACTGAAAATCCTTGAAGAGATGGGAATATCAGACCACCTTACCTGTCTCCTGAGAAACCTTACATGGGTCAGGAAGCAACAGTTAGAACTGTTGTTATATGACAAGGCTATATATTGTCACCCTGCTTATTTAACTTATATGCAGAGTACCTCATGAAAGATGCTGAGCTGGATGAATCACAAACTGAAATTGCTGGGAAAAATATCAGCAGCCTCAGGTATGCTGATGATAACCACTCTAATGCCAGAAAACAAAGAGGAACTAAAGAGCCTCTTGATGAGAGTGAAAAAGCTGGTTTGAAACTCAGCATTCAGAAAAGTAAGATCATAACATCTGGTCTCATCACTGTGGCAAATAGAAAGGGAAAACATGGAAATGGTAACAGACTATTTTCATGGTCACCGAAATTACTGCAGATGGTGACTACAGCCATGAAATTAAAGGACACTTGCTCCTTGAAAGGAAAATTATCACAAACCTAGACAGTGTATTAAAAGCAGAAACATCACTTTGCTGACAAGGATCTGTATAGTCAAAGCTGTGGTTTTTTTCAGTAGTGTATGTACAGATATGAGAATTGGACCATAAAAAAGACTGAGTGACAACGAGTTTATGTTTTTGAATTATGGTGCTTGAGAAGACTCTTGAGAGTCCCCTGGACAGCAGGGAGATCAAATCAGTCAACCTTAAAGGAAATCAACCCTGAGTAACCATTTTAAGGACTATTGCTGAAGCTCCAATACTTTGGTCACCTGATAGGAAGAACTGACTCATTGTAAAATACCCTAATGCTAAGAAAGATAAAAGGAGAAGGAGGTGACAGACAAAGAGCTGGTTAGATAGCATCATCAATACAATGGGCATGAATTTAAGGAAACTCCAGGAGATAGAGGACAGAGGAGCTTGGCATGCTGCAGTCCATAGGGTTGCAAAGAGTTGGACGTGACTTAGCAACCGAACAACAACAACAGCACGTTAAGAAGTTTTAGCTTCTAGATGAAATAAATGATTTTCTTTTTTATATTTAAAGAGCAAGATAATTTATTTTAAATATTTGTATTTACAAAAGAAAACTTTAAAACAAAGTTTAAAAATTTATATATAGCTTTTAAAATAACTCCTGCTGTGGACCACAGACCACCAGAGAAATTCTGGTCAGATTTACACCACCTTGGCAGTGATTGACATTTCTACCTCTCCACATTAGAAAGGGCAGATTTGTAGGAATCTCAAATATATCACTAGCAACCTCAAATCCTGATACAAGTTTCATACACTGAAGAACAATTTTGTATAAAACTTTATTTAGCTTATAAGAAATATATATATTTTCTGACAAAGTTTTTTTTTCCCCATATTAAAGGCTTTCACTCTTACACATCTTTAGAACACAAAGTTTTGCACAGCTTTCAAGTACCCTCAAGAAAGAGCAGTTTTATAGATCTCTGAAGCAATATATTGTATACACCATACTTGAAATATATCTTACATTCAATGAAAGAACACAGGGCACTCTTCCTTACATTAGGAAAAAAATTGACTATCTTCTCCTCATATGAAAGTCACATTTATTTATGTCCCATGAAAGACTTTTCCTTTCAATCACATTCAGCACAACCGAGAGGAGCTCAGCGCCACTTAGCAGTGATCAATGCTAGATACACAACATTATGGAAGCCATCTACACACATACATAATGCACAAGGTAGGTATAACTTCCCTTCATAGAAGCTGAAAAACTGCTAAAGAAACGTAATGCTTGGTAACAAGTTCTTCTGCTTCCTATGGGGAACACTTCATTGTCCATGCATTGAGGAAGCCTTGCTTATATATTTTTGTGTGCATTATTGCTTAGAGGATGACTCAAAGGAACATGAGAGTTTATAGAAAGAAACATGAGAGTTATAAGCCTATGAAATAAAACTCCTGGCTTTAACCACTTGGTTGAGTTCCATCCCGTGTCCATAAAAGTTCTTTTACATAGCTTGTGAGAAACACAGTGACTCTAATGGGAAGCAAGCCCCTTTGGAGACTCTGAAATGCTCCCCCTCAACCTACCACCTGCCCCCTCTCTCTTATTTGTCCATTGAACAGAGACCTCCACTACAGCCTTCAAGGAAATGCAGGGAAAGTAGTTTGGCATATATCGAAAATATTTCACCAGTTACTCCAAATCTCAAGTACAAGTTCCATACCCTGCAAGAACAAGCTGTATACATCTTAGTTCGTCAAGCATGGAAGAAATGCATCCTTGTTCTCTATGGGAAACAAGTCTTTTCCTGCAGTGTGAAAGGCCTTCACCTCCACTTGTTTCGAGAGTGCAGAACTTTGTGCAAATTCATACAGTACCCATGGAAAAAGCAGTACAATGGATGACTTAGCCAGGATAATTCATGCATCCGCATTTCAAGTATATCTTACACTCAGTGAAAGGACACAGTGCACAGTGCTCTTTCCTTATGCTAAGAAACAACTGACTGAGGTTTCTTATAGGCCCTTCAAGTGAAAGTATGCCATCGGAAAATCTTTTCCTTCTGGTCCCATTGTGACCACATAGCTTTAAGTGCCACATGACATAAGAGACACAAATGTTAGATTTACAAAATGCATATGTAACACGCAAAATACGACTTTCCTTGAAGAAGAACGCAGTCATATGCACACATTTGTGTTATTAGCTTTAAGGAAAAGTCTTCTGGGGACTATGGGAGATTCTAACGATGTATGTGGAGTGAAGAGCACTTTGTTTATATTCTCAATGCAGCTCCTGTTTTGAGGAATGACTCAATGTAGCCTACAGAAACGGGGTGTTACATGTTTTTGAAATGAAACCCTACCTGCTTCAGCCACTGTGTTAACTTCCATCCACGGAAAGGACACCACACATAAAAGTTCTTCCTTTAATCCAGCTTGTGAGAAACAACATACTTTATTGAGTGGGAACCAGCCCTTTCCATCCCTTTGAAAACTCTCACCCTTATTTTCCAATGCAGAAAGACCTTCACTCAGCTATGCATGACACATTGGAAAAGTAGTTTGGCAGGTCTTTTGATATTCCAATAGCTCCTCCAAATCCAGGAGGTAGCTAGCTATGGAACCCTAGGAGGTTCTGCTTTCTTCATTGGATAGGTAGATTTCCACAGCTTTCACAGAGCCCAAGAAGCACAGTTCTAGTTGCTCTTATGTGCGATGCCAGTCAGCCTCAGTGAGTAAACCTGAGCTTCATGAAAAAAACAAAAACAAAAACAAAAAAACAGAAGACTGTGCTTAAAATTCATTCTGTGAACTCATACTCGACATCTCTCTACCTCAAACAGAAACTACACTTTAGATCCAGCCTAAAAAATGGTGCAGTTTCCCCCTGAATATTGCTAGGTGTTTGGAAGATCCAAAGTTGCCTAGGCATAAGCAGGTCAGTAAGAGTGTATCATTCACCACATGAAGAACACCCTGCCTGCATAAGTTTATTAATTGAAGGATCTCATTTTGTCCTAGAAGTGTCTTCTCACTGGTCAGAAATTGTAGGTAAATATGCTTTGTGTCAACTTTGAAATTAAGGACTGATGGCAAAATTCATATTCTCCCCTTTTGAAAGCCAGATAGTTATGGCCTCAAAGCTGCCTAAAAAACACTGTTGTAGCCTGTCTTTTATTCACTGCAAGAATACCTCTAAAAAGGCAAGTAAGTTTTCTCCAAAGAAACAGGGAATGTGCAATTCCTAGCTAGGAGCTCATTCACAGCATTCTAAATAAAGGGCAAACTAAATGGTCCATGTTCTCCATCATCAAAGTTAGACTTGTAGCAGTTTCCAAGAAGACTTACTCAATCTAATGCAATAACTCTAGTGTGCCTTTCAGGACTTGTAGGACTCTTGCATCTTCACCATTTTCCCTGGGAGAAAACTGTTCTGAAAATCTGTAATGGGGGTGGGGGGTGCAGGGGTGTCCTGAGTAGCATGAGTCTATGTTAGCTGTTGGTATCAGGAAAGGAATAGGGTTCTTGCAACTTTTAACTAGAAATTCATCTCACAGAACAACTAGGCCAACCCCATAGACAGTAGCCCACCAGGCTCCTCTGTTCACAGGATTCTCTAGGCAAGAATACTGGAGTGGGTTGAATTTCCTTCTCTGCTAACCAAGATAGTAACTCAGATATACAAGTCACCACATGCAGAACACCCTGCTAACCCAAGTTTACTCATGGAAGGCATTAGTATTTCCCAGGTGCCTCTTCCGGGTGCCAAGAAACTGGAGGGAGACATTCTGTAGGTCAACTTGAAAACTAGTACCTAACTGTTAAAAGCCATTTTCACAACATACATAGCCTTGTGAAAGCTATGTTGCTTGTCTTCTATTCACTGCAGCAATGTTTCTTGTTTCACAGTGAATTTTCAGGAAAAAAACAGGGTGCATGTAACTCCTTTCTAGGAGTTCATCTCACAGAACACCCAGGCCTAACCAAGGGTAGTAACAGGGGTATGCCATTCACCACACTCAGAAGAAGCTACAACACACATTTCTTCATGGACCAATTCACTGTGTTCCAAGTGTGTCTTTTACAGCTGAGAAACCATAAGGAAACACTGGTTGTCAACCTGATATTGGGGTCTGACTGCAAATCAGTATTTTCCAGTTGTGAAAGCTATGGAGTTGTGACTTCACATCTGCACAAAAAACACTCTGGTTGCTTGTCTTCTATTTATTGCTGCAATGTGTCTGGTTATACAAGTGAGTTGGCTAAAAGAAACAGTGTGCTTGCCACTCCTAGCTAGGAGCAAACCTCACATAACTCCTACATCTAACCAGAATAGTAATTTGGTATGCTACTCAACACATAGAGAACAGCTCCTGGACAAAAGTTATTTCATGGAACAGTTTAATGTGTCCCAGACGTGTCTTTTTATAGACGAGAAACTGCAGGGAACATTTTGTGGGACAAATTTAAAATTAGGGCTTCTTGGGAAAAGCATATTTTTCCACCTGTGAAAGGTAGGTAGTTGAGGATTTATAGCTGATTGAAAGATACTCTGGTGGTCTGATTCCTATTCATTGCAGTAATGTCTGTGGTTAAACAAATGAGTTTCCTGAAAGAAACAAGGAATCCTGAAACTCCTTGCAAGGAGTACCCCTCACAGCACTCCTACACTTAACCAGAGTAGTAATTTGGGCTATCCACTCACCACACTCACAATATTCTTTCAGGATTTTTCAGTGAAGGGGTCAGTGTATCACAATTATGTCTTTTTACTACTCATAAAGTATAGCGTAACATGTTCCTCATCAACTTGGAAATTTGGACCTGGACACAAAGCAGTATTTTCTACTTGTGAAAACTGAGTAGCTGCAACTTTAAAGCTCCCAAAAAACACTCTGGTAGCTTGTCATCTATTCATTGCAGCAATGCCTCTGGTTAAACATGTGATTTTTTGTTTAAAAGAAATAGAGCACAAACAACTTTTTGCTAAAAGCACAGCTCACATAACTTCTAAGCCTAATCAGAGTATTAACTGGGGTATACTACTTACCACACACATAATATCTTGCTCGAGTGTTTTTTTCATGGAAGGATCCTTCCTGTTTGTCCCAAATGTTTTTTCACAATGCAGAAACTAAAGGGAAGCATGCTCTAGAGTCCCTTGGACAGCAAGGAGATCAAACCAGTCAATCCTAAAGAAAATCGACCCTGAATATCCATTGGAAGGACGATGCTGAAGCTGAAGCTCCAGTACTTTGGCTTCCAGTACTGATGCGAAGAGCTGACTCGTTGGAAAAGACTTTAATGCTGGGAAAGATTGAGGGCAAGAGAAATGGGCAACAGAGGATGAGATGGCTTGATGGACATGAGTTAGAAGGACTCAATGGAAATGAGTTTGAGCAAACTCTGGGAGACAGTGAAGGCAGGGAAGCCTGGCATGCTGCAGCCCATGAGGTTGCAGAGTTAGCGACTCTTGCATAAGGTTAGGCATGACTTAGCGACCAAACAACATGCTGTATGTCAACTAGGAAATTGGAGTATGCATGAAAAAATCAGTTTTTTCCACCTGTGAAAGCTAGGTAATTGTGACCTCAAACCTGCCTGAAAACACTGGTTGCTTGTCTTGTATCCAGTGTAGTTATGTCACTGGTTAAATGTGAATTTTCTTAAGGAAACAGAGTCTTGGCAACTCCTTGTTCCAAGCACACCTCACAGAACTCCTAATTCTTACTAGAGTAGTAACTTGGGTATTCAACTCACCAAAAACTGAAAATACTGCACACACATTTTTCTTCATTGAAGGTTTAATGTGACACGGGTGTCTTCACATCTTGGAAACTGCAGGACAGGGAAACCATCTATATGTTTGGAAACTGGGGTCTGCAAAGCTGTGCTTTCCACCTGTGAAATCCAGGTAGCCATGGCTTCAAAGCTCCCAGAAAACAAGCTCCCGTGCCTTCTCGTCTTCTATTCATTCCAACAATGTCTCTGGTTAAACAAGTGAACTTTCTGAAATATACAGGGTGCCTGCAATTCACTAGGAGCACACCTAACAGAAATTCTAGGGCTAACTAGAGTAGTAATTCTGGAATGCCACTCACCATACACAGAATACAAGCTGCACATGTTTCATCATGGAAGGATAAGTGTGCCTCAATTACGTCTTTTCACAATGTTGAAACCAAATATGTTTTTTGTAATCTTGGGAATTGGTGGCTACACACAAAAGCAGTATTTTCCGTCTATGAAAGCTAGTAGTTGCACCCTCAGAGTTGCCTGAAAAACACTCTGGTTCCTTGTCTTCTGTTCATTGCAACAATGTCTCTGGTTAAACATGTGTTTTCTTAAAGAAACAAGGTGCTTGCAATTCCTTTGTAGGAACATGAATCATAGAACTCTTAGCATTACAAACAGTAGAACCTCAAGTATGCCCCTAACTACACAGAGAATATCTATACAAATTTGTTTCTTCATGTAATGGTTTAATGTGTCCCAGGTGTGTCTTTTCACTGATAGGAAACTATGGGTAAACATGCTGTGTCAAGTGAAAATTGAAGACTGCTGGTGGAACAAGTATTTTCCACCTTTGAAAGCTAGTTATATGTGGCAAGAAGCTCCTGGAAATCACTCCGTTTGCTTGTCTTCTATTCATTGCAGCAATATGAAATGAGTGAGTTTTCTGAGAGAGGTTGTGTGCAGCTAGAGGATAGTAGTACACCTCAAGAAAATCCACCTCAAGAAAATCCAAGGCCTAACCAGAGTAGGAACTTGATTATTCCACTCATCATACACAGAACATGCTTCTGCACACAAGTTTCTTCACGTGTCCCAAATGTGTCCTATTACAACTTGTAAACTACAGGAAAACTCACTATACATCAACTTGGAAGTTGGAACCTGGAAGCAAAAGAAAGCAGTACTGTTTACCATGAAAGCTAGGTGACTGTGGCTCAAAGATGCCTGAAGAACACTCTGGGTGCTTGTCTTAAATTCACTGCAGCAATGTCACTTCTTAAATATGCATGGGTTTTCTGAAAGAAACAAGATGCTTGCCACTTGTTGCTAGCAGTATATTTTTCAGGACTCCTAGGTATAACCAGGGTAGTAACACAGGGTATGCCACTCCAAACACAGAAAACCTCATGCACACAAGTTTTTCTATTGAAGGATTTAATGTCCCCCAATGGTGTCTTTTCACTACTCAGAAATACAGAGAAACATGCTATGTATTATCTTGAATATTGCAGCATTCAGGGAAAACGGGATTTTCCACCTGTGAAAACTTTGTGGTTGTGGCCTCAAAGCTTCCTGTGAGAAACAATCTGGTTACTTGTCTTCTATTCGTTGCAGCAATATCACGATCAAACAAGTTGAGTTTTCTGAGAGAGACAGGTTGCTTGCGACTGCTTACAAGTGGAATAGCTCACAGAACTTCTAGTCCTAACCAGTGTAGTAACTTGGGTTTTCCAATCACCACACACAGAAAGCCTCAGGCACAAAAGTTTCTTCATGGAAGGTTCCAGTAGGTCCTAAATGTCTCTTGTCACAACTCAAAAATGACAGAGAAACACTCTGTGTGTCGATTTGTAAATTGCAGCTTGAAGGCCAGAGCAATCTTTTTCACTGTGAGAGCTAGGTGACTGTGGCTCAAAGCTGCCTGAAAAACACTCTGGTTGCTTGTCTGATATTCACTGTAGCAATGTTCTGGTTACATGAGTAACTTTTCTGAGAGAAAAAGGTTACTTGGCAAACTCCTTAACTGTGTGGCACCCTTCACAGTACTCCTGGGTATAATCAGTGTAGTAACTCAAGCATTACACTCACCACATCCAGAACACTCCAGGCACATAAGTTTATTCATGGAAGCATTTAGTGTGTCCCAGTTGTGTCTTTCACAACTCAGATATACAGGGTAACATACTCTGCAAACTTGAAATTTGGGATTGCAGCCACATTTTTTTTTTTTAACCTGCTGCAGCTATCTAGTTGTGGATTCAGAGCTGCCTGAAAAACACGCTAGTTGCATGTCTTTTGTTCTTTGCAGCAATGACTCAGTTAAACAAGTGAGTTTTCTGAGAGGAACAAATTGTTTGCAACTCCTTGCTAAAGCACACCTCACAGGATTCCTAGGCTTAACTCCTAGTAGTAACTCAAAGATTTCACTTACCACCCATAGAAAACCCTGTGTATGAAAGTTTCCACATGGTAGGGTCCAGTGTGTCCTAAATGTTTTTTAATCACAGTTTGGACTACAGGGACTTACTATGTGTCATGTTGGAAACTGCAACTTCTAGGCAAACAGCAGTACTTTCCACCTGTGAAAGTTAGGTAGTGGCAGCTTCAGAGCTGCCTGAAAAACTCTGATTCCTCATCTTCTATTCACCACAGCAGTGTCTCTGGTGTAACAGATGAGCTTCTGGAAAAAAACACAAGATGTTTGCAGCTCTTCACTGGGAGACATCTCAAAGAACTCTGCTTAACCAGTGCAGTAATGTGGATATTCCACTCACCAAACAGAGAATTTCATATACACCAGTTTCTTCATGGAAGGGTTCATTGAGTCCCAGTTGTGTCTTCTTATAGGTCAAATGCATAAGGGAAACGTGGTGTGTATTACCTTAAACCTTGAGATCTTCAGTCAAAAGCAGTATTTTCCATCTGTGAAAGCTATGTAGTTGTGGCTTCAAGCTACATTGGTGGCTTGTCTGCTATTCATTGCAGAATGTCTCAGTCAAATGAGTGTTCTGAAAAACCAAACAAAAGACCAGACTGCTTGTAACTCTTTTATAAGAACACAACTAACAGAACTTCTGGTCTTAATCAGAGTAGTAAGTTGGGTATTCCAATCACCACACACAGATCACCCTGGGCACACATGTTTCTTCATGGGGGTTCAGAGTATACTGTCCCCTCTTACAACAGGGAAAGAACAAGGAAACATGCTGTGTGTCAACTTGGAAATTGGGACTGCAGTCAATCGCAGTATTTTCTACTTGTGATAGCTAGGTAATCACGATTTTAAAGATGCCTGAAAAACACTCTGGTTGCTTGTTTCCTAGTCATTGTATGAATGTCTTTTGTTTAAAAAAGTCAGTTTTCTGAGAGAAATATGTAGCATGAACAAGTTTATCCATTGAAGGGTTGAGTGTGTCACTACTGTGTCATTTCACATCTCAAGAAAAACAAAACAGAACAAAAACAGGAAAACATACTCTGTATTACCTTTCAATAAGCACCAAGAAAGGAGATCCTAACAGAGTGTTTCCTTCAGAAACCAAAGAGTTAACTGCAGTGAAGAGAATCCAAGCAACCAAAGTGTTTTTCTTGCAGTTTTGAGAGGGCAACATATTAGCTTTCAAGGGTGAACATATTGCTTTTGCCTTTAGACCCTAACTTCCTGGTTCACACAGGAATGTTTCCTTGCAGTTTCCTAGCACTGAAAAGACACAACTGGGACACAGTGAACATGTCCATGAAGTAACTTGTGAGCGCAAGTTGTTCTGTGGGTGGTGATGGTATACCCATCCTAGGCTGCTTTAGCCTGGGGATTCTGTGAAATGAAATCCCAGCAAGAAGTGGCAAGCACACTGTTCATTTCAGAAAACATACTTGGAGTAAAGAGTTTATTGCAGTGAAGAGAAGACAAGCAAGCATAGTGTTTTTCAAGTAGCTATTAACTACTTCACAAGCTTCACAAGGGACAATAGTTAACTGCGAACACTATACCTGGGTTCACAAGCAAGATGTTTGCCTGCAGTTTCTGTGCAAGATCGAAATACAAATGGTGTATACACAATGAATTGCTCCATGAAATAAGTGGTGTTCACAGGTTGTTCTGCTTGTGTTGAATAAATACCCATACTATGTATTTCAAACCTAAGTGTTCTATTAAAAGAGCTCCTAGTAAGGAGATCCCAGCACAGTGTTTCTTTCAGAAAACTCCCTTGTTTGTGCCAAGAACTGACTATAGTGAAGAGGGAATCAGTACCCAAAGTGTTTTCCTAGATTGGTATGACAGTGAAATATTCTAGCTTTTGCCAGCAGACCCAAATTACCAGGTTCACATTCAGCATATTTCCTTACAATGTCCCAACACTAAAAATACACATTTGGGACAAACGGAAAATTTCCACGAAGGAAGTTGTGGGAACTGATTGTTCTCTGGGTTGTGAGTGGCATACCCATACAACGCATTTTGGACCTAGGTGTTCTATTAAATGAGTTCCTAGTAAGGAGATCCAGGCACAGGGTTTCCATCAGAAAAATCACTTGTTTCCAGCTAGAACAGAGTGTAGTGAAGAGAGAATCAACACCCGAAGTGTTTTCCTAGGTGGGTTTGAGAGTGAAACATTCTAGCTTTCACAGGATGAGAGCAGTGTTTTTGCAAAGACCCCAGTTGGCAAATTCACACCCAGCATATTACCCTGAAATATCTCAGCACTGAAAATGCATACTCATCACAAACTGAAACTGTCCATTAAGGAAATAGTGTGAACTGTTGTTTTCAGCGTGGTTAATGGCATACCCATAATGCATTACGAACCTAGGTGTTCTATTAGATTGGATCCTAGAAAGGAGATCTAAGCACAGTGTTTCCTTCAGAAAAGTCACCTGATTATGCCAAGGATTGACTGTAGTGAAGAGAGAATCAGCACACAAAGTGTTTTCCTATGTGGGTTTCAGAGTGAAACAGTCTAGCTTTCAAAGGTGAGAACACTGTTCTTGCCAGAAGATCCCAATTGGCAGGTTCATATGCAGCATTTTCCCCTGCAGTGTCTGAACACTGAAAACACACACTCGAGATAAACTGAACCTTTCCAAGCAGGAAATTGTGTGAACTGGTTGTTTTCTGTGTGTTGAGAGGCATACCCATAACAATACATTATGAACCTAAGTGTTCTTTAGATAAGCTCCTAGTAAGGAGATCCAAGCACAGTATCCCTGTCTGAAAAGTCAGCTGATTGCACCAAGAATTGACTGTAGTGAAGAGAGAACACCCAAAGAATTTTCCTAGGTGAGTTTGAGAGGGAAACACTCTAGCTTTAAAGGATGAAAGAAAGAAAGCCACTCAATTGTGTCCAACTTTTTGCGACCCCATGGACTGTAGCCTGCCAGGCTCCTTGGCCCATGGAATTTTCTAGGCATGGATACTGGAGTGGGTTGCCATTTCCTTCTCCAGGATATCTTCCCAACCCAGGGATTGAACCCAGGTCTCCCACAACTTCAGGCAGTCTCTTTATCATCTGAGCCACCAGGGATATCTAAAGGATGAGAACACTGTTTTTGCCTGCTGACCCCAATTCGCATCAGGCATATTTCTCTGCAGTACCCAGCACTGAACATACACACTTGGGACAAACTGAACCTTTCCATGAAGGAAGCTGTGTGAAAGTGAAGTTGCTCACTTTTGTCTGACTCTTTGCAACTCCATGGACTGCAGCCTACCAGGCTCCTCTGTCCATGGGATTTTCCAGGCAAGAGTACTAGAGTGGGTTTCCATTTCCTTCTCCAGTTCTCTGTGTAATCAGTGGCATATCCATAGAGCACATTATAAACCTAGGTGTTGGGATTCGATGAGGTCATAGTAAGGAGATTGAAGCACAGCGTTTATTTCAGAAATGTCACTTGATTGCACCAAGAATTGACTGTTGTGAAGAAAGAATCAGCACCCACAGTGGTTTCCTTGGTGGGTCTGAGTGTGAAACATTCTAGCTTTCCCAGGGTGAGAGCACCGTTTGTGCCAATAGACCCCAACTGGCAGGTTCACACCCAGCATATTCTCCATGAATGTCCCAGAACTGAAAATGCACAGTTGGGACAAACTAAATCTTTCCATGAAGGAAGCTGTATGAATTGGTTGTTTTCTGGGTAAGTGGCACATCCGTACAATGCATTATGACCTACGTGTTGTATTAGATGAGCTCCTAACAAGGAGATCAAAGCATATATTTTCTTTCAGAGAAGTCACTTGTTTTGAAAAGAATTTACTTTAGTGAAAAGCAAATCAGCACACATAGTGTTTTCTTGAGTGATTTTGAGATTGAAACATTTTGGCATTTGTAGGGTGAGAATACTGTTTGTGCCAGTGGACTGAAATTGGCAGATTCACAGCCAGCGTATTTCCCTGCAGTGTCAAAGCACTGAAAATGAACACTCAAGATAACTGAACCTTCCATAAAGGTGATTGTGTGAACTGATGATTCTCTGGGTCATTAGAGGCATGCCCATACGACACATTATAAATTTAGGTGTTCTATTACATGGGCTAGTAAGGAGATCCAAGCACTGTGTTTCCTTCAGAAAACTCACTTGCTTGCACCAAGAATTGACTGTAGTGAAGAAGAATCAGCACACAAAGTGTTTTCATAAGTGGGTTTGAGAGTGAAACATTCTACTTTCACAGGGTGAGATCACTGTTTTTGCCAACAGATGTCAATCAGCATATTTGTTCATGCTCAGCATATTTTCCTGCAGTGTCCAGCACTGACAATGCACACTTGGGGTAACTAAACCTTCCAAAAAAGGAATTGTGTGAACTAGTGTTTCTCTGGGTTGTTTAGAAGCATACCCATACAACACATTATAAACCTAGGTGTTCTAGTACATGAGCTGCAAGTAAAGAGATCCAAGCACTGTATTTGCTTCAGAAAACTTGCTTGCACCAAGAATTGATTGTAGTGAAGAAAGAAGCAGCACACAAAGAGTTTTCTTAAGTGGGTTTGAAAGTGAAACAGTATAGGTTTCACAGGGTGAGAACACTGTTTTTGCCAGCAGACTACAATTGGCAGATTCACACATTTTCAGCAGTGTCTGAAAAATGCACACTCAGGACAAACTGAACTTTTCCATGAAGGAAATTTTGGCTTCACAAGTGATTTCTACTAACAGTTTAGAAAAGAGATAACACCTATCCTACTCAAACTCTTCCAGAATATTGCAGAGGAAGGAAAACTCCCAAACTCATTCTAGGAGGCCACCATCACCCTGATACCAAAACCAGAAAAAAAAAATGCCACAGGAAAAAAAAAACTACAGGCCAGTATCCCTGATGAACATAGATGCAAAAATCCTCAACAAAATTCTAGCAAACAGAATCCAGCAACATATTAAAAAGATCATACATCATGACCAAGTGGACTTTATTCTTGGGATGCAAGAATTCTTCAGTATTCACAAATCAATCAATGTGATACACCATATTAACAAATTGAAAGATAATAACCATGTTATATCAATAGATGAAAAGAAAGTCTTTGACAAAATTCAATACCCATTTATGATAAAACCTTGCAAGAAAGCAGGCATAGAAGAAACACACCTCAACATAGTAAAAGCCATATACGACAAACCCAGAGCAAACATTATCCTCAATGGCAAAAAATTGAAAGCATTTCCTCTAAAACTAGGAACAAGGTAAGGATGCCCACTCTCACCGCTACTATTCAACATAGTTTTGGAAGTCCTAGCCACAGCAATCAGAGACGAAAAAGAAATAAAAGGAATCCAGGTTGGAAAAGAAGTAAAACTCTCACTGTTTGAAGATGACATGATCCTCTTCATAGAAACCTCAAAGTTACCATCAGAAAATTGGTAGAGATAATCAATGAATATAGTAAAGTTTCAGGATATAAAATTAATACACAGAAATCACTTGAATTCCTATATACTAGCAATGAAAAAACAGAAAGAGAAATCAAGGAAATAATTCCGTTCTCCATTGCAATGAAAAGAATAAAATACTTAGGAATAAATTTTCCTAAAGGAACAAAAGACCTACATATTGAAAATTATAAAACACTGATGGGAGAAATCAAAGATGACAGAAATAGATCGAGAAATGTACCATGTTTGTGGATTGGAATAATCAATATAGTGAAAGTGAGTATACTACCTGAAGCAATCTATAGATTCAAAGCTATCCCTATCAAACTACCAATGATATTTTTCAAAGAACTAGAACAAATAATTTCACAATTTGTATGGAAACACAAAAAAACTGTGAATAGCCAAAGCAATCTTGAGAAAGAAGAATGGAACTGGAGGAGTCAACCTTCCTGACTTTAGACTATACTACAGAGCTACAGTCATCAACACTATAGTACTGACACAAAGATAGAAATACAGATCAATAGAACCAAATAGAAAGTCCAGAGATAAATCCATGCAGGTATGGACAACTTCTCTTTGACAAAGGAAGCAAAAACATGTGATGGAGAAAAGACAGTCTTTACCAAGTGGTGCTGGGAAAACTGGTCAACCATGTGTAAAAGAAACTAGAATACTTTCTAACACCATACACAAAAATAAACTCAAAATGGATTAAAGATCTAAATGTAAGACCAGAAACTAAAAAACTCTGAGAGGAAAACACAGGCAGAACACTCTCTGACATCAATCACAGCAAAATCTTCTATGACCTACCTTCCAGAGTAATGGAAATAAAAAACCAAATGAACAAATTGGACCTAATTAAACTTAGAATCTTTTGCACAATGAAGGAAACTATAAGCAAGGTAAAAAGGCAGCCTTCAGGATGGGAGAAAATAATAACAAATGAAACAACTGACAAAGAATTAATCTCCAAAACATACAAACAGCTCGTGCAGCTCAATGCCAGAAAAATGAACAACTCAATCTAAGTGAATAAAGAACTAAAAAGACATTTCTCCAAAGAAGACATACAGATGGCTAATAAACATAGGAAAAGATGCTCAGCATCGCTTGTTATTAGAGAAATGCAAATCAAACCACAATGAGGAATCATCTCACACCAGTCAGAATGGCCACCATCAAAAAGTCTACAAACAATAAATGCTGGAGAAGGTGTTGGGAAAAGGGAACCCTTTTATACTGTTAGTGGGAATGCAAACTGGTACAGCCACTATGGAGAACAGTGTCTGTTCCTTTAAAATTCCTTTAAAAACTGGGAATAGAACTGCCATATGATTCAGCAATCCCACTGTTGGGTATATACATTGAGGAAACCAGAAATGAAAGAGACCCATGTACCCCAGTGTTCATTGCAGCACTCATTACAATAGCTAGGACATGGAAGCAGCCTAGATGTCCATTGGCAGATGAATGGATAAGGAAGTACATATCCACAAAGGAATATTCTGTTCAGTTCAGTTCAGTCACTCAGTCATGTCTGACTCTTTGCAATCCCATGAATTGCAGCATGCCAGGCCTCCCTGTCCATCACCAACTCCCAGAGTTCACTCAGATTCACGTCCATCGGGTCAGTGATGCCATCCAGCCATCTCATCCTCGGTCGTCCCCTTCTCCTCCTTCCCCCAATCCCTCTCATCATCAGAGTCTTTTCCAATAACTCAACTCTTTGCATGAGGTGGCCAAAGTACTGGAGTTTCAGCTTTAGCATCATTCCTTCCAAAGAAATCCCAGGGCTGATCTCCTTCAGAATGGACTGGTTGGATCTCCTTGCAGTCCAAGGGACTCTCAAGAGTCTTCTCCAACACCACAGTTCAAAAGCATCAATTCTTCGGTGCTCAGCCTTCTTCACAGTCCAACTCTCCATCCATACTTGACCATTGGAAAAACCATAGCCTTGACTTGATGAACCTTTGTTGGCAAAGTAATGTGTCTGCTTTTCAATATGCTGTCTAGGTTGGTCATAACTTTCCTTCCAAGGAGTAAATATCTTTTAATTTCATGGCTGCAGTCACCATCTTCAGTGATTTTGGAGCCTAAAAAAAAAGTCTGACACTGTTTCCACTGTTTCCCCATCTATTTCCCACGAAGTGATGGGACCAGATGCCATGATCTTTGTTTCCTGAATGTTGAGCTTTAAGCCAACTTTTTCATTCTCCACTTTCACTTTCATCAAGAGGCTTTTTATTTGCAATTTTTAAAAGGAATCTCCACACTGTTCTCCATAGTGGCTGTACTAGTTTGCATTCCCACCAACAGTGTAGGAGGGTTCCCTTTTCTCCACACCCTCTCCAGCATTTATTGCTTGCAGATTTTTGGATCACAGACATTCTGACGGGTGCGAAGTGGTACCTCATTGTGGTTTTGATTTGCATCTCTCTAATAATGAGTGATGTTGAGCATCTTTTCATGTGTTTGTTAGCCATCTGTATGTCTTCTTTGGAGAAATGCCTATTTAGTTCTTTGGCCCATTTTTTGATTGGGTCGTTTATTTTTCTGGAATTGAGCTGCATAAGTTGCTTGTGTATTTTTGAGATTAGTTGTTTGTCAGTTACTTCATTTGCTATTATTTTCTCCCATTCAGAAGGCTGTCTTTTCACCTTGCTTATATTTTCCTTTGTTGTGCAGAAGCTTTTAAGTTTAATTAGATCCCATTTGTTTATTTTTGCTTTTATTTCCAGAATTCTGGGAGGTGGATCATAGAGGATCCTGCTGTGATTTATGTCGGAGAGTGTTTTGCCTATGTTCTCCTCTAGGAGTTTTATAGTTTCTGGTCTTACATTTAGATCTTTAATCCATTTTGAGTTTATTTTTGTGTGTGGTGTTAGAAAGTGATCTAGTTTCATTCTGTTACAAGTGGTTGACCAGTTTTCCCAGCACCAATTGTTAAAGAGATTGTCTTTACTCCATTGTATATCTTGTCTCCTTTGTCAAAGATAACGTGTCCATATGTGTGTGGCTTATGACCCAGCAATCCCACTGCTGGGCATACACACCAAGGAAACCAGAATTGAAAGAGACACATGTACCCCAATGTTCATCGCAGCACTGTTTATGATAGCCAGGACATGGAAACAACCTAGATGTCCATCAGCAGATGAATGGATAAGAAAGCAGTGGTACATATACACAATGGAGTATTACTCAGCCATTAAAAAGAATACATTTGAATCAGTTCTGATGAGATGGGTGAAACTGGAGCCGATTATACAGAGTGAAGTAAGCCAGAAAGAAAAACACCAATACAGTATACTAACACATATATACAGAATTTAGAAAGATGGCAATGATGACCCTGTATGCAAGACAGCAAAAAGACACAGATGTGTATAGCAGACTTTTGGACTCAGAGGGAGAGGGAGAGGGTGGGATGATTTGGGAGAATGTCATTGAAACATGTATACTATCATGTAAGAGTCGAATCACCAGTCTGTGTCCAATGCAGGATACAGCATGCTTGGGGCTGGTGCACGGGGATGACCCAGAGAGATGTTATGGGGAGGGAGGTGGGAGGGGTGTTCATGTTTGGGAACGCATGTACACCCGTCGTAGATTCATGTCAATGTATGGCAAAACCAGTACAGTATTGTAAAGTAAAATAAAGTAAAAATAAAAATAAAATAAAATTTTAAAAAAAGAGAGAAAAAAAAGAGGCTTTTTAGTTCCTCTTCACTTTCTGCCTTAAGGGTGGTATCATCTGCATATCTGAGGTTATTGATATTTCTCCCGGCAATCTTGGTTCCAGCTTGTGCTTCTTCCAGTCCAGCGTTTCTCATGATGTACTCTGCACAGAAGTTAAATAAGCAGGGTGACAATATACAGCCTTGACGTACTCCTTTTCCTGTTTGAAACCAGTCTGTTGTTCCATGTCCAGTTCTAACTGTTGCTTCCTGACCTGCATATAGGTTTCTCAACTCAGCTATAAAAATGAAAGTATTTGAGTCAGTTCTAATGAGCTGGTCGAAACTGGAGTGTATTATACAAAGTGAAGTAAGTCAGAAAGAGAAACACCAGTACTGTATATTAATGCATATAAATGAAATTTAGAAAGACAGTAATGATGATCTTATATGCAAGGCAAAAAAAAAAAAAAAAGAGAGAGACACAGTGTGAAGAACAGATATTTAGACTATGTAGGAGGTGAAGGTGGGATGATTTGAGAGAATAGCATTGAAAAATTTTTATTACCATATGTAAAATAGATGGCCAGTGCAAGTTCAGCACATGAAGCAGGGCATTCAAAGCCAGTGCTCTGGGACAACCCAGAGGAATAGGGGTGGGGGGAGAGGTGTGAGGGGGATTCAGGATAGGGGGGACACATGTACACCTGTGGCTGATTCACGTCAATGTATGGCAAAATCCATCACAATATTGTAAAGTAATTATCCTCCAATTAAAGTAAATTAACTATATTCTTTAAAAAATCCAAATACCTCAAATTTACATATTTTAAATATTAGCAAAAATAGGAAGTTGAAAGAACTTTGAATTTATAAAAAGGAACCATGAAGAATAAAGCATAAAATCAAAACAGAAGTGTTAAGTCCCTTTGTAGAAGAATGGTAAAACCAGGTAAGAGAGGGAGGAACAGCAGAAAATGGGCAGCAAATATCCAGGTGATTTCATTTATAGTGTACAATTATAGTAAAATTTAAAAATTTGACTATATCATGGGGGAACTTTTTACTTTATCTTAATTTGCTTCAAGGTAAGTCTTTTCAACATCTACTCAGTGCACAGGTCAGGGATAGAGGCACGTACTTCATAAATAAATGTACATTGCTGCTACTTTGAAGGAATGAAAGCCACTTTAAAAAAAAAAAAACAAACCACCAAGGAAGACCATGCACCAAGAGAAATTTTTTTAAATCTCTGTCTTCACTTAAAAAAAAAAACTGTATTATTAGAGTGAAAACCTTCAATTTCTGAGCTTTAATTCTTGCCACCCCAGCTGTAGGAAGTTAAATGGTAGCTGGAATTGAAAGGACCTTCTCAGTTGTAGCTCTTCTGAGTGAGAGCATCAACATATAACGTTTTGTAGAGGTGGTATGTCAAAGTAATTGCTTTTTAATGGACACCTACTGGGATTCTAAGTACAATCCTACTTCACCTGCCTTAGGGGTAAAATTAAGCTGCATAGAATTATATATTCAAAGTAAACTTACCTATATTGCTGTCCTGTTACCCTTTTTCTTAGGCATCCCACCTTGCCATGATGTTCAGAACAAAAGCTTTATGGGTAATTCTATATGCTGTGACCTACTCCATTTATGAGTAATGTTGATTGCTTTCTCATCCCTAAACTGTATAGACAGCAATAAACACTTTCTACAGTCCTTGTAATGAAACAATCCTTCAAGTATGCTAAGACTGAATTTACTTTGCTGCATTCTGATATGGTTGTCTTGTGGAGTTGGGGGAAAAGTGAGACTCTGCTGCAAGGAGGTAAATGTTCTCTGCCAGTCATCCAGAGGGAAGATGGGGAACCTCAGAAAAGAAACTTCTATGTTTTTCTGGGCATCAGTCTCTTTGGTTGAATATTTAAAAAATCGAATTACATATTGAGGGTATTTCTTTGAAAAACTGAAGAGGTGATCTTCTGACTGGAGGACTAGAAGAGAGGTAGACAGGGTGCCACAGACAGAGTTCCTACCATTTGATTCCATTTATATGAAGGTCAAGACAGGTTAAATTAACATGCAGTGATAGTGGTCAGAGAAGTATTTATCTTAGGGTGAGTATTGCCTGGGAAGGGGCACAAGGAGCCCTCTGGGGTGCTGGCAATGTTCTATATCTTCATCTTCTTGAAAGTTTTACAAGTATGAATGTACATGAACACTGATAAAGCTTTAAATATTAAGATTTGTGGGCTTACTAAATGTTACATCTTAATACAAATAAAAAATGTTAAAATTGATGCCAGTTAAAAAAAAAATTCCCTTGAGACAAATGACAATGAAAGCACAGCCACACAAAATCTATGGGATGCAGCAAAAGCAGCTCTTGGAGGGAAGTTTATAGCAATACAAATCTTCCTCAAAAAATGAGAAAAGTCTCAAATAAACAACATAATCTGTGCTGTGCTAAATTTGCTTCCAGCATGTCTGACTCTTTGCAACCCTATGGACCATAGCTTGCCAGGCTCCATGGGATTCTCCAGGCAAGAATAACCTACCACTTAGAAAAATTTAAAAAAAAAAAAAAAACTAGTCTAAATTCAGCACAAGGAAGGAAGCAATAAAGACCAGAGAGGAAATAAATAAAATAGAGATTAAAATACAGTAGGAAAACAATCAATAAAGCCAAGACCTGGTTGTTTGAAAGGGTGAACAAAATTGACAAACTTCTGCCCAGGATAACTGAGAATAAAAGTGAAAGAACCCAAATAAACAAAATAAGAAATGAAAAAGGAGACATAAAGCAGATACTGCAGAAATGCAGAATCAAGATTGCTGGGAGAAATATCAATAACCTCAGATATGCAGATGACACCACCCTTATGGCAGAAAGTGAAGAGGAGCTAAAAAGCCTCTTGATGAAAGTGAAAGAGGAGAGTGAAAAAGTTGGCTTAAAGCTCAACATTCAGAGAACGAAGATCATGGCATCTGGTCCCATCACTTCATGGCAAATAGATGGGGAAACTGTAAGACTTTATTTTTTTGGCTCCAAAATCACTGTAGATGGTGATTGCAGCCATGAAATTAAAAGATATTTACTCCTTGGAAGGAAAGTTATGACCAACCTAGATAGTATATTCAAAAGCAGAGACATTACTTTGCCGACTAAGGCCCGTCGTCAAGGCTATGGTTTTTCCTGTGGTCATGTATGGATGTGAGAGTTGGACTGTGAAGAAGGCTGAGCGCCGAAGAATTGATGCTTTTAAACTGTGGTGTTGGAGAAGATTCTTGAGAGTCCCTTGGACCGCAAGAAGATCCAACCAGTCCATTCTGAAGGAGATCAGCCCTGGGATTTCTTTGGAAGGAATGATGCTAAAGCTGAAACTCCAGTACTTTGGCCACCTCATGCAAAGAGTTGACTCATTGGAAAAGACTCTGATGATGAGAGGGATTGGGGGAAGGAGGAGAAGGGGACGACCGAGGATGAGATGGCTGGATGGCATCAAGGACTAGATGGATGTGAGTCTGAGTGAACTCTGGGAGTTGGTGATGGACAGGGAGGCTTGGGGAGCTGCGATTCATGGGGTCGCAAAGAGTCGGACACGACTGAGCGACTGAACTGAACTGAATACTATCATTATACAACAACAAATTTGAGAACCTAGAAAAAATGGAAGGTTTCTTGGGACATACATTCCACCAAAACTGAATCAAGACGAATTAGACAATTTGAACTATTGATCACTAGAAGTGAAATAGAATCTATTAAAACAAAACACTTCCTAAAAACAAGTGTTTAGTACCAGATGGCTTCACAGGCAAATTCTACCAAACATAGAAAGAACTCATGCCAACCCTTATCAAATTCTTCAAAAAGTGTTGAGAAGGAAACACTCTCAAAGACATTCTATGTAGCCACAATTACCCTGATAACAAAATCAGACAAAGACCACCACCAGAAAAAAAAAAAATTAGAGGCCAATATTTTTGTCCATATAGAGGCAAAAATCCTCAACAACTATTAGAAAAATGAATCCAACAGCACATGAAAAGATTATACACCATGATGAAGTGAAATTCATCCCAAGATCATAAGGATGTTTCAACATATGCCAATCAATCAATGCGATATACCACATAAACAAAAGACAAAACCCACGTGATCATTTCAATAGATTCAGAAAAAGCATTTGACAAAATTCAACATCCATTCATGATAAACTCTTAACAGACTGAGTATACAGGGAACATACCTCAACATAATAAAGGCTATTGATGACAAACCCACAGCCAATATAATACTAAACTCAACTGAAAACATTATTTATAAAAGCTGGAACAGACAAGGTTGCCACTCTTACCTCTTCTATTCAATGTAGTATTAGAAGTCTTAGTCACAGCAATTAGACAAGAAAAAGGAATAAAATTTATCCAGATTGGAAGGGAAGAGGTAACATTGCCACTATATGCTGATGACATAATACTACATATAGAAAACCTTAAGAACTCCACACAAAACTACAGAATTTAATAAATAAATTCTTCAGTGTAGCAAGGTATAAGATTAACATTCAGAAATCAGTTGAATTTATTTATACTACCAATTAGATATCAGAAATAGGGTGCAAAAAATCTTTTAAAATTGCACCAAAAATAAATAATACCTATGAATAAACCTGCCCAAGGAAGTGAAAGACTCATAAACACTGAGAACTATGAAACATTAAAAAGAAAATTAAAGATGATTTAAATAAATGGAAAGCTATTCCTTGCTCTTGAATTGGAAGGCTTAAAATTGTTAAAATGGCAATACTATCCAATCTTCTGAGATAAACCATAGTGGAAAAGAATATTTATAATAAGAATGTATATATGTGTAAAACTTAGTCACTTTGCTGTACAGAAGAGATTGGCACAATATTGTAAATCAACTATACTTTAAAAAATTTTGGCCACTTTAAGAAAATAAATAACCTACCTTTTGCTACCTCTTACTACCTCATATATTTATGAAACACTTATGGATCAAAATTTCAAAATCAAATGTCATGTTATTCCTCATCTTCACTGAGAAACTGGGAATCCTGCATTTATATTACTGAACATTCAAAATTTAATTTTCCTTCACATGTTTTCTGAGCCTGCTAAGCTCTGAGATTCAGCTTTTTAAATTCTCTAATCATGGTAATGTTAGTAGATGTTTTGTACTTACCAGCACCATGCTTCCCTCAAATAATGATATTAATAGTAATAATGAAGATAATAATAATGTTAAAAGATAAAGATGTAGGTGTTTACCTACAAGAAAGGAATGCATACAAACAATGTGCTTGCACACACATGTTGCTTCAAAACAAATTCCTTAGCCATTCCTTCCTACAGATTGTCAATGCTAACCTCTCCTGTATAGGTCCCAGAGATGCTATGGAAGATAAAACACCACCACTCAAATGCAAACAATTCCAGCACTGGATTAGGGAAGTGGTGAAAGGAAATCATCCTTTCTGGCCTACAGAAGTTATTGTTGCTGCTTTAGATATCAGCATTTTACTGAAGTCAGTAAAGTCTAGACAATTCTGTGCTTAAATGATGATCACAGACTGCACCCAGACTGTCTAGAAACATATTTCTCTTTGTACACAGTGTTCTGGTGACAGTGTGTTAAAATGTGAATTCATAAGGGAGTCATTTATACCAGTGTGCAGAACATTTGCTTTCAACAGAAAAAAGATCTCAGAGATCCTTTTGTCGCAAAGTATTTTCCAAACACATCTTAGCAGACATGTTCCTAGTCTTCTGTATATAAAACTTTTGAAATTTCCGGCTTCTTCTTTTAGTATGTCTCTAGAAACACTTGATCCTTCTCATTCTCTTTGAAGCCCTACAGTTTAATCTGGTTTTAGAATATCAGATTCTTATTTCAAACTAACATCTCATTGTTTTTCTAGATTTCAGAGGAAAGCTTATACTTCAGTTTCTCAAATTTCTATAATTAAAGAGCTGATCTTTTGTCTTTCCTTCACATATCAATACATGTACTTACCAAGAAGCTGTGAAAATTTTAATAAAGAAATTATGAATTCAAGAAAAACTAGTATGTTAAATTTTATTAATATTTCCATTTGTTTACATATACATAAAGGATAAGCTTTAGATAATAAAAATGCAAATGTATCCAAACAATCTTAGGATTAACTGAGATTCTGTCAGCATACATTTCTGTTCTATCACTATATTGTGCTATTTGAACTTTGTTAAACTGCCCTGAAGCACTTCAAGAAATGAAAAAATAATTGGAATCACAAAAAGATTTAAAAAAATAAAATCTGTGTTAATTTTGATAAAGTTTTAGAACTGAATATGTTGTATTAAGGGCTTCCTGGGTGGCTCAGCAGTACAGAATCTGCCTATGATGCAGAAAATGCAGCAGACCTTGTGGGTTCAATCCCTGGGTCAAGAAGATTCCCAGGAGGAATATCAGGTTGTCAGGAGGGTATGGCAACCCACTCCAGTGTTCTTGCTTTGGAGAATCCCATGGACAGAAGAGCCAGGCCGGCTACAGTCCATAGAGTTGCCCAGTGTCTGACACGACTGAAGCAACCAAGCACGCATGCATATTGTATTTGACCTATTTATAATTTGGCTATTTTTGAGTGGTGTGTATAGAAATTTACTGTTAACTAAAATGTTTGATTAAATCATGTGATGTGAAAACAACAGCGGTAGCTAAAATATTTAACAACCAGTAGAACACAGGCAATAACTCTTATCAGTCATAATAAACCAGATAGTACCACACCACTCAGTTTCTATTATACTTTTTCCTGGAACTTTGACCTTTAACATTCTTCAGCTTTAATAGTAAGCCATCTCCTTCACTACCATGTTACTCAAATTAGGCTCTACATATATTACTAAGTGGCACTATGTTTAAACATTTTTGGTGAAAACACTTTAGGATAGTTGAAGACTTTTTATAGATCACGGAATGTACTTTGTTATGTGTACAGCTATGTCATCCAATAAATGAAATGTGTGTATAATTTATCAAATGACTTCTAAGTTTTGATATACCAATTAAATTTCCTAATTGAAAAATAAATCCAGAGAAATTAATCAATTTTTCTAACATACTTGAAAATTGGTCTAGGATCTTAAGGTGAACTCAGTCTTAAAGGTTTTTTTTTTTTTTCATTATATTATCCAGAAATAGAGCCTCATTAATTTCAACTTTGGCAGCAATTGTTTGTTGGGTATATGCTTTGCGCCAAACATTGGGTGTTAGGCACCAGAAAAATAAAGATGAGAACACAGTCTCCTCTTGAAGCTACCGTGTATTTTGCAAACAAATTATACAATCATAACTTGGTGTGATAGATACTACTTAGATACAGTTAAGGTGCTTAGTATTTCTTTATGTGGGTCTGGAAAATATGTCACAGCAGAGGGGGTTACTTAGGGTAAATTTTGAGAATGAGTTAGATTTCACAAATCAGAGAAGTAAGGAAACCAAGATACCAGAATAGTATTTGTTGCTCCTTATACCTAGGAATTGTATCCTACTCTTTCTATTTTTATTTTTACCCTTAATACATTATTATTACTATGTATTTTAAGCAATAAAATTATGCAGAGAATAATACAAGGACTATCACGTGTTATTCCAACATTCAGCTTTATAAAATCTTATGCTTTTTGCCCCATTTGCTTTAAGATCATTCTAAGAGATAAAATATTAAACCATATAGGTAAAGTGACACCTTCTGGTTACCTATGCCTGACCATTTAGCCTCACCAAATAGCCACTATTTTGATTTTTTTAAAATTCTATTTGCTTTACTTCTCAACTTACTACCTCAATTTCTTTTTAAAATATTTTATGGTTTATTTATTTTGGCTGCACTGTGTCCTAGTTGCAGCACATAGGAAGTTTTGTTGCTCTGTGCAGGCTCAGTAGTTACAGTACAAGGGCTCTCTAGTTGTGGTGCATGGGCTCTAGAGCACACAGGCTTGGTAATTGTGGTGCATGGGTTAAGGTGTCCCATAACGTGGGGGATCTTAGTTCCTCACCAGCGATTGAACCTGGATCCCTTACACGGCAAGGTGGATTCTTAACCACCAGACCACCAGGGAAGTCCTGTGAATTGTAGACTTAACCATATTGATACATATAATTCTAGTTTTAGCTAGTTAGAATGATATTGTATAACTATATGATACTTTATTTTTGCACATGTTCTGGGGCCTTTTTATATGAATTTCTCCTGGATATAAACCTACATTTGAAATGGTTGGATTTAGGAAATGTGAATTCTAAACCTTTAATTTACCTTTATAGTCCTGTCAAATCTTGTTTTTTAAAATAACTTTAAATTTTTGCCAGCATCTTGATTTGAAATGGAATATAATTGTTAGTATGCATTTCCATGATTAGCGGTGTTTTAATTCCCATTTAAAAAGTTTGTTAGCTATTTGTATTTCTTCTTTTGAATTATTTCCTGCTTTTCCTTTGTAGCTTTAGCACCTAACTTCATATTTGTCTGTCCATATACATTACACTTTTAGATTTATTTGCTTTTGAACTTTATGTAACTAAAATAACACAATATAATTTTTTAAAACTTATTTCTTAGGTCAACATTATGTTTTAGAGATTTATCAATGTTGTACCCTATTTATTTCAATAATTTTACATACTTTGTTTTAGATCATTTTAGGAATATACAATAATTGCCAATCTTTCCATTGCTGATGAACATTTGGATAGTTTTAACTTTTTTGCTTTAGAACAAGACCTCAGTAAATAATCTTGAAATTTGACTTCTGGTACACATGGAAAAAAATTGCCTCAGATATATGTGCAATAGTGGAATTTGGCATCACTTAGTAAAGCTGAATATATGCAACATACTTGTAACTTCAGTTCAGTTCAGTTCAGTTCGCAAAGAGTTGGACACGACTGAGAGACTAAACTGAACTGAACTGAAGTTACAAGTATGTTGCATATGTTCAGCTTTACTGCTGCTGCTGCTGCTCTGTTGCTTCAGTCGTGTCCGACTCTGTGCGATCCCATAGACGGCAGCCCACCAGGCTCCCGCATCCCTGGGATTCTCCAGGCAAGAACACCGGAGTGGGTTGCCATTTCCTTCTCCAATGCATGAAAGTGAAAAGTGAAAGTAAAGTCGCTCAGTCGTGTCCGACTCCTAGCGACCCCATGGACTGCAGCCTACCAGGCTCCTCCCTCCATGGGATTTTCCAGGCAAGAGTACTGGAGTGGGTTGCCATTGCCTTCTAAGTGATGCCAAATTGATTTTCAAAATAATTTTACTATTTTACATTCTCATCAGAAGTGGGAAAACATTTTCATTCCTTTACACACTCTAGCCATTCACTTGATTTTGTTTGATTTTTAAACTTTGTTCATCTGAAGGTGGCAATGATGATACACAGTGGTTTTGATTTGCGTATCTAAGATTACTTTGGCCGCCTCATGCGAAAAGTTGACTCATCGGAAAAGACTCTGATGCTAGGAGGGATTGGGGGTAGGAGGAGAAGGGGACGACAGAGGATGAGATGGCTGGATGGCATCACTGAATCGATGGACCTGAGTCTGAGTGAACTCCGGGAGTTGGTGATGGACAGGGAGGCCTGGTGTGCTGCGATTCATGGGGTCACAAAGAGTTGGACATGACTGAGCAACTGGACTGAACTGAACTGCACTGATTACTGATGAGGTTCAACATTCTTCATATGTTGAGTCAATTATACACTCTTCTGTGAAATTCTCTTCTTTTTGTTCATTAAGTAGTAAACTATTTTCTCACTTATTTGTAGGAGTTCTTTAATATATTCTGAAAATAAATGCTTTATTGGTTATATAATAAAATATGTTCTTTTGTTTGAGCCTGCTTTCCCATTTTCTTTATGGCTTTTAAAATGAACAGAATTTCATGTAGTTGAATATACCAGTATTTTTCTCTATGACTTACACTTTCTGTGTCTCATTAAAAATTTCTTCTCTGCCCAATCGCATAAAGATTGTCATTCTATTCTTCTCTAGATGTTGTATAGTCTTATCTTGTACATTTAAATCTTTGAACTACCTGGGATGTATGCTTATGTTTTATGAAATAGAGGTCTGACTTACTTTGTATGTGAATATTATAAGGATCACTAGAAAAAGATTTAAGAGTTTTGAAATCATGAAAGTCAATGATATATGGGTCAAAGAACAAGCCATAATGGAACTTAACCAATGTTTAAAGCTAGAAGATGATAATCTTATGGAATTTGTAAGGATATGTCTATGGCACCATGCGGTACAATTTCAAACCTATTTTATGAACTTGAAAAGAAAATGTACTCTGTAACAACTTGGTAAAGTGTTACACAGGGTTGAGTATGTTATTTAAATATTCCATACACATATGGATATTTTATCTGCTTGATCCATTAACTACAAAATGAAATATCTAAAAAAAACCTTTTGTTATAGTTGTTGATTTTCCTGTTTTACATCCCTGTTTTGCCAATTTCGTTGGCATATCTGTCTGCATGATATGCCACTAAAATTGGGGATTAGGAATGCCAACCCTCTTTAGAGTAGAACATATGCATATAATTTTATAGCTGGTCCTTTGTATTATTTCAGTGTCATGATGTTCACTTAAAAATTCTTGCATTACTTACAAAACCTCAGGTTAATCAATATCTAAATAAAAGCCTCTAGCAATAACACAAGGATATAATCTTAAAGCACATAATGATATGTAAATGTCTTCTATATTATCTCTGATTAACATACCCCAACTTATATGCTATTGTTGTTGAATATTCTGATTTTGCCATGTTTTATAACCCTCTAGTATTATGATTGCTTTAAGTGGTCAATTTTTTTTAATCCACATTTTTTGCTTTCTACTTTTTTTTTTTTCACTTATTGTAGAGTCTCAAGTATGTTTCCTGGGCTTATTTTCCTCTCACCTGAAATACACCTTTTATAATTTTTTCTTTCATAAAGCTCTACCAGAGACAAATTTGGCCTGTTTTTTTTGTTGCCTTATATAAAAGTTTTTATTTTAATGGAAGGAGTCAAGAAGGCAGCATAGTAAGCCATTGAGCTCACATTTCAGGGACACACCAAATCTATACATACACATGGAGAAATTCTTCTTGAAGAAGACTTGAGGGCTGATTTAATAGCCACTACACATATAAGGATGATGTAGAAATGAGTAGGAAAGACAGAGACAGAGTATCCATGGGAATCCCATCCCAATGCAGCAACCGACAGTAGAAAGGAAAGGAATATTGCTGAAGGGACAGAGTACAGATTCACACTCTTGGGACCCAATAAAAACAAAATTAATTTTAAGGGTATCTAGAATGTAGGGGAAGGATATTTTTTGCTAGACACACAAATTTGGTCAAATGAGTAACGAACTGATGGAGTCTGCTCCAGAATTGGAAGCACCAGTAAGCATGATTGTTTGAGAGTTCCCCTCACTCCTAGTCTACCCCTGATTAAGGTCTGATCCAGCCCAAGCAAACCTGCCAAGTTGGTGTCAGGTACAGCATTCCCCAAGGACTACCCCCAGCCTGGTTCCAATCTAGCCTCAGTCACTTCATGAAGGTGATACTGGCATAGTGCTCCCCAGGAGCTGCATCTAGATTGTGCCTCCTCCAGCTCCAGATGCTCTGCCAAGGCATCTCAGCATAGCACCCTCCAGAACTGCCTTGGCCCATGGTGCTAGGCACAAGCAATTTACACAAAAAATGCTTCCACTTAAGCCCACATCTTTTAGACTATGAGTGATGGTTATTTCACTTGATTAATAGGAACAAAATCCTAAAGTTAAACAAAATGAGGAGAATGAGAAATATGTTCCAAACTGAAGAACACTATAGAATTCCAGAAAAAAATCCTAATGAAATGGGGATAAATAATTTATTTGACAAAGAGTTCAAAGAAATGGTCATAAGGATAGTCACCAAATATGGAAGTAGAATGTAGGAACTTAGTGAAAATTTCACCAAAGATTTAGAAATTATGAGAATCAGACATAACTGAATAACACAATTAAAATACACTAGAGGGAATCATCGGCAGATTAGATAATAGAGAAGAATGGATATGAAATCTAGAAGATAAAATAGCGGAAACCATCCAGTCAGAACAGCAAAAAGCAGAATTTTTTTTAAGTAAAAGGTTTAAGGGATCTCTGGGAGAATATCAAGGATATTAATGTTTGCTTTGTAGGGTTACAGAAGGAAGGGAAAAAGAGTAAAGAGAAAACATACCTGAAGAAATAAAGGCTTAAATTTCCCTATTGTGGGGAAGGAAACATACATCCAGGTGCAGAAAGCACAAAATCAACTTGTTTCAAACAGGAAACACAAACACAAACTTGTTTCAAACAAGACAAACTCAAAGAGATTCACACCAAGACACTCTATATTTAAGATGGCAAAAGCTAAAGAGAGAATCTTAAAAATGCCAAGAGAAAAACAACTAATCAAATACAAGGAAAACCCCATAAGACTATCAGTTCATCTCTCTGCAGAAAATTTACAGATCAGTAGGGAGTAGCAGTATATATTTAAAGTTCTGAAAGTAAAAACAAGCAAACAAACAAAAAAACTTAAACCTAAAACACTTTATGCTTCAATCTTATTGTTCAGAATTGAAGCAGAGATAAATTTTCCCAGGCAAGCAAAAGATAGAGAAACTCATTACCACTAAAATGGCCTTTTAAGAAAGGTTAAAGGAGAAAATAAAAATCCACATAGCAGCTAGAAGTAAGAAAATATATCAAAGGAAAAATCTTACTGGTAAGGGTAAATATGCAGTAAAAATAGTAGATCAGCTAATTAAAAAGCTAGTATGAAACTCAAAGGACAAAACTATCACAATCAACGTTAACTACAGTAAGCAGTCAGGGGATACACAAAATAAAAATGCAAAATATGACATGAAAAACATAAAATAAGAGGGAGAGTAAAAATGTAGTACTTTTAGAATGCTTTTAAAATCAAGTGATTATTGGAGAAAGATCAAGATGGCAGAGGAGTAAGAAGCAGAGTTCACCTTCTTTCACAGAAACATTGAAAATACATCTACAAGTGAAATGATTCACACGAAACAGCTTCTGATCACTGACAGAAGATGTTAGATATATGAAACAACAAGAAAAACTCCACATAACAGAGTAGAACAAAAGGAAAAAGAAACAGAAGAAATCAGAAATGGGGCCTGCACCTTAGGGAGGGAGCTGTGAAGCAGGAAAGCTTCCTGCACCTTGGGAAATTTCCTCACTGTCAGGGAGACAAACCTGGACAAAGGGGAAATTTGGAGCCTAAGAGGAGAGAACAGTAACCTGCTTGAGGAAGGCAAAACGGAGAGTAACCTGCACAGAGGGGCGGCACTGCCACCATGTTCTCCCCAGCCTGACACACGGCTCTGTTGGTTGGGACATGGGCCAGGTCCTGAAGTTCAAGCTCCAGAGTTCAGGCCCAGGGAGAGGTGTGGAAACGGCTTGGAGAGGTCAAACTGTGGCAACTGAGGGTGCACTTGGAAGGGAAACCTGTGCCTGCCAGACAGGTAAAGCACCATTATTGGGAGGCAAACACAGAGTGGGAAGGGACCACCATAAAGTCTTCTTTCCTTGAGCACTGCCAGACAATAGGACACTGCCTACAGGTGCTCCAGGTGTGGGTGTGAGTCTTGGGCTTCAGAGATGGGCACTGGCTGCTTCTTCCAAAACTGTGGGCAGAGGCCAGGCCCTGACCCCCTGGCCAGAAAGGGTATGGACAGCTCCCACCAGTTGGAAATCCACCAGTGGGCGTCAGGATCTGCACCAGTGTCCCAGGAGGTGTGAATAGCTCTTACTACTAGGAAATCCTCCAGCGGTTGCTGGGATCTTCCCTGCTGTCAAAGAAGGCCATAGATAGCTCCTTTCACTAGGAAATTCATTGAGAGGAGGGACTGAAATAATAGCTGATTTCCAGAGGCTGTGTGCCTAAGGAAGAAGAGCTGAAATCTCTCATTACTGCATGAACCACGGAGGTATACCTCCACCAACAGCTTCCTAAATTCAGGATCTGCAAAACATCTGAAAGGACAAGTTGTCCTGCAGCTGGGACAGATCTTGCTTTAGCAGGTGGGGATTTGTGGGAATGGACATAAGGAGGGGGACAGGCCGGAGTCTGAGGCACATCCATAGCTCCCACAGTGGGTCCAGGTGCATGACTACTGCAGTCCTGGGACCTGACCTCAGTGGATCTGCACCGGTGGCTTAATGAAAACAATGCCATGAGACACCAGGGCCAACTGCAGGCCTACCCAGTTAAGGTGGGACCGAGAGTGGTACAAACAACAGTGTACTTTGTAAGCCTGCACAATGAGCAAAAAGAGACACAACAGAGCACATTCACAGCTGAACAAATCTAGCGGAGGAATACACAGTGGTTTCTTTCCCAGTGAGAGTGCTACATCCCACGTACCTTGCACTGTACATCAGAAACACAGCCAAGAAACAGATCTGAAGGCCTCTACTCAAATAAGTAGGAAACAGATGCTGCCCCTCTCAGGGCAGTGACAACCACAGAGCAAAGGGGAGGCCCCATTCAAAGGGGATAGTGGCAAAAGCCTCTGGACCAACACCATGCACCACGGGGCAGATACCAGAAGCAAGAGGAATTATGATTCTGCAGCCGGCAGAAAGGAGAACACAAATACAGTAAGTTTCACAAAATGGGGCCAATATAACTATGTTGCAGAGGAAGGGGCAAGATAAAAACCTATAATAACAACTGAATGTTATTTGAAGAATAAAAGCCATATGATCATCTCAATAGATACAGAAAAAACTTTTGACAAAGCTCAACACCAATTTATGACAGAAACTCTCAGACAGTGGGCATAGAGGAAACTGATCTCAACATAATAAAGGCTATATATAACAAAAACATAGCAAACATCATTCTCAATGGTGAAAAACTGAGAACATTTTGTCTAAGAACAGGAACAAGAAAAGGATGCTTGTCACTCATGTCACTATTATTCAACATAATTTTTGTAGTCCTACCCACATAATCAAAGAAAAAAATAGAAGGAATCCAAATTGGAAAGAAACAGTAAAATATTCACTGTTTGCTGATGTCATGATACTATACATAGAAATTCTTAAAGACGCTACCAGAAAAGTACTAAAGCTCATCAATGAATTTGTTAAAGTTGCAGGGTACACAAAAATCTTTTGCATTTTTATGCACTAACAATGAAAGATCAGAAAGAGAAATTAAGGAAACAATCTCATTTATCATCACATCAAAAAGAATAAAATGTTGAGGAATAATCCAGCTAAGGAGAAAAAAAAACCTGTACTCAGAAAACTATAAGATACTGATGAAAAGTATCATGGATGACACAAACAGATGGAGAATTATACCATATTCTTCTACTGGAAGACTGAATATTGTGAAAATGACTATAGTATGTAAAGCAATTTACAGATTTAATGCAATCCCAATCAAATTTGTGTTGTTGTTCAGTCAGTAAGTCATGGCCGACTTTTTGCAGCCCCATGAACTGCAGTACACCAGGCTAGTGTAGATAGTCTATCACTATCACATCCAGGCTAGATAGTCCATCACGGTCTCCTTGAATTTGCTCAAACTCATGTCCATTGAGTCAATGATACCATCCAACCATCTCATCCTCTGTTTCCCCCTTATCCTCTGGCCATCAATTTTTCCCAGCATCGGGGCCTTTTCCAATGAGCTCTTCACATCAGGTGGTATTGGAGCTTCAGCTTCAGCATCAGTCCTTCCAATATTCATGGTTGATTTCTTTTAGGATTGACTGGTTTTTCTCCTTGCTGTCCAAGGGACTCTCAGAAGTCTTCTCCAGCACCACAGTTTGAAAGTGTTAATTCTTTGGTGCTCAGCCTTCTTTATGGTCCAACTCTCACATCCATACATGACTACTGGAAAAATCATAGCTTTGACTATATATATGGACTTTCGTTGGCAAAGTGAAGTCTCTGCTTTTTAAAACACTGTCTAGGTTTGACATAGCTATTCTTCCAAGGAGCAAGTGTCTTTTAATGTCATGGCCACAGTCACTGTAGTGATTTTGGAGCCAAAGAACATGAAATCTGACACTGTTTACACATTTTCCTTGTCTTTCTGCCATGAAATGATGTGACTGGATGCCATGATCTTAGTTTTTTTTTTTTTTCCCCTTTATTTTAATTTACAGTACTGTATTGGTTTTGCCATACATTGACATGAATCCACCACGGGTGTACATGCGTTCCCAAACATGAACCCCCCACCTACCTCCCTCCCCATAACATCTATCTGGATCATCCCCATGCACCAGCCCCAAGCATGCTGTATCCTGTGTCGGACATAGACTGGTGATTCGATTCTTACATGATAGTATACATGTTACAATGCCATTCTCCCAAATCATCCCACCCTCTCCCTCTCCCTCTGAGTCCAAAAGTCCGCTATATACATCTGTGTCTTTTTGGCTGTCTTGCATACAGGGTCATCATTGCCATCTTTCTAAATTCCATATATATGTGTTAGTATACTGTATTGGTGTTTTTCTTTCTGGCGTACTTCACTCTGTATAATCGGCTCCAGTTTCATCCATCTCATCAGAACTGATTCAAATGTATTCTTTTTAACGGCTGAGTGATACTCCATTGTGTCTATGTACCACAGCTTTCTTATCCATTCATCTGCTGATGGACATCTAGGTTGTTTCCATGTCCTGGCTATCATAAACAGTGCTGCGATGAACATTGGGGTACATGTGTCTCTTTCAATTCTGGTTTCCTCGGTGTGTATGCCCAGAAGTGGGATTGCTGGGTCATAAGGTAGTTCTATTTGCAATTTTTTAAGGAATCTCCACACTGTTCTCCATAGTGGCTGTACTAGTTTGCATTCCCACCAACAGTGTAGGAGGGTTCCCTTTTTTCCACACCCTCTCCAGCATTTATTGCTTGCAGATTTTTGGATCGCAGCCATTCTGACTGGTGTGAAGTGGTACCTCATTGTGGTTTTGATTTGCATTTCTCTGATAATGAGTGATGTTGAGCATCTTTTCATGTGTTTGTTAGCCATCCGTATGTCTTCTTTGGAGAAATGTCTATTTAGTTCTTTGGCCCATTTTTTGATTGGGTCGTTTATTTTTCTGGAATTGAGCTGCATAAGTTGCTTGTATATTTTTGAGATTAGTTGTTTGTCAGTTGCTTCATTTGCTATTATTTTCTCCCATTCCGAAGGCTGTCTTTTCACTTTGCTTATATTTTCCTTTGTTGTGCAGAAGCTTTTAATTTTAATTAGATCCCATTTGTTTAGTTTTGCTTTTATTTCCAGTATTCTGGGAGGTGGATCATAGAGGATCCTGCTGTGATTTATGTTGGAGAGTGTTTTGCCTATGTTCTCCTCTAGGAGTTTTATAGTTTCTGGTCTTACATTTAGATCTTTAATCCATTTTGAGTTTATTTTTGTGTATGGTGTTAGAAAGTGATCTAGTTTCATTCTTTTACAAGTGGTTGACCAGTTTTTCCAGCACCACTTGTTAAAGAGATTGTCTTTACTCCATGATCTTAGTTTTTTAAATGCTGAGTTTTAAGCCAGGTTTTCCACTCTCCTCTTTCACCTTCATCAAGAGGCTGTTTAGTTCCTTTTCACTTTGTGCCATTAAGGTGGTATCATCTACATATCTGAGGTTGTTGATATTTCTCCCAGCAATCTTGATTCCAGCTTGTCATTAATTTAGCCTGGTATTTCATATAATGTACTCAAGTTACCAATTGCATGTTTTTCATGGAACTCAAGCAAAAAATTTACCATTTGTATTGAAACATAAATGACCTTGAATAGTGAAAGCAATCTTGAGAAAAATAAAAGAACAGAATGAGAGAAGACAGGTTCTCTGACTTCAGATTATACTACAAAGTGACAGTAATGTAAACAATATAGTACCTGCACAAAAACAGAAATATAGATCAATAGAGCAAGATAGAAATTCCAGAGATAAACCCATGCACCTGTGGTGGCCTAATATACAGCAAAGGATGTAAGAATATACAGTGGAGAAAAGACCGCCTCTCTAATAAGTGGTGTAGAGAAAACTAGATGGCTACAGGTGAAAGAACATCTTGAACATTATGCAACAAAAATAAACTGAAAATAAATTAAGACCTAAATGTAAGCCCAGACCCTATAAAATCCTTAGAGGAAAATATAGGTAGAACACTCTTTTACATAAATCACAGTAAGATATTCTTTGACCACCTTCTAGAGTAATAAAAATTTTTTAAAAATGAATGGAATCTAATTATACTTACAAGCTTCTGCATAGCAAAGGAAATCAGAAATGAAACAAAAAGACAACTTCCAGGATAGGAGAAAATTTTTGCAAATGAAGAAACTGGCAAGGTATTAATCAGCAAAATATACAAGCAACTCATACAATTATATGTCAAAACAAAACAAAAAACAAACAAACAAAAACAAACCAAAAAACAATCAAGAAATGAGCAGAAGATCTAATAGAGAAATGCAAATCAAAACTACCGTGAGATATTACTTTACACCAGTCAGAGTGGCCATCATCAAAATATCTGTGAACTATAAATGTTGGGAAGGGTGTTGAGAAAGGGAACCACTTCTACACTGTTGGTGGGAACATAAATTGGTACAGTCAATATGGAGAACAGTATAGAGGTTCCTTAAAACCTAAAAATAGAACTACCATATTCCCCAGCAATCCCACTCCCTGGCATATACCCAGAGAAAACCATAATTCAAAAAGATACAGGCTGGAGTATTGGAATATATTCATTGTGCCACTATATGCAAGAGCCAGAACATGGAAGAAACCTAATTGTCCATCAACAGAGAAAAGGATAAAAAAGATGTGGTACATAAATACAATGGAATATTATTCAACTATAAAGAGAAACACAATAATACCACCTGCGGTGACATAGATGAACCTAGACCTTGTCATACTGAATGAAGTATGTCAGACCCAGAAAGACAAATGTAACATGATATTGCCTATACATGGAATCTAAAAAAGGGTACAAATGAACTTAGTTACAAAACAGAAGTGGAATCACAGATCTAGAAAACAAACTTATGGTTACCAGAGAATAAGGAAGTGAGGGATAAATGGAGAGATTGTGATTGATATATACACTATATATATAGTGTATATTGACATATACTACTACATATCTTTTTGTCCTTTTATACAGTTTTTGAGGTTCTCACAGCAAGTATACTGGGTTGCTTTGCCATTCCCTCCTCCAGTGGATCACATTTTGCCAGAAGTCTCTGCTATGACCCTTCTGTTTTGGGTGGCTGTACAGAGCATGGCTCATAGCTCCATTGAGTTATGCAAGCCCCTTTGCCACAAGGCAGTGATCCATTGCATGCTGGAATCAAGATAGGTGGGAGAAACATCAACAGCCTCAGATATGCAGATGATACCACTCTAATGGCAATGAAGGACAGAGACCCTGGTTCGATTCCTGGGTCTGGAAGATCCACTGGAGAAAGGGTAGGCTACACACTCTAGTATTCTTGGGCTTCCTCTGTGGCTCAGCTGGTAAAGAATCTGCCTGCAATGTGGGAGACCTAGGTTTGATCCTTGGGTTGGGAAGATCTTTTGGAGAAGTGAAAGGCTACCCACTCTAGTATTCTGGCCTGGAGAATTCCATGGACTATATAGCCCATGGAGTCACAAAGAGCTGAACACAACAGAGCCACTTTCACTTTCACATAATAATAAAGGGGTCAATCCAAAAGGATGATATAACATTTGTAAATATCTATGTAGATAGACGTATAACCAACATGGAGCATCTGTATACATAAAGCAAATATTAACAGATTTCAAAACAGAAATAGCAGTACGATAAAAGTGGTGGACTTTAATACCCCAATTAAATTAATGGATAGATAATCCAAACAGAAAAATCATAAGGAAACACTGATATTAAACAATAAAATAAAATAAAATCTGAAAAAAAGACAAAACAATACATTAGCCTAGATGAAATTAATAGAAAAAATAATATATAGAAGTTTCTATTCATAAATAACAGAACACATATTCTTTTCAAGTATAAAAGAAATGTTTCTAGGACAGGTCACATGTTATGTCACAAAACAAGACTCAATAAATTTATGAAGATTAAAATCATATCAAGCATCTTCTTTGACCACACAATATGAAAACAGAAACAAATTACAAGGAGAAAATTGGAAAAAAGACAGACACATGGAGACTAAACAACAAGAAATTAAACAATCCATGTGTCAGTGAAGAAATCAAAGAGGATATAAAAAAATGCCCTGAGATAGGTGAATTTGGAAACACAGCATTCCAATATCTATGGGATACAGAAAAATCCTAAGGATGAAGTTCATAGCAATTAAGGCTTACTTCATGAAACAAGAAAAAATCATAAATACATAATCTAAACATACATTTAAAGAAACTAGAGAAACAGGAAAATGTTAAACCTAAAGTTAGCAGAAGGAATAAAAATCAGAGGAAAAACAAACAAAAACAGAGACTAAAAAGCAATGGAAAATATCAACAAAATAAAGCGTTGGTTCTTTGAAAAGATAAATAAAACCAACAAATTTTTAGCCAGACTTATCGGGGGAAAAAAGAAAGCCCAAATAATAAAAATCATAAACAAAAGAGGGGAAATTACAACCAATGGCAGAGAAATACAAAGGATCATAAGAGAGTACCATCAACAAAACAACCTTGAAGAAATGCATAAATTCATGAAAAAAATGGAATAAACCAATTACTAGTAACAGAACCGAATCAGTTAAATTTCCATACTCCAAAACAAAAGTGCAGGTCCAGAGGCTTCATAGGTGAATTCTACCATATACTGAAAGAAGAATTAATATCTATTCTTCTCAAATTACTACAAAATTTGAAGAGAAAGGAACATTCCAAACTCATTTTATAAGGCCAGAATCACCCCGATATGAAAACCAAAGACACCATAAAAATATTAATGGCCAATATTCCTGATGAAAATAGATGCAGAAATCCTCAATAACATATTAGCAAATTGAATTCAGCAATATATTAGTATTAAAAGGATCATACAACATGATCAACTGGGATTCATTCCACGAATGGAAAGATGTTTTAATGTCAACAAATCAATCATGACATGCCTCATTAACAAAGCAAAGGATAAAATTATATGATCATTTCAATAGATGCAGAAAAACCTTTGACAAAATTCAACATCCATTATGACAAAAAATCTCAAAATGCATATAGGAGGAAAATATCTCAATATAATAAAGGCTACACATGGTAAATCCACAGCTAACATACTCAATGGTGAAATGCTGAAATGCTTTTCTTCTAAGATCAGGAAGACAAGGGTGCCTACTCTTGCTACTTTTATTCAACACAGGAATCCTGTGAGCTCTTCTAACTCCACCTTCCATGCCCTTTTATTTTTATTTTACATTTTCATCTGTCTCTAAAGCATAATTTCCCTTAATTTCTTTATTCTATCTTCCCTTTCACTATTCTTTCTTAAATTGTATTTTATCTGCTGTTAGGCCTAAAGATTGTTTCATTTTTCATCATTTTATTAGGAATTTCCATAAAATTTTCTTACCTTTAAATTGTGCTTGGTATCTATTCTTATTGAAAATCCTCTTTAAATTTCTTGAAACATATTAAATATACTCATTTTATATTCTGTGTTACATTTATTCCTACATGTGAAAGCTTTTACAATATTAGTTGTGCCTCTTTTTCGCCTGTTTCTATCTTGTAATTTCTTATTTCCTTGCATATTTAGTTATTCTTATCTGTTAAATATTTACTTTCCTTGAAACTTATCTGTCAAATGTTTTTATGGTGACTCACTGTATCTCATTGTGCACACTGTTCATACCCTACAACCCAGGGTAGGCAAGGTGTGAGCTAAGTGGCTGGAAGAAATTGTGAGGAACCATAGGAACTGCAAACACTTTATTGTCTCCTGGATGGCACAGCAGCCATGGCAGCATTCTCTTCTGGCTGACACAGCAGCCATCACGTCATGTCACGTCACGTCACGTCACATAACGTCGCATCACATCATATTGCATCTCATAATATAACATAGCGTAACATAATATAACATAATGGAACCATAACATAAACTTCTCTCCTGGCTAACACAGTAGCTGTAGCAGCAGCCATAACATAACCTAATCATAACATAGCCCCAAAGCTATGCTAGGTTCAGTTCAGTTCAGTCGCTCAGTCGTGTCTGACTCTTTGTGGCCCCATGAACCGCAGCACACCAGGCCTCCCTGTCCATCACCAACTCCCAGAGTTCACTCAAACTCATGTCCATCTAGTCAGTGATGCCATCCAACCATCTCTTCCTCTGTCGTCCCCTTCTCCTGCCCTCAATCTCTCTCAGCACCAGAGTCTTTTCCAATGAGTCAACACTTCGCATGAGGTGGCCAAAGTATTGGAGTTTCAACTTTAGCATCAGTAATTCCAAGGAACACCCAGGACTGATCTCCTTTAGAATGGACTGGCTGGATCTCCTTGCAGTCCAAGGGACTCTCAAGAGTCTTCTCCAACACCACAGTTCAAAAGCATCAATTCTTTGGCACTCAGCTTTCTTCACAGTCCAACTCTCACATCCATACCTGACTACTGGAAAAACCGTAGCCTAGACAAAACTTTGTTGACAAAGTAATGTCTCTGCTTTTTAATATGCTGTCTAGATTGGTCATAACTTTCCTTCCAAGGAGTAAGCGTCTTTTAATTTCATGGCTGCAATCACCATTATGTTGTTGTTGCTGCTGCTGCTGCTGTTAAGTAGCTTCAGTTGTGTCCGACTCTGTGCAACCCCATAGACGGCACCCCACCAGGCTTCCCCATCGCTGGGATTCTCCAGGCAAGAACACTGGAGTGGGTTGCCATTTCCTTCTCCAACGCATGAAAGTGAAAAGTGAAAGTGAAGTCGCTCAGTCTTGTCCGACTCTTCGCGACCCCATGGACTGCAGCCTACCAGGCTCCTCCGTCCATGGGATTTTCCAGGCAAAAGTACTGGAGTGGGATGCCATGCCTTCTCTGCACCATTAGGTTAGCCCCAACCTAACCTCTTGGCTTTCCAGGTGAAGCTTGTATATGCTTAGAGAACAACAGTAGCCCAGCTAGTATCTCATGATGCAGGTGCACAGTGCTATAAGTGATCTCAGCTGTTACATAATCATTATTTACAAAACATGGGGCAAGAGTGAGAGGGTGTGGGGCAAAAAGCCTGACCACACAATCTTGACTAATTTACCCTTTACCTACCTATGGCAAATGCAAAGATAAGTTCCCCTAGAAAGGTCTTCTGTTTGCTTCTCAGGTGCTTGGGTTGCAGCCAGTCTGAAATGACACAAAACGAATTCTTGCTTTAACGTTATTTATTTAACCCATGTAGTATCAGTTTGGCTTGGACACCTGCATTATAACCATAATGTAGTTATAATTTCTCAAAAGAGATTTTTATTTCCTCTTCCAATCAATACCAATGAATGAAACAGATGTTTTTGTTATTTTCTAGGTAGTAAGATCTAGCAGGGGAGAAAAAGCCACATTTTAGTTTATCCTTACATTAAAAGGTATATATAGCTCTTTCCAGTTTGAGTTCATGGAGCAAAGGCAAGGCCCTGGATTCAAATTCTGCTCTCTAATGAAGATCATGGCATCCGGTCCCATCACTCCATTGATGGAGAAACAATGGAAACAGTGACAAACTTTATTTTCTTGGACTCCAAAATCACTGCAGATAGTGACTGTAGCCATGAAATTAAAAGATGTTTGCTCCTTGGAAGAAAAGTTATGACCAATCTAGACAGCATATTAAAAAGCAGAGACATCAGTTTGCTGTCAAAGGATAGTCAAAGCTATAGTTTTTCCAGTAATTATGTATGGATGTGAGAGTGGACCATAAAGAAGGCTGAGCATCAAAGAATTGATGCTTTTGAACTGTGTTGCTGGAGAAGACTCTTGAGAGTCCCTTGGACTGCAAGGAGATCAAACCAGTCAATCCTAAAGGAGATCAATCCTGAATATCCATTGGAAGGACTGAAGCTGAAGCTCCAATACTTTGGCCACCGGATGCAAGGGGCTGACTCATTAGAAAAGACCAAGATGCTGGGAAAGATTAAAGACAGGAGGAGAAGGAGAAGACAGAGGATGAGATGGTTGGATGGCATCACCAATTTGAGGGGCATGAGTTTGAGCAAGCTCTGGGAGTTGGTGATGGATGGGGAAGCCTGGCATGTGGTCGCAAGAAGTCAGACCTGAACTGAATGAACTGAATGATTTGTTGCTGTTGTTCAGTTACTAAATTGTGTCTGACCCCATGGACTGCAGCATGCTAGGCTTACTTGTCCTTCACTATCTCCTGGAGTTTGTTTAAATTCATGTCCATGCAGTCAGTGATGCTATCAAAGCATCTCATCCTCTGCCACCCTCTTCTCCTTTTGCCTTCAGTCTTTCCCAGCATTGGGTCTTTTCCAGTGAGTCAGCTCTTTGCATCAGGTGGCCAAAGTATTGGAGTTTCAGCTTCAGTATTAATTCTTCCAGTGAATATTAAGGGTTGATTTCCCTTAAGACTGATTTGATTGGTTTGATCTCCTTGCAGTCTAAGCGACTCTCCAGAGTTTTCTCCAGCAGCACAATTCAAAAGCATCAATTATTTGGTGCTCTGCCTTCTTTATTGTCCAACTATCATATCAGCAGATGACTACTGGCAAAACAAAAACTTCGACTATAGGGACTTTGGTCGGCAAAGTGATGTCTTTGCTTTTAATATGCTGTCTAGGTTTGTCATAGGTTTCCTTTCAAGGAGCAAGTGTCTTTTAATTTCGCGGCTGCAGTCACCATCTACAGTGATTTTAGGGCCCAAGAAAATAAAATTTGTCACTGCTTCTACTTTTTCCCCTTCTATTTGCCATGAAGTGATGGGACTGGATCTTAATTATCTGAATGTTGAGTTTTAAGCTCTCTAATGATACAAGTCTTCAACTCACAAATGTTCAGTTTCACTGGGCATAGCAAAGTGTTCAATAGGAAAGTTGGCTCTATTTAAGAATATAATTTTATTTCATATGCATGTATGAATATTGTTATATTTAAAAAATATAAACATAGTACAAATAAAACAGCACTAATTTTTAGTTTTTCAGAAGGCGGCCCAGGTACATAAACTGCCATATTTCCAGAAGTTGAACAAGTCATTTTTCTTTAGTTTCTAGGGTAAAAGTTCTCTTTATATCAACTGGTAATATTGATTTCCATCATTGTTATTAATTACTTCAATATTTGGATCATATACATTTTACACTGTATTTTTAAACTACTCCTTTTTATTCTCTTTTCCTATTTCTTTGTATTGATCTGTTTCTTTAATCCTTCTCTCTTTTGTTTTTTACTTTTTATATTTGATAGTTTTACAACTTACTTTCATTGCTATTGAAATATCTTTAAATTTTAACAGAAATAAATAATATAGAAAGTCTAATGTTAAACAACACACATTTTCTTCGCAAACAATATGACATCATTTACTCCCATCTTATGTCATTACTTCTTATATTCTTTCACCTTGATTTTTAAAATGTCTTGAATGCATTATAATTCATATCTATTTATGCAGCCAATATTTGTTGGGATTGATCAACATATATATTTTTATCTTTGCTCCTTATTCTTTTTATATCTCAGAAAGTCTTTCTGAAATCCTTTCCTTTAACATTATATTTTGAAGTCCCTCTTTTGATAAGTTCACATGCCCTAATTCTTGAATTCTAAAGTCACAGTCTTCTTCACATTAAATATGCTTTTTTATGGCTTAATGTTATCCCTATAGAGAAATGTGATATCTATCTAATTTTTTCCACTGAAGGAAATATATTTCCTTAGGTTGCTTTTAAATTATGCTCTTGTGTAAGATGGTTCCATTCTGGTAACTGAGATCAATAACACCCTCCTTCCCCGCCCCCATTGTTTATTTGCTTTTTCTTGGTGACAATTTCCCCCCTTCTTCTATGTTATAAAATTCTAGATATGGCAATGCTTTATTGATAAAGATTAATTTATTCTGGGTTGCAGGAACTGCAGAGATGTTTTGCAGAGATTTTCTTTTGATAGGCATATAAGGCGTCTCATCAGTGCAGCAGTACAGGAAAAAATTTTATAGTAGTTTAATTTAAAAATCTTGTGATCTGTATTTATCAGTTCTTAGGAGAAAATTTTGTCTCATGTGAACAATACTGAGAGAAAAATTTCCAACATTCAACTTTCAAGCAGAAGGTGGATTTTTTTTTTTTTGATTCACTTTTTTACTGACAGTGCAATCCCATGTGATTGCTGACTTTATCCTTAGAGTATCCAATTTCCTATGGCCTATCCTTATATGCCTATTGGGTGTTAAACAGCTAAAGTCCCTTGTTTAATGAGAGCCTCTTTGCTTAATCTTGTTCCCCCTCCTCTTACCACCATAGGCCTTCTGCACTCTTGTAGGCAGACAGGGCAGGGGGTCTCCAGGGGAAGAGAATCAGACATGACATCTTTTTTTGATGTAAAATAACCCATTTTGATCTAAACCCTTTGTGACCTAAGTGAAAAAAAAGTGTTAGTTGCTCAGTCCTGTCTAACTCTTTGTGACCCCATGGATTGTAGCCTGCCAGGTCCTCTGTCCATGGAATTCTCCAGGCAAGAACACTGGAGTGGGTAGCTACTTCCTTCTGCAGGGGATCTTCCTGACCCACGATCAAACCCAGGTCTCCCACACTGCAGGCAGACTCTTACTGTCTGAGCCACCAGGAAAGCCCTAAGCCTGACCACAAATGCCCGCTCTTGAACAGGCTTTGGTAATTAATGATCTTACATAGGAATTAATTAATTAATGTGATCTTACACAGGAATGTAAGAGCAGAGAAAAAGCAGTCAAACAATAGTGCAATGATAAAGCAGAGTCCCTGATGGCTCAGTTGGTAAAAAAGCCTCCTGCAATGCAGGAGATACAGGTTCAGTCCCTGAATTGGGAAGATCCCCTGGAGAAGGAAATGGTAACCCACTCCAGTGTTTTTGCCTGGAGAATCCCATGGATCTGACAGAGGAACCTGACAGGCCATACTTCATGGGGTCGCAAGGGGTCAGACGTGACTGAGAGACTAAACAGCAAAGTAGAGTTTAGTTCCTCCTCAAGGGATAAACCTAATAACATATCTTTAAGTTCAACAGGATCTAAGGCCCCCATCCACCTGCATGATGAAATAATGATGAATTTCCTAATGTCAATCAACTAAAACTTGGGCTTGGTCAACCTTTGTCTGACTTCTTTACTGAATTCTCCTCCACTCAAGTATCTTCATAAATATGCATGTACCCTTACCTTAAAGCTTCTCCAATTTTGCTGTTTGGGAAGACACTGCTTTGGGAGAGATCCCTGGTGTTCTTTTTACTTGATGCAAGTAATAATCAATCATTTCTTCTCCCAGTCTTTGGCTTGGTTATATCTATTGGTCAAATGACTAAGAGGTGAACCCAGCTTTTCGGTGGCAGAATCAACTCAAATGTTTCTTTTATTTTCTAGTTCATCTTTTTGCTTTTTCACTAAATTATCAATTTGTCCTTCATTTCTAGCTCTTTTTTAGAGGGGTGTTTTCAGGTTTTCTCCTCTATCACAGTGCTAGAGATATAGGTTTTCTCCCAATATTTTTCTGTAGAATTCCTACTTACCCTTCAGATCTCAGCTCATAAGTTACATCCTCAATGATGTATGTTTTCATCCCTATCATATGCTCTCACAGTACATTGTAAGTCTTCCACTTCATATTATTTGCAATTTCTATTTATATATTGCACAACTGTAATTAATCTTTGTGTCCCCTACAGTCCATTAAGTCGATTAAATATTTTGTTTCCTTATCATGGTCCCAGAAACTACCACAAATCCAGGCATAACATTTTTTTTCTTTTTTTTTTTTTTGGTGATGAAATTTTATTTATTTATTTATTTATTTATTTTTTAATTTTAAAATATTTAATTCTTACATGCATTCCCAAACATGCCCCCCCCCCCCCTCCTACCTCCCTCCCCACAACATCTCTCTGGGTCATCCCCATGCACCAGCCCCAAGCATGCTGCACCCTGCATCAGACATGGACTGGCGATTCAATTCTTACATGATAGTATACATGTTAGAATTCCCATTCTCCCAAATCATCCCACCCTCTCCCTCTCCCTCTGAGTCCAAAAGTCCGTTATACACATCTGTGTCTTTTTTCCTGTCTTGCATACAGGGTCGTCATTGCCATCTTCCTAAATTCCATATATATGTGTTAGTATACTGTATTGGTGTTTTTCTTTCTGGCTTACTTCACTCTGTATAATTGGCTCCAGTTTCATCCATCTCATCAGAACTGATTCAAATGAATTCTTTTTAATGGCTGAGTAATACTCCATTGTGTATATGTACCACAGCTTTCTTATCCATTCATCTGCTGATGGACATCTAGGTTGTTTCCATGTCCTGGCTATTATAAACAGTGCTGCGATGAACATTGGGGTACATGTGTCTCTTTCAATTCTTAATCCAGGCATAACATTTATGTTCAGCAAATATTTGAATGGGACCTAGCACAAAGTTCAGATTCACTACTAACCATAGCCCTTTTCTACCTGGAAGCTTTAAAACAGAATTTTCTCAGATGCAAAAAATTAATAGGCTTATCCTTTAGAAATCCCCCCTAAGTATAAAGATATGCAAGAATTGGACAGCAATATTGAAGGTGATTTGTACGTTTCTGCTGGACACTTCCATATGGAGTCACTGAGATTACGTGCAGTGGGCTCGAATCATCTTGTCTTATGGTAGAGGGGGTGGATTAGGTGACCACTTTCCTACCTAGGAAACTCAATCAATTGCACACAACCAGTGAGAACAGCAAAGGTTCTTTGAAGATTTCTTTCTCCCTTAATTGGCTGAAAAGATTATTCTATATTTAAAAGTGTTACGCAGTCAGTATCAGGTATTTAAACCACTTCTTACTCTCTCACATTAGCATTAATAAGCTCAGAATTAATTACCATAATGAAGCATATTGATAATGAAGTGCTTCACTATAACATTGAACAAGAAAAAGCCTTCTGGCCCTATAGGGGGACAGCTGTTCCCACAAGTTCAGCATTCCCATTGAATGTAAACCTACTTCCAGAAGGAGAATGCATCATTCCTTGTGAAAGATGAGGAGTGGAAGGAAGAGAGAGAATCTTCAAACGTCTATTTAAAATTTTATTATCTCTTTACATGGTAGTTTCTACCCTAAACGCCTCAATGTGATTAATATTTTAAAAGACGTATGATTTAGCAGTGATATTAAATCTTTCATTACATTTTGTCTGCTCACAT